>NC_090356.1:29313493-29647868 GCF_035084215.1 Heptranchias perlo
ATGTTTATACCAGTTTGTACCAAGAGTGACGCTCCTCATGTTTTTTTCTTGCTGAGTAAGTAACTCAGGAATGTGCTGAGTAAAGGATATTCTGTAAGTAATGTGAAGATGTGTTATTTGTGTGCGTATATGTGCCACGAATAGAAACTCAGGTGCAGAGCTGTCCGATTTGCACCCTGGTTTTCTCATGTGTTGTGAAAGGAGGACAGTGGTGTCATCTCCCCATTCAACCAATAGCTACTGACCTCTCTCCTTCCAACCAATAGCTACTGACCTCTCTCCTTCCAACCAATAGCTACTGACCTTTCTCCTCCAACCAATAGCTACTGACCTCTCTCCTTCCAACTAATAGCTACTGACCTCTCTCCTTCCAACCAATAGCTACTGACCTCTCTCCTTCCAACCAATAGCTACTGACCTTTCTCCTCCAACCAATAGCTACTGACCTCTCTCCTTCCAACCAATAGCTACTGACCTTTCTCCTTCCAACCAATAGCTACTGACCTTTCTCCTTCCAACCAATAGTTACTGACCTTTCTCCTCCAACTAATAGCTACTGACCTCTCTCCTTCTAACCAATAGCTACTGACCTTTCTCCTTCCAACCAATAGTTACTGACCTTTCTCCTCCAACTAATAGCTACTGACCTCTCTCCTTCCAACCAATAGCTACTGACCTTTCTCCTTCCAACCAATAGCTACTGACCTTTCTCCTTACAACCAATACCTACTGTCCAATCTCCTTCCAACCAATACCGCCTGACCTCTTCCCTTTAAACTAATACCTAAGAGGCATAAGAAAAAGATTTGCACCCATTCCCCTCATGATCTGCCAGGTTAAGTTGAACATCCTGCAAAAAGGCAATATGCACCTGTTCCTTGTGCAGAAATTAAAAAATCTTCTTAATGTTTATTTAAAAAACGGAGTCCATTAAAAATATGAAAATTCGAATAGTCACCATCCAAGAAAGATAATAGTATCTTAACTCAACGAATCTGAAAATGAAGGGGGACCAGCAGACAGTCAATAGATGGGGGTTACAATCACCTGAGGAGATCATCAACGGTCTTCATCTAAGGACTAATGGAGCCCCAGTCGCTATCTGTGATACGGCAAAAATACAGTCTAATAAAAATAAACATATACTACAGGACATTACTATATAGGCCTAATGGAGATCACTGTGTTCCTCAAACGGGCTGTGCTCCCATTAAAATGGATCGATTTTGTACTTAACTAATTTTCAAGATTCATTTGATTTTCTGTTCACTATACAAAGAAAGTGCCCAACAGAGCAAGCAATAGAGCAATTACACTCCAAGCCAAAAGCTGGTATGCCCAAATGTGCATTGTTTCAGTAAAGAACAGTAAAACATGTCCAACTGTCAAAATAGTGGCCTTTACTCCCCTGTGCATAGGAACACGAGTAGGCCATTCAGCCCCTCAAACCTGTTGCCCCATTCATTTACATCATGGCTGATGTGTCCCTAAACTCTATTTCCCCGCCTTTGCTCCAAATCCCTTGATACCCTTACCCAACAAAAATCTATTCATCTCAGTATTGAACATTTCAATTGACACAGGATCCACTGCCTTTTGAAGGAGAGAGTTCGAGATTTCCACTACCCCTTGCCTGAAGAAGTGCTTCCTGATTCATTCCTGAACGGCCTAGCTCTAAGTTTAAGATTCTGCCCCCTTGTTCTGGATTCCCCCAGCAGAGGAAATAGATTCTCTTTATCCACCCTATCAAATCCCCTTAACATTTTAAACCCCTCGATCAGATCACCCCTCAATCTTCTACACTCAATGAAATACAAAGTCAAGTTAATTCAACCTGTCCTCATAATTTAACCCTTTTAGCCCCAGTATCATTCTGGTGAATCTCCGCAGCACCCCCTCCAAGGCCAATATATCCTTCCTGAGGCGCGGCGCCCAGAACTGAACACACAATGTTTATAGCTGATGTGACATTAACCATTTTAAACAGAAGAATTTAAGTTGAGAATATTTAATTTGTATGCTTATAACTTTTGTTTGTGGTCTGTTTTATTTTCACTTTCTTTAGGCTGTATTAATATACTTTACTTAATTCTATTTTATTCTGTGAGTTACATTTAATACTGTTAGTTTTAATTCACTTGTTCTTCCTGCGATTTAAAAATATGTTTGAAATGTTCCTATTCAGCTTTGCAAATTTGTCATGCATGATTTGTTCAGGTTTTTTGGCACTTGCAGGTCAACGTAGTGAGATATTTCGGACAAGGAAAAATCTCAACAAGTTTTGAATTGTTAATTAGTTCATTCAAACGTAAGACAATGTACGTGGTTTGTGAAGTACTTCTGACTCTTTTATATTTTTGTTTTCTAGGACAGATAGCTGCATACCCGTATCCTTGTGAAATCTGTGCATATGCTTCTTGCATTGGCTGCAGTTAAACTTCACTGCAGCGAATCCTACCACATGTAAAATAGCCACTTGTTTAATATCTGTTGTTAATCAATAAGATCCAACCAGAAAAGAATCAGAGAATCTTGTCTTAAGTTCCTAATGTCTCAGTCATGTTGATAAATAAGTTCAGAGCTGTCTGTTGTCATCATAAAAGTGTGAACGTTTACTTAGTCCGACAGTGAATATGAGCAGATCAGTGTTGAACAAGACAGTTCACCATATCATTGGGCAATTATCTTTAAGAGTCCAGCAACAAGCCAACAATATTGTATATTTAACCTCATTGACTAGAAGAATCTCCAGAACATTCTGGGATTGATTGCGAGGAGGGAATGTGATTTTACCCAAGATCTTTTTGCAAATCTAATGGGGCAACGGCTTGCATTATGTAGCGCCTTTAATACCGAACAATGTCCCAAGGCGCTTGACAGAGACGTAATTTTCTTTTAAATGGGCGGCGAGCGAAAGAAGATGGTATTAAGAGGGGTGGGCAAATGTTTTGTCAAAGAGGTGGGTTTTAAGAATGGTCTTAAAGAAGGAGAGGAGATACGGAGGGATTTAGGGAGATGTTAGTCAGATTGGTTCACAGGTTTCTATTAGGCAAGTACTGGAGAATAATAAAGCATACATCTCCAACAAGCTCTGGAACTGACAGGAAAAATGTTAACTATTGAAATCACTTGACAATATGAAGAAATTTTCAATGAGGTTCATAGACTGTCACTTTGTATCTGTTGTTCATTTGAAATCAATAAACCTTATTAAATGATGACGAATGATTATAAGTTCTTAATAAAATACAGTTGGGGTAACCCACATAGTTACCTCAGAGTCCCAAGTGTTCCTGCTGTTCATACTTGTCTTTTTTCATAAATAGTATTAAATTATAGTGCGATTCACTGGATATCCAGAGTCAAACACTTGCGAACGATATATATCCGACCATGCCATCTATAGCCTCTATAGAAATATTCAGTGCACAGCTGGTGCAACTAATAATTATGATAAATGTGACATATTTTTGCTATGGGCACAGTGGGCCACCATACTGTCCTTTCACCTCTGGGACCTGGATTTGAATCCAGCTCCAATTTACAAGGATGTGTCTCCTTTGTCCCTTATGAACTCAGTCTGAATGATCTGAATCCAGTCCCTAATGGATGTGGTAAAAACAACTGCCTCTGATTTGCTACTGAATTGATGATGGGCCTTTGTGGAAGCCAATTAATGTGGGAAAAGAAAAGTTTCTCACTGGTGTTTCCCAGTAGAGGAAGCTGTTCTCTCAGTTCTACAACACCACGTTCAACCCATTTTGGATCCAGTCTCACTCACTGTATACAAGGCTGGGATAAAAATCTGCCAAGTTGGATTGTTTAGAAACATTTTGAGCTGATTTTCTGATAGAATGAAGTTCCTAATGATGCAAAGTTAACACAGAAGTGAATTTATTCTGCACCATATTGCAGTGAAGGGAGATATTATCAACTGTAAGGTTCCCAACTTCACAGACGTAACTCAAACCTGTACTATTAAGTGTCCCGTCAACAGTTAGGGGCCAATCTTCACCTCGGACGCAGATCGGACGGGTGGTGGGCGCAGTAATCACACCCCCACCCCGACCGATGGCGCCAGCGAGAGGCCTTAACCAAATTCATGGCTTGGCCACAACTGCATAATCTTGGCACGTTTGTTCAACAATCAGTGACAGGCAGCTCACCAATTGAGGGCATGGGGAATCTGTTGGCTTCTGAGTGGAACTGAGCTGGATATCAAAACTTAAATGGCGGAGGGAATCCTGTGATAGGGATTGGGGGTGGGGGGCACTGAGCAGCTGGCAGTGGAGCGGGGTAGAATTTGGGGGGAAGGTTAGGGGAAACAGTTGAAAAACTTACCTGCAACGTTTAGGAGCGGTATCCCTTTAAGGACTGCTGGTTAAACCACTCTACCTCCAGTACCAATGGATTGTGTGATGATCCTACAAATGGTGTAGGACCCCCATAGAAATATTTTCATGAGGCTCCCGCCTGTTTTGGGCAGGAGCACTGGTTCCAAGGCACAGTCAGTGGGCAGTGGGTATTTTTTTTACTTTTTTGTCTGCCTCCCACCCTGTTTCTCAGAGTGAATGGGATGGCAGAGCAAAATCATTCCCTTAATGCCTCATACCTTTAATGCTTTGGGAGTTCCTTTAAATTCCTGAATGCCCCACTTCCAATTAACAGGAGAAAATTCTCAAAGAAAGCCCAAACACAGAGCTATCAACATTAACCCGACACAATGAATGGGGCTATGACAAAGGCTTCTTTTATCTGATGCCATTTTGAATGATGTCTACAACATTTGAGGTACGCAATTCTCTTGTATGTTTGCTACAGTGTGGACCAGTGTCTATAGATCAGTCCCTTATTGTGAAAGGCCACAAAGCGATCCTGAAGATCTGTTCTTTAGGTTGGAGATGGGATGTAGATCTGCGTCAGCAATTCCCCACATGGTGGAGCGCCCAGATTTGACTATACCGCTGTTGACGATTGTGCAGTAGAAACCAAGTGTGACCCACCAGAAAATAAAAATAAAATGGTGGGATTAATAAAAATCATAGAATCATACAGCACAGAAGGAGGCCATTTGGCCCATCGTGCCTGTGTCGGCTCTTTGAAAAACCAACTAATTAGTCCCACTCCCCTGCTCTTTCCCCGTAGCCCTGCAAATTTATCCTTTTCAAGTATTCATCCAATTCCACCACCCTTTCAGGCAGTGCAGTCCAGATCATAACAACTCGCTGCGTAAAAGATTCTGGTTCTTTTCACCTTTTCACCTTCATCACCTGGGCAGTAATCTAACGGAGAAGATCGCCTGCCCCTTGTAGAACCTGACCGATTTTCATTCCATTGATTTCACAGTCACAGCGGATGTCACTTGTGACTTTGATTAGCGCCGTTTCATTACTGTGGCGGGGGTAGCTGGTTAGTGGGAATGGGGTCAAAGGAGCAGGAGGTGGGTCTCATGAACGTGATGAGCTTGGAAAAGGCATAAGAGGGTAAAGGTATCAAACAAACCTTGAAACTTTGTTAAAATTATAGGCAAAGGAGCCTAGAAATTCTGGGCCCGCGGGGTGGCGGGGTTACAATTTGGGGAGCTGTCACTTGGGTTTCTGTCCTCTTTATGCTAAGTTCAAAATCCTGACCCAAGCAGAGGGGGCAGGGGTGGCTGAGAATGGGCACGTCTCATTGCCACCCCCTGAGCCCTGCCAGCTATTCGGGGAGCATGCCTTAAACATTTGCAGCCTATCCTGGGCCAGGAACATTCATTGGTGTTTGGAGGGAATGAAGTGCGGTCCCATTGGAAGGAGAGGGCCATGCAGGAGGAAAGTTCCATTTTTTGTTCGAACTGGCCTCCCCTGTTCTAAGTGGATACTGAGCTCAGTTCCTCGAGTGTGGCTCAGGCACTTCAGCTGCATTACGTGAAGGACCCCTCCTTTCCATAAGAAACAGAGCCTCATCGAGCTTTGCCAGCAGTTTGTAGAGAGGCCCCAGGCGTGCTGTCTCAGTGCAGAGGCACACGGATACAATCCAGGCACATAATAAGCCATAAGCCTCCATACCCAGTAACACAAGGCCCTCATAACCAAAGCAATGCAGCACTGTAGACACCGAACATTGGATTATCGCTCCCACAATGTGTGTGCCTTTCATTGAGACGTGTTAATAAATGACAGCCTGCATGTTTTGAAGCCGTATCTTTTCCATGGTGCAATACTATAAGGAGCTACAATTTGTTTGAGCTCATTGGTCCTGAATTTCCTGGAATGTTTTGATGTAACTATGGTGTAAGAGTGGCCTTGTGCTGTCTTTTTCCCAAGGAAATTCATGCGTAATTGATTTACGCCGGTTTGAGAGCTCTGCCATGAGGGGATTTGCTGGCACAGATCTACATCCCATCTACAATCTGAAGAACAGATTTTCAGGAACACTTTGTGGCCTTTCACAATAAGGGACTGACCTATAGACACTGGTCCACACTGTAGCAAAGATACAAGAGAATTGTGCACTCCAATTATTGTAGACATAATTCAATGTGGCATCAGATAAACAAAGCCTTTGTCATAGCCCCATTCATTGTTTTTTATTATTCGTTCATGGGATGTGGGCATTGCTGGCAAGGCCGCCATTTATTGCCCATCCCTAATTGCCCTTGAGAAGGTGGTGGTGAGCCGCCTTCTTGAACCGCTGCAGTCCGTGTGGTGACGGTTCTCCCACAGTGCTGTTAGGAAGGGAGTTCCAGGATTTTGACCCAGCGACGATGAAGGAACGGCGATATATTTCCAAGTTGGGATGGTGTGTGACTTGGAGGGGAACGTGCAGGTGGTGTTGTTCCCATGTGCCTGCTGCCCTTGTCCTTCTAGGTGGTAGAGGTCGTGGGTTTGAGAGGTGCTGTCGAAGAAGCCTTGGCGAGTTGCTGCAGTGCATCCTGTGGATGGTACACACTGCAGCCACAGTGCGCCGGTGGTGAAGGGAGTGAATGTTTAGGGTGGTGGATAGGGTGCCAATCAAGCGGGCTGTTTTGTCCTGGATGGTGTCGAGCTTCTTGAGTGTTGTTGGAGCTGCACTCATCCAGGCAAGTGTTCCATCACACTCCTGACTTGTGCCTTGTAGATGGTGGAAAGGCTTTAGGTAATCAGGAGGTGAGTCACTCGCCACAGAATACCCAGCCTCTGACCCGCTCTTGTAGCCACAGTATTTATATGGCTGGTCCAGTTAAGTTTCTGGTCAATGGTGACCCCCAGGATGTTGATAGTGGGGGATTCGGCGATGGTAATGCCATTGAATGTAAATGGGAGGTGGTTATACTCTCTCTTGTTGGAGATGGTCATTGCCTGGCACTTGTGTGGCACGAACGTTATTTGCCACTTATCAGCCCAAGCCTAGATGTTGTCCAGGTCTTTCTGCATGCGGGCTCGGACTGCTTCATTGTTTGAGGGGTTGCGAATGGAACTGAACATTGTGCAATCATCAGCAAACATCCCCATTTCTGACCTTATGATGGAGGGAAGGTCATTGATGAAGCAGCTGAAGATGGTTGGGCCTAGGACACAGCCCTGAGGAACTCCTGCAACAATGTCCTGGGGCTGAGATGATTGGCCTCCAACAACCACTACCATCTTCCTTTGCGCTAGGTATGACTCCAGCCACTGAAGAGTTTCCCCCCTGATTCCCATTGATTTCAATTTTACTAGGGCTCCTTGGTGCCACTTTCGGTCAAATGCTGCCTTGATGTCAAGGGCAGTCACTCTCACCTCGCCTCTGGAATTCAGCTCTTTTGTCCATGTTTGGACCAAGGCTGTAATGAAGTCTGGAGCCGAGTGGTCCTGGCGGAACCCAAACTAAGCATTGGTGAGCAGGTTATTGGTGAGTAAGTGCCACTTGATAGCACTGTCGACGACACCTTCCATCACTTTGCTGATGATTGAGAGTAGACTGATGGGGCGGTAATTGGCTGGATTGGATTTGTCCTGCTTTTTGTGGACAAGACATACCCGGGCAATTTTCCACATTGTCGGGTAGATGCCAGTGTTGTAGCTGTACTGGAACAGCTTGGCTAGAGGCGCAGCTAGTTCTGGAGCACAAGTCTTCAGCACTACAGCCATGATGTTGTCAGGGCCCATAGCCTTTGCTGTATCCAATGCACTCAGCTGTTTCTTGATATCACGTGGAATGAATCGAATTGGCTGAAGACTAGCTTCTGTGATGGTGGGGATATTGGGAGGAGGCCGAGATGGATCATCCACTCGGCACTTCTGGATGAAGATGGTTGCAAACGCTTCAGCCTTGTCTTTTGCACTCATGTGCTGGACTCTGCCATCATTGAGGATGGGGATGTTTACAGAGCCTCCTCCTCCCGTTAGTTGTTTAATTGTCCACCACCCTTCACAACAAGATGTGGCAGGACTGCAGAGCTTTGATCTGATCCGTTGGTTGTGGAATCGCTTAGCTCTGTCTATAGCATGTTGCTTCAGCTGTTTAGCATGCATGTAGTCCTGAGTTGTAGCTTCACCAGGTTGGTACCTCATTTTTAGGTACGCCTGGTGCTGCTCCTGGCATGCTCTTCTACACTTCTCATTGAACCAGGGTTGATCCCCTGGCTTGTTGGTAATGGTAGAGTGAGGAATATGCCGGATCATGAGGTTACAGATTGTGGTGGAATACAATTCTGCTGCTGCTGATGGCCCACAGCGCCTCATGGATGCCCAGTTTTGAGCTGCTAGATCTGTTCTGAATCTATCCCATTTAGCACGGTGGTAGTGCCACACAACACGTTGGATGGTATCCTCAGTGCAAAGACGGGACTTCGTCTCCACAAGGACTGTATGGTGGTCACTCCTACGAATACTGTCATGGACAGATGCATTTGCGACAGGTAGATTGGTTCGCTCACCACCTGCCGTAGGCCCAGTCTAGTAGCTATGTCCTTCAGGACTCGGCCAGCTCGGTCAGTAGTGATGTTACCGAGCCATTCTTGGTGATGGACATTGAAGTCCCCCACCCAGAGTACATTCTGTGCCCTTGCTACCCTCAGTGCTTCCTCCAAGTGGTGTTCAACATGGAGGAGGACTGATTCATCAGCTGAGGGAGGGCGGTAGGTGGTAATGAACAGGAGGTTTCCTTGCTCATGTTTGACCTGATGCCATGAGATTTCATGGGGTCCAGAGTCAATGCTGAGGACTCCCAGGGCTACTCCCTCCTGACTGTATATCACTGTACCGCCACCTCTGGTGGGTCTGTCCTACCAGTGGAACAGGACATATCCAGGGATGGTGATCGCTCTGTGTTTGGGCTTTTTTTGAGAATTTTATCCTGTTAACTGGAAGTGGGGCATTCAGGAATTTAAAGGAACTCCCAAAGCACTCAAGGTAGGAGACAATTTTAATCCGCAACCGTCCCATTCGCTCTGAGAAGCAGGGTGGGAAGCAGACAAAAAATGTAAAAAAATACCCACTGCCCACTAACTGTGCCTCGGAACCAGTGCTCCTGTCGAAACAGGCGGGAGCCTCATGAAAATATTTCTATGGGGGTCCTACACCATTTGTAGGACCGTGACACAATCCATTGGTACTCGAGGTGGAGTGGTTTAACCAGCAGTCCTTAAAGGGATGCTGCTTCTAAACACCACTGGCAAGTTTATCAACTGTTTTTTCTGGCCATCCCCCCAAAATGCTCCCCACCCCTGCGGCTCACTGCTCCCCACCCCCTCCCACAGGATTGATTCCTGCCCTTTAAGTTTTGACTTCCAGCTCAGCTCCACACAAGAGCCCAGTAGATTCCCACGCCTTCGATCTGCGAGCTGGCCTTCAGGGTCTGGCAGACTTGCTAAATGCTTACTTTGTATCAATCATCGCAGTAGAGCATGAGGATAAAGCACCAGAGAAACGAGGGAAACAAAAAATAAAGCAAGGGGAGGAACTTACTAGATTTAATATAAGTAAAGAAATGGTGATGGGGAAAATATTAAGACTAAAGATAAATAAATCTCCAGGACCTGATATTTCCCACTCCAGGTGAGGAAATTGTAGATGCTCTAGTCAAGACCTTCGAAAACTCTCTTGATTCAGGAAATGTCCCCTTGGATTGGAAAATTGCCAATGTCACTCCATTATTTAAGAAGGGTACGAGAGATAAACGAGGAAATTATAGGCCTATTAGTCTAACGTCTGTTGTGGGGAAGTCACTAGAATCTGTTATTAGGGACAGGGTGACTGAGCACTTGGACAAACATGAACTGATCAGAGCGAGCTAGCATGGATTTGTAAAGTGTATGTCATGTCTAATTAACATGGTTGAATTTTTTGAGGCGGTAACTAACGTGGTAAATAAAGGAATGTCAATGGATGTTATTTATATGGACTTCCAGAAAGCATTTGATAAGGTTCCACATAAGAGAGCATTAACAAAAATGAGAGCGCATTGAATTGGAGGCAACTTATTGAAATGGGTAGGGAATTGGAGGCAGAGAGTCGGAATAATGGGTATGTACTTCAATTGACAGGATGTGGTGTCCCCCAGGGATCTGTACTGGGGCCTCAGCTTTTCACTGTATTTATAAATAACTTAGATGAAGGAATAGAGAGCCGTCTATCCAAGTTTTCTGATGGCATGGTAATTAGTGTAGATGGGAGCAGGAAGTTGAAAAGGGACATTGATAGATTAAGTGAGTGGGCAAAACTGTGGCAGATGGAGCTCAATGTGGGGAAGTGTGAGGTCATCCACTTTGGACCTAAGAAAGATAGATCAGAGTATTTTCTAACTGGGGAGAAGCTAGGAATTGTGGAGGAGCAGAGAGATTTATAGAAATCATAGAAGAAATCATAGAAATTTACGGCACAGAAGGAGGCAATTTTGCCCCATTGTGTCTGTGCCGGCCAAAAAAGGGCCATCCAGCCTAATCCCACTTTCCAGCTCTTGGTCCGTAGCCTTGTAGGTTGCAGCACTTAAAGTGCACATCCAAGTATTTTTAAAATGCAATGAGGGTTTCTGCCTCTACCACTCTTTCAGGCAGTGAGATCCAGATCCCCATCACCCTCTGGGTGAAAAAATTTCTCCTCAACTCCCCTCTAATTTAGGGGTCTAAATATCGAATTCACTAAAAGCTAGTGGATAGGTACAAAAAATAATTGAATAGGCTAATGGAATGTAGGTTTTTATCTCAAGGGGACTGGAATACATAGCGGTGGAAGTTATGTTACAGTTATATAAATCTCTGGTTAGACCCCATTTAGAGAACACCATTCAGTTCTGGGCACCGCACCTCGGGAAGGATATATTGG
The DNA here is from genome assembly GCF_035084215.1 of Heptranchias perlo. NCBI lineage: Eukaryota > Metazoa > Chordata > Chondrichthyes > Hexanchiformes > Hexanchidae > Heptranchias > Heptranchias perlo. Next base: position 29,324,758 of record NC_090356.1, read on the forward strand.
CCTTGGAGGGGGTGCAGTGCAGATTCACCAGAATGATACCAGGGCTAGAAGGGTTAAATTATGAGGCCATGTTACATAGACTAGGCTTGTATTCCCTTGAGTATAGAAGATTAAGGGATGATCTAATTGAGGTGTTTAAGATAATTAAAGGATTTGATAGAGTAGATAGAGAGAAACTATTTCCTCTGGTGGGGGACTCCAGATCAAAGGGGTATAACCTTAAAATCAGAGCTAGGCCGTTTAGGGGTGATGTCAGGAAGCACTTTTTCACACAAAGGATAATGGAAATCTGGACCTCTCTCCCCCAAAAAGCTGTTGAGCCTGGGGGTGAATTGAAAATTTCAAACTGAGATTGATAGATTTTTTGATAGGCAAGGGTATTAAGGGTTATGGAACCAAGGCGGGTAGATGGAATTCAGATACAAATCAGCCATGATCTAATTGAATGATGGAACAGGCTCGAGAGGCTAAATGGCCGACTCCTGTTCCTATGTTCCTATGTCATGGTTGATAATATCTCCCTTCACTGCAATATGGTGCAGAGTAAATTCACTTCTGTGTTAACTTTGCATCATTAGGAACTTCATTCTATCAGAAAATCAGCTCAAAATGTTTCTAAACAATCCAACTTGGCAGATTTTTATCCCAACCTTGTATACAGTGAGTGAGACTGAATCCAAAATGGTTGAACGTGGTGTTGTAGAATTGACAGAAGAGTTCCTCTACTGGGAAACACCAGTGAGAAACTTTTCTTTTCCCACATTAATTGGCTTTCACAAAGGCCCATCATCAATTCAGTAGCAAATCAGAGGCAGTTATTTTTACCACATCCATTAGGGACTGGATTCAGATCGTTCAGACTGAGGATTGGGAGCATTTTAGAATTCAGCAAAGGAGAACCAAGAAATTGATAAAGAAAGGGAAAATAGAATATGAGAGTAAACTAGCGAGAAACATAAAAATGGACTGTAAAAGCTTCTATAGATATGTAAAAAGGAAAAGACTGGCGAAGGCAAATGTGGGTCCCTTAAAGACAGAGGCGGGAGAATTTATAATGGGGAATAAGGAAATAGCAGAGAAATTAAACAAATACTTTGTGTCTGTCTTCACGGAAGAAGACACAAAAAACCTTCTGGAAATACTGGGGAACCAAGGGTCTGGTGAGAATAAGGAACTGAAGGAAATTAGGGTTAGTAAAAAAATAGTACTAGAGAAATTAATGGGACTGAAAGTCGATAAATCCCAAGGACCTGATGATCTACATCCCAGAGTTTTGAAAGAGGTGGCTATAGAGACAGTGGATGCATTGGTTGTCATCTTCCAAAATTTTATAGATTCTGGAATGGTTCCTGCAGATTGGAGGGTAGCAAATGTAACCCCACTATTTAAGAAAGGAGGGAGAGAGAAAACAGGGAACTACAGACCTGTTAGCCTGACATCTTAGTATGGAAAATGCTAGAATCTATTATAAAGGATGTGATAACAGGACACTTAGAAAATAATAATAGGATTTGGCAGAGTCAACATGGATTTATGAAAGGGAAATCATGTTTGACAAACCTATTGGAGTTCTTTGAGGATATAACTAGTAGAATAGATAAGGGGGAATCAGTGGATGTGGTGTATTTGGATTTTCAGAACGCTTTTGATAAGGTCCCACACAGGAGGTTGGTGAACAAAGTTAGAGCACATGGAATTGGGGATAATATACTGGCATGGATTGAGAATTGGTTAACAGACAGAAAACAGAGAGTAGGAATAAACGGGTCTTTTTCAGGTTGGCAGACTGTGACTAATGGGGTACCGCAGGGATCGGTGCTTGGGCCCCAGCTATTCACAATCTGTATCAATGATTTGGATGAGGGGACCAAATGTAATATTTCCAAGTCTGCTGATGACACAAAACTTGGGAATGTGAGTTGTGAGGAGGATGCAAAGAGGCTTCAAGGGGATATGGACAGGCTAAGTGAGTGGGCAAGAACATGGCAGATGTTCATTCATAATGTGGACAAATGTGAAGTTATCCAATTTGGTAGGAAAAATAGAAATGCAGAGTATTTTTCAAATGGTGAGAGATTGGGAAATGTTGACGTTCAAAGGGACCTGGGTGTCCTTGTACATGAGTCACTGGAAGCTAACATGCAGGTGCAGCAAGCAATTAGGAAGGCAAATGGTATGTTCGCCTTTATTACAAGAATACAGGAGTAAAGATGTCTTACTGCAAGCATATAGGGCCTTGGTGAGACCACACCTGGAGTATTTTGTACAATTTTGGTCTCCTTACCTAAGAAAGGATATACTTGCTATAGAGGGAGTGCAACATAGGTTCACCAGACTGATTCCTGGGATGGCGGGATTGTCGTATGAAGAGAGATTGAGTAAACTCAGCCTGCATTCTCTAGAGTTTAGAAGAATGAGAGATGATCTCATTGAAACAGACAAAATTCATACAGGGCTCGACAGAGTAGATGCAGGGAGGATGTTTCCCCTGGCTGGGGAGTCTAGAACCAGGGGTCACAGTCTCAGAATAAGGGGTAGGCCATTCAGGACTGAGAGGAGGAGAAATTTCTTCACTCAGAGGGTGGTGAATCTTTGGAATTCTCTACCCCAGAGGGCTGTGGAGGCTCAGTCATTGAGTACATTCAAAACAGAGATCGATAGATTTCTAGATATTAAAGACATCAAGGGACATGGGGACAGTGCAGGAAAATGGAGTTGAGGGAAAAGATCAGCCATGATCTTGTTGAATGGCGGAGCAGGCTCAAGGGGCCGGATGGCCTTCTCCTGTTCCTATTTCTTATGTTTTTATGTAGTTCACAAGGGACAAAGGAGACACATCCTTGTAAACTGGAGCTGAATTCAAATCCAGGTCCCAGAGGTGAAAGGACAGTATGGTGGCCCACTGTGCCCATAGCAAAAATATGTCACATTTATCATAATTATTAGTTGCACCAGCTGTGCACTGAATATTTCTATAGAAGCGTATAGATAGCATGGTCGGATATATATAGTTTGCAAGTGTTTGACTCTGGATATCCAGTGAATCGCACAATAATTTAATATTATTTATGAAAAAGGACAAGTATGAACAGCAGGAACACTTGGGACTCTGAGGTAACTATGTGGGTTACCCCAACTGTACTTTAATAAGAACTTATAATCATTCTTCATCATTTAATAAGGTTTATTGATTTCAAATGAATAACAGATACAAAGTGACAGTCCATAAACAAGTATATTTCCAGCGGTTTCTGTTTTAATTATGAGATCGAACACTTTCCCAGTGGACGCTCACATTTCTGTTCACTGAGTCTCTGAGAACTGAAGTACGAATGATGACTGATCAGGAGGGCAGCTTCTAACCCAACAAAAACTGTTTATCAGTCACATTGACCATTCAGTTTCTACCTTCATGACTGCTCCTGGTCTGCTACCTTACTGCGGCACTCAATAAAGCTCACATTTTTATAATAACTGATCCAAAAGCAACTAACAAAAAAGTTCTGCATTTCTTTATCCAAATGATTGCGACGTTAGCCAAACATAAGACAAGGTTCTCTGTTTCTGGTCTTCACTGGGTTCCATTGATGAATGACAGGAGGACAGCATTCAAATACAGAATGTTTCATCTGCAGCGTCTGCAATTTGGATAGAGGCAAGCGGAGCAGAGAGTTTCATGTTCAGCAATATGTCCTGGAGGAAAAGATTGTAAATGAGTTAACTATCATCCAGAAACCACAATCCCTTCACTCCATTCAAATAATTAAAATCCGCACCACTACTGCTAGTAATGGGTTTTCCAATGGGATTTCCCCCGTGTGAGGTGCTGGGTAGAAGATGGCCTCAAGTTGGTAGACAATTATTGGGTATGGAGGCTCCAACTCTCAAAATAGGTAGTGTAGCAGTCCTGACTGACCATTCAATTGGATGGTTCTTCAAAAGCGCCGCTAATTTTATTTTTATGTAATGTTTCATTTTTTAAAAGAAATTGGGCTCAAAATTCCTGTAGGGCCCCTCTGCTGTAAGAAGTATGATGGAGTAGACTGGAAATAATGTTAGGTCGCATAAAATGGATGTGAGAATCTCCTGCTCAGAGATGCCATTCGACGTCCCATTACATTTTCAACGAAAGATAATAATCCGCATTCACATCATCAATTTGAGAAAGTGTCTCCTCATTTTCATAACTCAGAGTTTCCTCTATTGTTGTGGACAAATTACTTCAATTGGACAGGTAAGGGAGGACCAGGGGTCACACTTACATGTTAAGAGTGGTAAGCACAGAGCTTGGTGAGAGTTGAGTGAATTTACTAAAGGCAGTGGCTTCCTAAACAGAGTGACAATGGGAATTTGGTGAGAGTGGGAATTAGGTGCAGAGGGGGGAGGAGGTGCTAAGTAATTTAAACCAAGGGGCAACAATAATTACATTAATAAATAATTAGGGTGATTAATTAGATCCAAGGGGATAAAATTAAAATTAACTAAATAGAGGATACCAACATTAAAGGGATCTGAATTGCATTAAGTAAAAATCTGGTATACATAAATAATAAATAGGAGTTAAGGGGATACTAAAATAAAGAAGTTAATAAACAAAAAACAAAACTAATTAGTTACAAATTAAGCTGAAATCAAGCTAAATCCAATCATTCATTATAATCTAGGTCTCAAGTAATTGTATTATATCTAGAATTAAATTACTACAATAAAATCAATAAATAAATAAAAACTAGAAATGGCAGTGCAGGCTATGTGTCGGGACTGTAATATGTGGGCGTTTGTGGACAGTGGGACTCTCCCGGATTGCCACATCTGCAGGAAACATCTCTGCCTTGAGACACTCCGGCTCAGAGTCTTTGAGCTGGAGTGCGAGTTAGAGACATTCCAACACATAAGAGAGAGGGGAGAATTTTTGAATAGTTTTCTTCAGAGTACAGACACACCTCAGAGGTAAGCACAGGTACAGGAAGGGGAGAGTGTGACTGTTATTCAGCAGGGTAAGGGGAACCGAGGGGAGGCAGAGAAGGAGGTTCCGCAGACACTGGTCTCATCTAACAGGTACAATGTATTTTCTATCTGTGAGAATAAGGATGTGGGCTGCAGGGATGTGGGTCAGAATGCTAACTATGTCACCGTGGAGCAGAAGGCAACCCAAGGCGGGGGTGGAGCAGAATAGAAAGGTTGTGAAAATAGGGGATTTGATAATTAGGGAGATAAATAGTATCCTCTGCAGTCGTGACCGAGAGTCCAGGAGGGTGAGTTGCCTCCCTGGTGCAAAGGTAAAGGACATCTCGGAGCAACTGGAGAGGAACTTGAAAAGGGAGGGAGAGGATCCAGTTGACGTGGTCAATGTTAGGACCAATGACATAGGGAAGAAATGAGAGGAGGTCCTGCTAAGAAATTAACTTCACTCCACTCCACTAGTTACAGCTTGCCAACCTGAAAATGACCCATTTATGCTATCCATGCTAATATGTTACCCCCTACACCATAAGCTCTTATTTTGTGTAGTAGCTTTGATGTGGCACCTTGTCAAATGCTTTCTGGAAATCCAAGTACACCACATCCACAGGATCCCCTTTATCCACATTGCTTGTTACTTCCTCAAAGAACTCTAATAAATTAGTCAATCACAATTTCCCTTTCACAAAGCCATGTTGACTCTGCCTGATTGCATCAAGATTTTCTAAGTGTCCTGCTATAACCTCCTTTATAATAAATTCTAGCATTTTTCCTATGACAGATGTTAAGCTAACTGGCCTGTAGTTTCCTTCTTTCTGTCTCCCTTCTTTCTTGAATAGAGGAGTTACATTCGCTATTTTCCAATCTGATGGGACCCTTCCAGAATCTAGGGAATTTTGGAAAATGAATACCAATGCATCGTTCAATGCTGATTTCCAACGCAGATTGCAGGTAAGTCCTCAGGTCTGTTGAAAGTCTCGCCCTGCCTGCACAGGGGCTGTTGGGCACAGGTAATAGCAGATTGCGCTACCCCCGCCCAATAATAGGTCCTATCCAATTCATTTTCCCCCCTTCTCCCCTAGTTTTAGACTCTCCAGCCACGGTAAACATCCTCTCAGCATGCACCCTGTCAAGCCCTCTTAGAATCTTATATGTTTCAATGAGGTCACCTCTCATTCTTCTAAACTCCAGAGAGTATAGGCCTATTCTAGTCAAAGGGATCTCGGGGTACAGAAACACAAATCACTATAAGTATCGATGCAGGTTAATAAGGCCATAAAAAAAGCAAATAATGCACTCTGATTCATTTCTAGAGGAATAGAATTGAAAAGCAGAGATGTTATGTTAAATTTGTATAGAACCTTGGTTAGACCATACTTGGAGTACTATGCATAGTTCTGGTCTCTATATTATAAAAAGGATATAGCGGCATTGGAGAAGGTGAAAAAAGATTCACAAGGACCAGATCTCTGAGGATATACTTATCAGGAAAGGTTGAATGCGCTGGGGCTCTTTTCTCTACAACGAGAAGGCTGAGGGGTGACCTGATAGACGTTGTTCAGGTAATGAAAGGGTTTGATAGGGGTAGATGTAGAGAAAATGTTTCCACTTGTGGGGGAGACCAAAACTAGAGGTCATAAATATAAGATCGTCTCTAATAAATCCAACAGGGAATTCAGGAGAAATATCTTTACCCAAAGATTGGTAAGAATGTGGAACTCGCTACCACAAGGAATAGTTGAGGCAAATAGCATAGACATATTCAAGGGGAAGCTAGATAAGCAGACAAGCAAGAAAGGAATAGAAGGGTATGCTGATAGGATTAAATGAAGTAAGGGGGGATTAGGCTTGTGTGGAGCATAAACGCCAGCATAGACCAGTTGGGTTGAATGGCCTGTTTCTGTGCTGTAGACTCGATGTAACTCGACAAAGGAAAAGGCAGAACTAGGTTGGATGTCAGGCGATTCTTCTTTATCCAAAGAATTCTGGACCTCTGGAACAGGCTGCCAGCGCGTGCGGTGGATGTTGGTTCGTTGAACTCCTTCAAGCGAGAGCTGGACCTGTTTCTGACGGGCAGATATCTCGTTGTACAAGAGGTAGGTACCTTGTAATATAAATCAGGTTCAATGTGATCTCCTGGACTAGTTTCAATCACCTAAAAAGGTCGGGGAGGAAATTTACATTTTGGTCCCCCAAATTGACCTGGGTTTTTATCTGGGTTTTATTGCCTCTCTCAGGATATCACATGGCTCCAGGTGGGTGGGGAGTGTCTGCATCATGATGCAAAAGGCATTACAGCCATATGGAACAGGCTAGATGGACCAGTTGGTCGTTTCCTGTCTGATGTGCTCCTCTGTATGTACAAGGCTGTCCCAGTAGAGGGGCGCAGACCCCCGTCCCAAACTATGCAAAGCAGGTGCATCATGGCAGTCAAGACTTTTAAGTAGGGCCCACCCTGAACCACTGGCAGGATTGTGGAAGAAGCTCCAAGCCACTCGAAGGATGGAGAGGAGGCCCGAGGAGGCCCGAGAAGGGCCCAAGCAAAAGGTGAGATTTTCCATCTCCTTATGGAACTGTGAGGGCCTGTTTTATAGATAATCGATCCCCTCTGTAATTTATTGCCTTGGCCTGCTGGGCAAGACGGTTGGTGAGAGAAAAGGATGGGGCAGTTGGGGTTACAGCTCTTAAGGAGGCAGCAACTGGTACCACAACGGCCTGTTGGAGAGTGTGAGAGAGGCACTCAGAGTAGCTGTGAGCTTATTTAAGGGGGATTCAATCCTGGGATGATGGGAAGATGCAGGGGAGAAGAAAGGCAGTGCAGTGATGATGGATTGGGGGTAAGGATCTAAGGGGAAAATACCAAAGAGTGGAGAGATGAAATGCGGCAGGGCCAGATGAGGGGAAGGAAGGAGAGAGGAGAGAAGGGTCTGATTGAGGTTGACAAAGGCAGGTAGAAGTAATAAGATCTTGTCAGGAGCATCAGACAAAATGCAGCTGGAAATGGCCACAAAGGGAATTCTGGGTTTCAGGGCCATTTCAGAGGTTAGGTGAGACATATCATGGTCCTAAACAGAGAGCAGTGAGCAGATACTGTAAATGAGTCCAAAGTTAAAGTGTGAGGGCCAAGAAACAGTGGTGGGATGTAGACAGTGTGGAATCAGCTTGGAGCAGCCACAGAACAATGTGAAGGTGCAGTGCCAGTCGTGGAGACGGGGGTGGACAGGAACCTTTAGAGGAGCAGAGTGTCCACAGGAGGTCCTTCCCAGGACTGGGCTGTCAGGAAACGAGGGACCCCTCAGCCCCAAGAGCCTCTTGTACCAATCCAGCAGCCCACCACCTCTCATGACACTGGCCCTCAGGTGGCATCTAGGAGAAGTACCAGGGTAGGTAATAATAAAGCCATTCTAGGCATTTAAGGAAAACATGGTGATCAGAAGTAGATTAGAGCACTTATTGTAAAATAAATATAATGATGCACTCTGATTTGGCTTTATTCTTGGATGATCATGTGAGGCCCCCTGGATGGGGGGATGTGATAGTTTTGTCAATGGGACCCAGGAAGAAAGTTGTTTAGGTATAGAATTCTTGAAGTTGGCAGGAAAGTTGTGGAGATACACTGATGGAAGGAGGGTACCACTTTAATATGAGGACAATGTATTCTGAATGATTACGAATTTCCCTTGCAACTGGCATGAAGAACTCCTTCAAGAACTGATTCTCTTGAGGTTGAATTCCAGATTCCTCGGCCTCCTTTGCAATTGGGCACACCTCCCCACCCGGGATTCCATCTCCAGTCCTTTCTGAACTGTGAAGTTATGAAGGGCACAGAAAGCAACCATTATGCAAGAGATCTGCTTGGAAGGATATAGCAGTGCCCCTCCAGATCTATCAAGGCACCTAAAACTCTTTTCAGGAGCACTACAGTCCTCTCAATGGCCACTCTAATGATGAATGGACCACGTAGTAGCAATGTTCTCCTGGAGAGTTCAGCAGTGAAAGTGGGGTCACGAGCGCTGGAAACAAGAGGTATATCATGCAGGTTCACTGGGCACTGAGGGAATGGAATCGATTCTATCCCGGAAATTCACTGCGTCTACAGTAGAAACCCACAGTGCAACATAGGAGCCCTGAACTTGAGGCAAACCACCCTGTCTTGCTTCTGCCTAGGAATCATCTCAGAATGGATGACTTCCTTAGCTTTGCTGAAGATGGTAACAGTGATCTGTCAAATGCAGGCCTGAATCGCACCCTGAATGATGTTGCAGAATCCCCAAGTTGGAACTTGGAAGGAGCCAGTGGCATAAAAGTTGACAGGTGGACTGATTTTGTCACTGGCAGAGCTATTCAGGCACTTGATCAGGGCTGCAGGTCATTGTACAGAAGGTGGCATAACTCATCTTGGGTTTCCTTAGTGAAGGAAAGGCAGTAAAGACACAACTCACTCAGTCCCTCAGAAGATCTCTGGGGCCTATAAAGTAATAGTAGGTTGGCCTCATTCTCCATCAATTCTGCCTTACTCTACTTTGATGTCTTCTGTTCTCCTCCTCCTGCTTCATTAAGAGTGCAAATCGAGAAATCCCCATAGGGAAACCCATGCTGATCTGGTATCCGTTACTGTGGGTGGCGGCTGAAAATGTGCTGGTGACCAGAGACGCCCTCACTTTGGCAGTTTGAAGCATGGCTTAGCAACTTCCCAAAGCAAAAAATAATTTCCCAGTATATGCAGGCAACCTGTATTATGGGCAAGGCAGTGAACACCTTTAAAGGCATCACTTCCACCACACAGGTTTACCTCATTTATCTGCTTGTAATCATGGAAATTATATCAATTAGGGGCAGAAATGATGGGAGTTCAGACTCCCCATGCCATCTATCTCATTTGCATGTGCGCACCGGTGAAGCGTGGACATAGGGAATGGTCCCTTCCACCCACACCGGAGAATTTGTTGGAATTAAAACTGCCTGAAAATCCAACCCTCAAAATAGAGGTGCATCCACATTGTGTCCCTATCTCGTCAATCAGATTATGGATTTTCAGCTCCACTCTAATGCAGTGCTAAGGGAGTGCTGCATTGTTGGAGAAGCCATTTTTTTGGGTGAGATGTTAAACTGAGTTGGATGCAGTTTTGGAAGAGAAGTATGGGAGTTCCCTCTTTGGTCCAACCAACATTTATCTCTCACCCATCACCACCACATCAGATTAACTGATAATTTGTCTCATTGACATTTGTGGGATCTTACTGTGCACATTGATTGACATGCTTTTTAACATAACAATAGTGACCAAACCTCAACAGTAATTTATTGGTTGTGAAACATTTTGATGACTTAATAAGGTGCTATATCAATGCAAGTTTGTTCTTTCCCACAAATAAAACATATTGGGGGCTAAATTGGTAGTGCCCGTTTTGTAGGCGCTACGCGGCCTCAGAAGCTCTGAAAATGGCGTCCCGAATGCATGCGCACGCTTCTGGCGTGACGTATGTGCCGAATGCCATGTTGGTAAAGGTGTTCACGCATGTGCAGATAACGAACGCCGGCACCATGTAAAGTAGGGAGAATATGCAGTCGATCAGTGTGTAACGCTGATTTAAAGGGACAGATGCAATTTTGGAACTCAACACTCCAGCCAACGCATTGTCTTAACCTCGCACAGCTGAACAGGTCTTAGACAGCATGGAGGACCACCCACCAGCGCAATTTAAAGGGATCATGCAGGAGTTACAGGTTAGTTGCTGGATTAAATAAAACCAGAAAATGCTGGAGAAGCTCAGCAAGTCAGGCAGCATCTGTGGGGAAAGAAACAGAGTTAACGTTTCAGGTCGAAGACCTTTCGACAGAACTGCAAGATAAAGAGTTAACAGTTTTAAGCAAGTACAGACCCAGGGAAAGGGGGGGTGGAGAGTGGGGAGGGGAGGGAAGAACAAAAGAAAAGGTCTCTGATAGGGTGGAGGGCAGGAATGATTAAATGACAAAAGGGATGATGGTGCAAGGCAAGGAGGGTGGTAACGGGACAAGTAAAGAAACAAAAGATGGGTCTGGAGGAGCTGTAAATGGCAACATCAGAACCATTACCAACACCCGCTGTCCAAAAAAATGGGAGCAGTGGTTATGATCTGAAGTTATTGAAATCAGTGTTGAGTCCGGAGGGTTGTAAATTGCCTAATCGAAAGATGAGGTGCTGTTCCTCGAGCTTCCACTGAGCTTCATTGGAACAGTGTAAGAGGCCGAGGACAGAGAGGTCAGAGTGGGAGTGGGACGGAGAATTAAAATAGCAAGCAACCGGCAGGTCAGGGTCACGCTTGCGGACAGAGTGGAGGTGTTCAGCAAAGCAATCACCCAATCTGCATTTGGTCTCCCCAGTGTAGAGGAGACCCCATCGTGAGCAGCGAATACAGTATAGTAAATTGGAAGAAGTACAAGTAAATCGCTGTTTCACCTGGAAGGAGTGTTTGGGGCCCTGGCCGGTGGAAAGGGAGGAGGTGATGGGCAGGTGTTGTATCTCCTGCACGGGAAGGTGCTATGGGGAGGAGAGCGGGTTTTGGGGGTGATGGAAGAGTGGACCAGGGTGTCGCGGAGGGAGCGGTCGCGGACCCTTCGGAATGCTGAAAGGGGAGGGGAAGATGTGTTTGGTGGTGGGATCACATTGGAGGTGGCGGAAATGGCGGAAGATGATACGTTGAATTTGGAGGCTGGTGGGGTGGAAGGTGAGGACAAGGGGACCCTATCATGGTTCTGGGAGTGAGGGGAAGGGGTGAGGGCAGAAGTGCGGGAAATGGGACGGACAGAATCGAGGGCCCTGTCAACTACAGTGGAGGGGAATCCTCGGTTGAGGAAAGAGGAAGACATATCGGAAGCATTGGTGTGGAAGGTGGCATCGTCAGAACAGATGCGACGGAGAAACTGGGAGCAGGGAATTGAGTCCTTACAGGAAGCGAGGTGGGAGGAAGTGTAATCAAAGTAGCTGTGGGAGTCGGTGGGCTTATAATAGATATTGGTTGACAGCCTATCTCCAGAAATGAAAATAGAGAAGTCGAGGAAGGGATTGGAAAAGTTGGAAATAGACCATGTGAAGGCGAGGGAAGGGTGGAAGTTGGAAGCAAAGTTGATGAAATTTTCCAGTTCGGGGCAAGAGCAGGGAGTGGCACCAATATAGTCATCAATGTACCGGAAAAAAAGGTGAGGGAGGAGACCTGAATAGATCTGGAACAAGGAGTATTCCACATATCCCACAAAAAGGCTAGCATAGCTGGGACCCATAAGGGTTCCCACAGTGACACCTTTTATTTGGAGGAAGTGAGTGGAGTCAAAGGAGAAGTTGTTCAACGTAAAAACAAGTTCAGCCAGAAGGAGGAGGGTGATGGTGGATGGGGACTGGATGGGCCTCCGTTCAAGGAAGAAGCGGAGGGCCTGTAGGTTGTCATGGTGGGGGATGGAGATGTAGAGGGACTGGATGTCCCTGGATTATTGCTTCTGGCTGCTGATGCATTTGTATCTGTTTTTGGAGGTCTCCTATACTTGAATACTAGGACGAGGGTACATAGCCTAAAAATTAGACCCAGGACTTGCAGGAGTGAAGTTAGGAAACGCTTCTACGCAAACAGCAGTTGATGCTAGCTCAATTGTTAATTTTAAATCTGAGATTGATAGATTTTTGTTAACCAAAGGTATTAAGGGATATGGGGCTACGGTGGGTATATGGAGTTCAGTCACAGATCAACCATGATCTCACTGAATGGCGGAAGAGGCTCGAGGGGCTGAATGGCCTTCCTCCTGTTCCTATCTTCCTATGTTCCTATAATAAAGTTTCAATACTCTACAGGGAGTGGGCTGGCTAGTTGACAGGCAACAGCAAGGGCACTGGCGGAGTGGCAGGGGTGGGACAGAAGGCTGACACAAGGTAGGTAGGAAAGTAAGTTGTGAAGAGGGCATAAGGAGTCTGCAAAGGGATATAGATAGGTTAAGTGAGTGGGCAAAAATTTGGCAGATGGAGTATAATGTGGGAAAATGTGAACTTGTCCACTTTGGCAGGAGGAATAGAAAACCAGTATATATTTTTTTATATTCGTTCACGGGATGTGGGCATCGCTGGCAAGGCCGGCATTTATTGCCCATCCCTAATTGCCCTCGAGAAGGTGGTGGTGAGCCGCCTTCTTGAACCGCTGCAGTCCGTGTGGTGACGGTTCTCCCACAGTGCTGTTAGGAAGGGAGTTCCAGGATTTTGACCCAGCGACAATGAAGGAACGGCGATATATTTCCAAGTCGGGATGGTGTGTGACTTGGAGGGGAACGTGCAGGTGGTGTTGTTCCGATGCGCCTGCTGCCCTTGTCCTTCTAGGTGGTAGAGGTCGCGGGTTTGGGAGGTGCTGTCGAAGAAGCCTTGGCGAGTTGCTGCAGTGCATCCTGTGGATGGTGCACACTGCAGCCACAGTGCGCCGCTGGTGAAGGGAGTGAATGTTTAGGGTGGTGGATGGGGTGCCAATCAAGCGGGCTGCTTTATCTTGGATGGTGTCGAGCTTCTTGAGTGTTGTTGGAGCTGCACTCATCCAGGCAAGTGGAGAGTATTCCATCACACTCCTGACTTGTGCCTTGTAGATGGTGGAAAGGCTTTGGGGAGTCAGGAGGTGAGTCACTCGCTGCAGAATACCCAGCCTCTGACCTGCTCTCGTAGCCACAGTATTTATATGGCTGGTCCAGTTAAGTTTCTGGTCAATGGTGACCCCGAGGATGTTAATGGTGGGGGATTCAGCGATGGTAATGCCGTTGAATGTCAAGGGGAGGTGGTTAGACTCTCTCTTGTTGGAGATGGTCATTGCCTGGCACTTATCTGGCGCGAATGTTACTTGCCACTTATCAGCCCAAGCCTGGATGTTGTCCAGGTCTTGCTGCATGCAGGCTCGGACTGCTTCATTATCTGAGGGGTTGCGAATGGAACTGAACACTGTGCAGTCATCAGCGAACATCCCCATTTCTGACCTTATGATGGAGGGAAGGTCATTGATGAAGCAGCTGAAGATGGTTGGGCCTAGGACACTGCCCTTAAATGGAGAGAGATTGCAGAACTCTGAGGTACAGAGGGATCTGGGTGTCCTAGTACATGAATCACAAAAAGTTAATATGCAGGTACAGCAAGTGATTAGGAAGGCAAATGGAATGTTGTCATTTATTGCAAAGGGAATGGAATATAAAAGTAGAGATGTTTTGCTACAGTTGTACAGGCATTGGTGAGACCACATCTGGAATACTGTGTGCAATTTTGGTCTCCTTATTTAAGAAAGGACATAATTGCTTTAGAGGCGGTTCAGAGAAGGTTCACTCGACTGATTCCTGGGATGAGGGGGTTATCTTATGAGGAAAGTTTGGACAAGTTGGGCCTGTAAACACTGGAGTTTAGAAGAATGAGAGGTGATCTTATTGAAACATATAAGATCCTGAGGGGACTAGAAGGGGTAGATGCTGAGAAGATGTTTCCTCTTGTGGGAGAGACTAGAACTAGGGGCCACAGTTTAAAAATAAGGGGTCTCCTATTTAACACGGAGATGAGGAGAAATGTTTTCTCTCAGAGGGTCGTGATTCTGTGGAACTCCCTTCCCCAGAGAGTGATGGGGTGGGTCATTGAATATTTTTAAGGCTGAGTTAGATAGATTCCTGATTAACAAGGGAGTCAAAGGTTATAGTAGGTAGACGGGAAAGTAGGGTTGAGGTCACAATCAGATCAGCCATGATCGTATCAAATGGCAGAGCAGGCTCGAGGGGCCGAATGGCCTACTCCTGCTCTTAATTTGTATGTTCGTATATATGTTTGTATGTTCCATGGAGCCACTGCCACTTGCTGCCACCAGTTATGCGTCATTTTCTCCAGCAAGAAAGCAGCACATGTGTCGGTGAGTGTCCTGCAAGATGTTTGGGTGATGCGGTTGTCTTGATTGAATAACTGCTAGTGTGTGTGACCTGTGAGTTGTGGGTGTGCGGCTTGAAACAGTGGTAATAAGAACATAAGAACGTAAGAAATAGGATCAGGAGTAGGCCATACGGCCCCTCGAGCCTGCTCCGCCATTCAATAGGATCATGGCTGATCTTCCACCACAACTCCACTTTCCCCCCAATCCCCATATCCATTGATTCGTTTAGTGTCCAAATATTGATCGATCTCAGACTTGCAAACACTCAACGACTGAGCATCCGCAGCCCTCTTTGGTAGAGAATTCCAAAGATTCACAACCCTCTGGGTGAAGAAATTTTTCCTCATCTCGGTCCTAAATGGCTGACCTCTTATCTTGAGACTATGTCCCCTAGTTCTAGACTCTCCAGCCAGGGGAAACAGCCTCTCAGCATTTACCCTGTCAAGCTCTCTAAGAATTTTATACGTTTCAATGAGATCACCTCTCATTCTTCTAAACTCCAGAGAGTATAGGCCCATTCTACACAAACGCTCCTCATAGGACAACCCTCTCATCCCAGGAATCAATCTAGTGAACCTTCGTTGCACCCCCTCCCCAAGACAAGTACATCCTTCCTTAGGTAAGGAGACCAAAACTGTACACAGTACTCCGGGTGTGGTCTCATCAGAGCCCTATATAATTGCAGCAAGGTTTACTTACTCTTATACTCCAACCCCCTTGTAATAAAGGCTCACATTTGCCTTCCTAATTGCTTGCTGTACTTACATGTTAACTTTCTTGGATTCATGTACAAGGACACCCAAATCCGTCTGACTACCAACATTTCTTATTCTCTGACCTTTTAAAAAATATTCTGCTTTTCTATTCTTCCTACCAAAGTGGATAATTCCACATTTCCCCACATTATCCTCCATCTGCCACCTTCTGACCCATTCATTTAACCTGTCTATATCCCTTGTGTGAGGGTGAGAGGAAGCATCTGATTGTAAGGGTTGAGTACTGAAGGAAAGAGTTTGTTGGTATGTGGGTGATGGGGGGGCGGAGTGCGGGGAGCAGTGGATGCGACTAGTGGTGCAGTTGGTAGGGGAGATGCCACTTGACCCCACTCGCCTTGACCACTCGTGTCAAAGCACTGAACTTCTCCCTGCACTGCATCCATGTTCGTGGTGCTGTGCACCTGGCATTGACTTCATCTCCTACTGTCTCCCACTGCCTCGGGACCGTAAGTCTGGAGGGCCTTTTTCCCTCCCTGCGGATATAGGATGCCCATCCTTCTGTCCACCTCTTGTACCAAGGCCTCTAGTGCATCAGCAGAGAACCTTGGTGCACGCACTCTCGCAGATCGGCAGATTGGGGAGGTCTGGTGTGCAGATTGGAGGATGTGGGATTTAGTAGTGCGCAACCTTTATTCAATGTTTTAAAATAATTCAACAGTTTGTAAACATAGGGACGGGACCTGCGGTTGTGTTTTACGTGTGCGATATCTGATCTCCGTTCAGACTCTGTGTGGACCCATATCTTATATTTTGCAAAGTGCAAACGTTGAGCAGCCCAGTTGATGCTCATTGAAAATTCCAGAGGTCCCATCATCACTATATTGCAGCACAGATTCACTTCCCATTCGACTCCTACCATTTCCTGCAGACAGAATGTACCTCCCCTTTAAGAGGTGCAGGCTACCTTTAACTGGTGCTAGCCACTCGCGATATCTGGGCCCCTGCTGGTGAGTAGCCAATCAACAGTGCAGGAAGGGCTGGCTGGACGCAGGAATCATATAAAATAGCAGGCAGCAGGAATGTTACTTGCTGCCTGCATCTCAACGACCGGGCGTGGGTTAATCGCGCATCGCAACCCCGCACCCAGTTTCAGGGGCTATCCATATTAACCCCCATTCACATTTCTTAATATATTCACCTGGTACCTTTTAATTCAACACTTTGTTGAGATACTTACTTATTTTGTAAAACAGCCGAGTATTATTTTGCGCAGAACAGATCCTTGCTAATGCAGTTGTTAGAATTTGGTTCTTGCACATTCCATCGAAGCTAAATTCCCGCCCTATAGCTCTTGACTCTTTGTAAATTATCAGCTTCAGATATAACACGTCAAACAGTTTTATTTCATGGCCATCCACCTTTTAAAAAACACAGAATCAAGATAAGGTTCACCCTTATGTTACGATTTATATAATTATCTAACATTTGAGAAACTCCTTCAATTTCTCATTTTTGATTCACCTGAAAAGGCAAATCCTTCATCACTGTCCCACATTTCTGAACGTCATAGAACGATAAAGGTTTACAGCACAAACGGAGGCCATTTGGCCCATCATATCTGCACTGTCTCTTTGCTAATCTCACTGCCCTCCACAGCTCTGTATCTTCCTGTGCTTCAAATCTTCTTAATCTTAATCATTGCTTTTCATTATTTACTGATGTGACACAGAATGTCAGATTCTGCTGTGTCCCATCATTTTATTGGAAACAGTCCTTGAGCAAAAAAGGGCCATCAAGTTAGCAGAAACTAAGAAGTATTCTTAGTAAACTAGTAGAACTATTCTCCCATGTTTAGCACTGCATTGATGATTTCTACCGCTCCAAAAAATGGATTAACAAATATTAGTGAAAAAGTACAAGGAAATGGCAATTTTTACTTGTTGAGGCCATTGTTAAAGGTGACAAGTGATCACCTCATGCATCATTCTGCAGCTGTATTGTCCAAGTTGTAAAAGAGAATATTTTATTCTAGGTCAGAGATGTCGGGAAGATTTTCAAAGTATCAAAATGAATAGCAGTGTCAGCCGCGGCTCAGTGGTAGCACTCTCTCTCTCGCCTCTGAGTCAGAACGTGGTGGGTTTACACCCAACTACAGGGACTTGAGCACAACATCTAGGCTAACACTCCAGTGCAGTGCTGAGGGAGTGCAGCACTGTCGGAGGTGCCTTCTTTTGAATGAGACATTGAAACCGAGGCCCCGTCTGCCCTCTCAGGTGAACATAAAAGATCCCATGGCACTATTTCGAAGAAGAGCAGGGGAGTTCTCCCCAGTGCCCTGACCAATCATTACACCTCAACTAACAAAAATCACTAAAAAATCAGATTATCTGGTCATTATCACATTGCTGTTTCTCGGACCTTATTGTGTGAAAATTGGCTGCTGCGTTTCCTACAGTACAACAGTGACTACACATCAAAAGTATCTCGCCTCTGAGTTACAAGCTTGTGGGTTCACGTCCCACTCCAGAGACTTGAGTGGAACAGCTGGGCTAACACTCCAGTGCTGCACTGTCAGAGGTGCTATCTTTGGAGGAGAGGGTATCTACACACCCATAACCTGCCAGCTGCACTTGCCTGCCTTTCTTGCAAAATATTCCTTAGCGCACAATCCTTGGATCACTGCCAGATTTCACTAGCTTGACATGAAGTATTGCCCCCTGTCTAGAGTCAGTATTTGGAACATTGATATACAGAACCGAGTCTGTGTTACACAGTAACCGTTCAAAAAGTGTAAAAAGTATAATCGTTCAGCTTACCCGAACTGTAACATTTGCTACGTGTCGTGACAGGGTAATGGTGAGGAGAGTGATGATGAGAAGGTTTCTCATGTTGGCTGAAGTCTAATGTTTACCTCAGAGTTCTGTTGGACAAATTGATTCAGGAACTCTGTAGAAACTGCCAACTTCAACCATCTTTTAAAATCCCGGTTTATCGCTTGTTAAATAGTCCGATGTAACTCGATTAATATGTCAGGGCACAAATTAAACTGTCACTGAACAGTAAGTAACAGAAACATTGTGGCAGCTGAGGAGTTCTATATTCTTTAGTGGCATCAGCGGGTAAGAGTTTGGCTACTCAGTTCCAACTAAGGACAGAACAAGGAACACAGAACGTGCCCCACACGTGGACTGCCTGTAATATGAGAGTTTGTAGCTTCCTGGCACAATCGTTGCATCATCACAAGTCCCCAGCAACACTCACAACTGTGTGCGAGGGCCAATGTCAGGGGGCAGCGTCCTGCGCCTCAAGGACGTCTGAAAGGCATCTGACCGGGGATTGGGTCGCGTGATTTTTTTCAGGCGCCCCCGGCGCTGCCTAAACGGGCGTTAGGCACCTTGTGTATCTAAATGAGGGGCCTGTCGCCAGATTTAGGACCCCTTGGCCAAACTGGACAGCGTTGAGCCTGTACCACTGGAGACTTTCAGCGGCCTCCACCAAAAAGGCAATTTAAACATTTGTTTTCAAATGTCTCTGTGGAGCCAGGAGGAGCAGGATCTCCCACAACTCCTCAATATCCGGATTGCCACACCCACACCCCCCCTACAAACCGCGCCCCCGCCCATGCTGATCAGTGCCCGAGGAACTCAAATCTTGCAGCCACAGGAAACGGGGCCAGAGCCACGTGGCACTGGATCTCTCAAGTCAATGATGGTGAAAATCGGGCGGTTTCTATAACGGGCGGCCCAACACGCAATGCCAGTTTTATGCCCAGGTGCCAAGTGAAAATCTACAGCCAATGACGTTTCTGTATAGGAGGAAGACAGCACATTCAGCCTCCAATGAAAGTTTCACAAGCAATGATGATTAGTCCCATTTGAGCTCTTTCATGTGAGACTGTGATAAACGGGTTTGCTGTACATGGAACTCTCACACTGATGTACAAAGATTTCCTTGTTTTAATAAACGTTTATCAAACCCTACAGGCCCGATTTTCCTCATCTTACACCTGGGTGCAGCGAATGGTGGAAAATCGGGTGGGGAGGGAAGCTCACCCGTGAGGAAGCCAACTTTCCTGTGATTAGTGCCCACACAACTCTTGTTCTGCAGACACAGGGCACAGGAAATGGGCAGAAATCCGTGATGCCAGATCTCCACACCCTTTATGTTGCCCTGGGGTTTCTGCACCCCCCCCCACCGCCACCCCTGTCGTGGCAGGCCTGAGCCTGCACCTGCAATAGACCAGGCCAAGGGCAGGCAGGCATGGAAATCAGACAGCAGACGCCGATCCCAGCCCTCCTGCCTGAAGAAGCTGGCGTTAGGCCTTCCACCTAGGCCCACTCAGATTGGAGGGATTTAAGTAGCAAGGCAAGGGAGGCCTGAGAACGAATGGGCCGAATGGCCTCCTTCTGTGCTATGTCATTCTATGATTCTAACGTAAGTTTTTTTTAGTTCATTCCCAGGACGTGAGTGTCGCTGGCAAGACCGGCATTTATTGCCCACCCGTAGTTGCCCTGAGAAGGTGGTACAGTCCATGTGATGATACAACTGGTTAGCTTGCTAGGCCACATCAGAGGGCAGTTCAGAGTCAACCACATTGGTGTGGGATTGGAGTCACATATAGGCCAGACCGGATAAGAAATAAAGGATTTTGGACTTATCAATATGGACATTTAATATTAGCTTCCAAGGAAAACCAAAATGGTGGTCTAGAAACCTTGGATTAACTGCTATGTTTCAACCCGTACACCCACTGGGGGTCAGAGGTCAAGAGCTGATTTTCCACAATGGGCACCCAAAAGGTGCCCAGCGGATGCAACGCTGGCTAAAGGGGCAGAATCCGGTTAAAGGTATTAACAGCAATAGGCGTGGGAGGAGGCTCGTGTGGGCCATAAACACCAGCATAGACCAGTTGGGCCGAATGGCCTGTTTCTATGCTGTGAATTCTATGTAATTCTATGTAACAAAGGAAAGAACACAGAACTGTTAAACGTGACCGAAATCAGAAGGCATGCTGGGAAGCTTGACCAAGTTCGAAAGGTATCATGGATATTATTATTGCTTTTGAATAGGGAAGGGTTGCTGCTAACTGCTGTGTTTAAGAGACTTGCGGTACTTTTGGGGAGAGAAGACGATGGTTAGAGATAAGACGATTGGCTGTGAGAAACTCATACAAACCAGCACTTGTTTTTCAGCAGCAAGAGGATATAAAAACAGCCATTTCAAAGTGATTTGGAGGAGACAGATCAAAAAGCAGCTCAAAGAAGAGGACAACGAAGAATTAACCCCTTAGTCTCCAAGAAGAAAGGAGAGAGCATCCTAGCTTCTGAGCTGTAATCCCGAATAAGGCTGAAAGCATCTTTATCTGTAAAACTGTTGTGTCTTAATGTCAATCGCAACAATTATTGGAAAAGTTAATTCAGCCTTGGTTGATTCTTACCTCTCATACCCATGTTAAAAAAACCTACAGGACGACAGCTTTCTTTCCTTAAAGGACATTAATGAACCAGTTGGTTTTTACGACAACCCCAACAGCTTCATGGTCACATTTACTGATACCAGATTTTTATTTCCAGATTTTTAAAACTGAATTCAAATTCACAAACTGCCATGGTGGGGTTGTAAACTCACAGTTCTCTGGATTACTAGAGCAGGCCTCTGGATTACTAGTCCAGTAACATAACCACTACAATACCTGTACCTCGATGTGCAACCTCCCAAGGTCCCAAGTGATGGTCCAACCTGGAGATCTTCTGATCGGCAGTCAAAGGCCTTGAGGATGTTGGCCATTCCTGCCTCTGTTTCCAGACTCAAAAACCTTGCCAGGAGTTAGTCCTGTGCCAGGTGGGCTAAGACGTCCATGAAATTCACATGTACTGTGGGAGGGAGGAAAATCAAGGTCACATTTTTTGTATTGTGTCCTGGGGACAGGCTGAACATTTCCCTGGCAAGTTGGTTCCTCACCAGCAGCCAGAAACCCTCAAACTCAGTGGGCCTTAGTGACATCCGCTGGGCACCTTTTGGGTGCCCATTGTGTAAAATCAGCTCATGACCTCTGTCCCCCAATGAGTGTACGCGTGGAATCATAGTACAGTTATCAGTGTCATTCTGTAGTCAGAAAAAAATGGAAACTTGTCGCCATTGTACAGGCACGATAAAGGGAGCTTTACTCAGCATCTGGCCTGTTCCACATCTGTCCTGAGAAGGCGTGATGTTATTGTCACTGCCCTAAAAATTAGGGGGAGGGGAAAGGTGAGGGGATATTTAGAAATCTAATGAGAAAAGTTAAGACAATAGAACAGTGTAGAGACTTGGGTAAAGATAAGCAGAGTGTGGCAGGAAGAGACAGAGAGTTTTCCAATAATAGTACAACAAGTAAGGTCAAAGCAGGAGAAAATGGTAAAAAGTCAAAATTAACAGCTCTTTATCTGAATGCATGGAGCATTAGATAGATGAATTAATTGCACAGAGATAAATGGGTTTGACCTAAAAGCCATTACAGAGACATGAGGCTTGATTTTAAATGTAAAAAACGGGTGGGTTGGGGGGGCGGGGTGGGGGGGGCATTGAAAATTGCCGCCATTTCAGACCTGCCTCCAACCCGCCCATTTCCGGTTTTCATGGGGGCGGACGGCCAACCCGCTCTCAGGAGGTGGATCGGGCCTTAAAACCTTTCAAGGAGGCTTCAGGCCTCCATTTTTCACTAATTCCCCATTTAAACCCCGGGGGGATTCCCGGGCCTTCTGTTTTATGCATTGTGAACGGAGGCGTGAAGGCCCGAAACTGCAGGTAAGTGCCGAGAAAGGCAGAGCTTGTGGGCCCGGAGAAGCAGGAGTGTGCCAGGCCCAACAAACTTACCTGCACCGACCCCCCATCCGATTGTGGACCCCCCCACCCGTTCGCGGACCTCCTCCACCTCCGACCCCGACCCCCATCCTCTGACCCCAATCCTCCCCCTCCGACTCCGACCCCGATCCTGCGACCCCGATCCCCTGACCCCCAACCCCGATCCTCCGACCTCGATCCACGACCCCGATCCTCCGACCCTCCCCCTCAACGATCGCAGACCTCCACGATGACTCCCTATCCCACCCCCACTGACTGACCCCCGAGCTCATCCCCCATGGCCCGCGACCCCGTGCCCACCTATGTCCACCTGTGCCCCCTTGCCCACCCATGCCCTTTGCCCACCTATGCCCCCTTGCCCAGCCATGCCTCCTCCCCGATCCATGCAAACAAAGACTTACCTGCAGACTTACCTGCATACATCCTCTCCCAAGCTGGTCTCCCGTCCGACTGAGACCAGTCTGTCAATCAGGCCGGTCAGTCGGACGAGAAACCGACAAAAAAATAAATATAAGACATCCTTACGTCAAAATCGTAAAGGCATCTGGGAAACCCATACTAATGGGTTTAGAAAAGACAGGCAGAATGGAAAAGGAGGGGGTGTAGCCCTAATAATAAAAGATGACATAAGGACAGTGGTGAGAAAGGATCTTGGCTCAGAAGATCAGGAAGTAGAATCAATATGGGTGGAAATAAGAAATAACAAGGGGCAGAAAACACTGGTGGGAGTAGTTTCTAGGCCCCCTAATAGTAACAATACTGTTGGACAGAGGATTAATCATGAAATAATAGGAGCTTGTAACAAAGGTAATGCAGTCATCATGGGGGACTTTAATCTGCATATAGACTGGGCAAATCAAATTGGCAAAGGTAGTTTAGAAGATGAGTTCATGGAATGTATTCGAGACAGTTTCCTAGAGCAATACGTCATGGAACCAACCAGGGAACAGGCTATTTTAGATCTTGTATTTTATAATGAGATAGTATTAATTAGTAATCTCGCAGTAAAAGAACCTCTGGGGAAGAGTGATCATAATAGAATTTCACATTGAGTTTGAAAGTAATGAACTTAAGTCAGAAATTAGAATCTTAAACTTAAATAAAGCCAATTACATAGGTATGAGGGCCAAGTTGTCAAAGGTAGATTTAGAAATTATATTAAAGAGTTTGACAGTTGAAAAGCAATGACAAACATTTAAAGAACTATTTCAATATTCTCAACAAATATACATTCCATTGAGAAATAAAAACTCCACGGGAAAAGTGATCCACCTGTGGCTAACTGAAGAAGTTAAGGATAGTATTAGATTGAAAAAAGAGGCCTATAATGTTGCCAAGAAGAGTAATAAGCCTGGGGATTGGGAGAGTTTTAGAAACCAACAAAGGACTACCAAAAAATTGATAAAAAGGTAGAAAACAGAATATGAAAGTAAACTAGCAAGAAATAT
Organism: Heptranchias perlo; assembly: GCF_035084215.1. Lineage (NCBI taxonomy): Eukaryota > Metazoa > Chordata > Chondrichthyes > Hexanchiformes > Hexanchidae > Heptranchias > Heptranchias perlo. The sequence goes on from NC_090356.1 coordinate 29,348,629, forward strand.
AAAAATGGATTGTAAGAGCAATTATGTAAAAAGGAAAAGAGTAGCAAAAGTAAACATTGGTCCCTTAGAGGCTGAGACAGGAGAAATTTTAATGGGGAATCAGGAAATGGCAGATGCATTAAACAAATATTTTGTATCTGTCTTCACACAAAAAACATTCCAGAAATAGTGGGGAAACAAGGGGTAAATGAGAGTGAGGAGCTCAAAACAATTAATATCAGTAGCAAAAAAGTACTGGACAAACTAATGGGACTAAAAGCTGACAAATCCCTGGACCTGATGGCCTACTTCCTTGGTTTCTAGAAGAGATAGTGGATGCATTGGTTATGATCTTCCAAAATTCTCTAGATTCTGGAACGGTCCCAGTGGTCTGGAAGGTAGCAAATGTAACCCCACTATTCAAGAAGGGAGGGAAAGAGAAAGCAGGGAACAACAGGCCAGTTAGCCTGACATCGGGCATCAGGAAAATACTGGAATCCATCATTAAGGAAGTTAATGGGACACTTAGAAAATCATAATATGATTAGGCAGAGTCAACAAGGTTTTATGAAAGGGAAATCGTGTTTGACAAATTTATTAGAGTTTTTTGAGGATGTAACTAGCAGGGTAGATAAAGGGGAACCAGTGGATGTAGTATATTTGGATTTTCAAAAGACGTTCGATTAAGTGCCACATAAAAGGTTGTTACACATAGTAAGGGCTCATGGGGTTGGGGGTAATATATTAGTATGGATAGAGGATTGGTTAAAGGACAGAAAACAGAGAGTAGGGATAAATGGGTCATTCTCAGGTTGGCAGGCTGTAACTAGTGGGGTGCTGCAAGGATCAGTGCTCGGGCCTCAGCTATTTACAATCTATATTAATGACTTAGATGAAGGCACCAAGTGTAATGTATCCAAGTTTGCTGACGATCCAAAACTGGGTGGGAAAGTAAGCTGTGAGGAGAACACAAAGACATTTAGGCAGATTAAGTGAGTGGGCAAGAAGGTGACAGATGGAGTATAATGTGGGGAAATGTGAGGTTATTCACTTTGGTAGGAAGAATAGAAAAACAGAATATTTTTTAAATGGTGAGAAACTGTTAAATGTTGGTGTTCAGAGAGACTTGGGTGTCCTGGTACAAGAAACACAAAAAGTTAGAATGCAGGTACAGCAAGCAATTAGGAAAGCAAATGGCATGCTGGCCTTTATTGCAAGGAGGTTGGAGTACAAGAGTAAGGAAGTCTTGCTACAATTGTACAGGGCTTTAGTGAGACCTCACCTGGAGTACTGCATACAGTTACGGTCTCCTTATCTAAGGAATGATATACTTGCCTTGGAGGCAGTGTAACGAAGGTTCACTAGATTAATTCCTGGGATAATTCTCCTTGACCTCATCCTTACCAATCTACCTGTCACAGATGCATCTGTCCATGACAGTATTCGTTGGAGTGACCACCCGCACAGTCCTTGTGGAGACGAAATCCCGTCTTCACACTGAGGACACCATCCAATGTCTTGTGTGGCACTACCAACGTACTAAATGGGATAGATTCAGAACAGATCTAGCAGCTCAAAACTGAGCATCCATGAGGCACTGTGGGCCATCAGCCACAACAGAATTGTATTCCATCACAATCTGTAACCTCATGGCCCGGCATATTCCTCACTCTACCATTACCAACAAGCCAGGGGATCAACCCTGGTTCAATGAGAAGTGTAGAAGAGCATGCCAGGAGCAGCACCAGACGTACCTAAAAATGAGGTGCCAACCTGGTGAAACTACAACTCAGGACTACATGCATGCTAAACAACGGAAGCAACATGCTATTGACAGAGCGAAGCGATTCTACAACCAACGGATCAGATCAAAGCTCTGCATCCTGCCACATCCAGTCGTGAATGGTGGTGGACAATTAAACAACTAACAGGGGGAGAAGGCTCCGTGACATCCCCATCCTCAATGCTGGCAGAGTCCAGCCCATGAGTGCAAAAGACAATGTGGAAGCGTTTGCAACCATCTTCAGCCAGAAGTGCCGAGTGGATGATCCATCTCGGCCGCCTTCCAATATCCCCAACATCACAGAAGCCAGTCTTCAGCCAATTCGATTCACTCCATGCGATATCAAGAAATGGCTGAGTGCACTGGATGCAGCAAAGGCTACGGGCCCTGACAATATCCCGGCTGAAGTGCTGAAGACTTGTGCACCAGAACTAGCTGCGCCTCTAGCCAAGCTGTTCCAGTACAGCTACAACACTGGCATCCACCCGACAATGTGGAAAATTGCCCAGGCATGTCCTGTCCACAAAAAGCAGGATAAATCCAATCCGGCCAATTACCGCCCCATCAGTCTACTCTCAATCATCAGCAAAGTGATGGAAGGTGTCGTCGACAGTGCTATCAAGCGGCACTTACTCACCAATAATCTGCTCACCGATGCTCAGTTTGGGTTCCACCAGGACCACTCGGCTCCAGACCTCATTACAGCCTTGGTCCAAACATGGACAAATGAGCTGAATTCCAGAGGTGAGATGAGAGTGACAGCCCTTGACATCAAGGCAGTATTTGATCAAGTGTGGCACCAAGGAGCCCCAGCAAAATTGAAGTCAATGGGAATCAGGGGGAAAACTCTCCAGTGGCTGGAGCCATACCTAGCACAAAGGAAGATGGTAGTGGTTGTTGGAGGCCAATCATCTAAGCCCCAGGACAGTGCTGCAGGAGTTCCTCAGGGCAGTGTCCTCGGCCCAACCATCTTCAGCTGCTTCATCAATGACCTTCCCTCCATCATAAGGTCAGAAATGGGGATGTTCGCTGATGATTGCACAGTATTCAGTTCCATTCGCAACCCTTCAGATAATGAAGCAGTCCGTGCCAGCATGCAGCAAGACCTGGACAACATCCAGGCTTGGGCTGATAAGTGGCAAGTAACATTCGTGCCAGACAAGTGCCAGGCAATGACCATCTCCAACAAGAGAGAGTCTAACCACCTCCCCTCAACATTGAACGACATTACCATCACCAAATCCCCCACCATCAACATCCTGGGGGTCACCATTGACCAGAAACTTAACTGAACCAGCCACATAAATACTGTGGCTACAACAGCAGGTCAGAGGCTGGGTATTCTGCAGCGAGTGACTCACCTCCTGACTCCCCAAAGTCTTTCCACCATCTACAAGGCACAAGTCAGGAGTGTGATGGAATACTCTCCACTTGCCTGATAAGTGCAGCTCCAACAACACTCAAGAAGCTCGACACCATTCAGGATAAAGCAGCCCGCTTGATTGGCACCCCATCCACCACCCTAAACATTCACTCCCTTCACCACTGATGCACAGTGGCTGCAGTGTGTACCATCTACAGGATGCACTGCAGCAACTCGCCAAGGCTTCTTTGACAGCACCTCCCAAACCCATGACCTCTACCACCTAAAAGGACAAGGGCAGCAGGCACATGGGAACAACACCACCTGCACATTCCCCTCCAAGTCACACACCATCCCGATTCGGAAATATATCGCCGTTCCTTCATCGTCGCTGGGTCAAAATCCTGGAACTCCCTTCCTAACAGCACTGTGGGAGAACCTTCACCACACGGACTGCAGTGGTTCAAGAAGGCGGCTCACCACCACCTTCTCAAGGGCAGTTAGGGATGGGCAATAAATGCCGGCCTCGCCAGCGACGCCCACATCCCATGAACGAATTAAAAATAAAGGAATGGTTAACGGGTGGAAAACAGAGAGTAGGAATAAACGGGTCATTTTCTGGTTGGCAGGCTGTAATTGGGCCACAAGGATCAGTACTTGGGCCTCAGCTGTTTATAATACATATTAATGAATTACATGAAGGGACCGAGTGTAATGCATCCAAGTTTACTGATGATACAAAGCTAGATGGGAAAATAAGCTGTAAGGAGGACGCAAAGAAGCTGCAAAGGGATATAGATAGGTTAAGTGAGTGGGTGAGAAGATGGCAGATGGAGCATAATGTGGGGAAATGTGAAATTATCCATTTTGTTAGGAAGACTAGAAAAGCAGAATATTTTTAAACAGTGAGAAACTAAGAAAGGTTGGTATTCAGAGGGAGGTGGGTGTCCTCGTACACAAATCACAGAGAGTTAACATGCAGGTACGGCAAGCAATTAGTAAGGCAAATGTTATGTTCCCCTTTATTGCAAGGGGGTTGGAGAATAAGAGCAAGGAGGTGTGGTTACAATTATAAAGCACTCTAGTGGACCACATCTAGAGTACTGTGTACAGTTTTGATCTCCCTACCTAAGGAAGGGTATACTTGCCTTAAAGGGGGTGGAATGAAGGTTCACTAGATTGATTCCTGGGATGAGAAATTGTCCTATGAGAAGAGATTGAGTAGAATGGACCTATATCACGTAAGAAATAGGAGCAGGAGTAGGCCATACGGCCCCTCGAACCTGCTCCGACATTCAATAAGATAGTGGCTAATCTTCTATCTCAACTCCACTTTCCTGCCATGTCCCCACATCCCTTGATTCCCTTAGTGTCCAAAAATCTATTGATCTCAATCTTGAATATACTCAACGACTGAGCATCCACAGCCCTCTGGGTTAGAGAATTCCAAAGATTAACAACCCCTCTGAGTGAAGAAATTTTTCCTCATCTCGGTTCTAAATGGCCGTCCTTTTATCTTGACCCCTAGTTCTAGGGGAAACAGCCTCTCAGCATTTACCCTGTCAAGCCCTCTAAGAATTTTATACGTTTCAATGAGATCACCTCTCATCCTTCTAAACTCCAGGGAATATAGGCCCATTTTATTCAATCTCTCCTCATAGGAAAACCCTCTCATCCCAGGAATCAATCTAGTGAACCTGCGTTGCATCTCCTCTAAGGCAAGTATAACCCTCCTTAGGTAAGGAGACTAAAACTGTACGCAGTACTCCAGGTGTGGTCTCACCAGAGCTCTATGTAATTGCAGCAAGACCTCCTTACTCTTATACTCCAACCCCTTGGCAATAAAGGGTAACATACCATTTGCCTTCCTAATTGCTTGCTGTAACTGTGTGTTAACTTCCTGTGATTTGTGTACAAGGACACCCAAATCTCTCTGAATACTAAAATTTCTTAATCTCTCGCCATTTAAAAAATATTCTGCTTTCCTAATCTTCCTACCAAAGTGGATAATTTCACATTTCCCACATTATACTCCATCTGCCATCTTCTCGCCCTCTCACTTAGGCTGTCTATATCCCTTTGTAACCTCTTTGTGCCCTCCTCACAGCTTACTTTCCCACCTAGCTTTGTATCGTCAGCAAACATGGATACATTACACTCGGTCCCCATATCTGGTTGATATATATTGTAAGCAGCTCACTAGTTACAACCTGCCAACCCAAAAATGACTCATTTATTCCGAGACTCTGTTTTCTATCCATTAACCAATCCTCAATCCATGCTAATATATTACCCCCAATCCCATGAGCCCTAATCTTATGTAACAACCTCTTGTGTGGCACTTTATCGAATGCCTTTTGAAAATCCAAATATACTACATCCACTGTTCCCCCTTATCTAACTTGTTAGTTACACCCTTAAAAAACTCGAATAGATTTGTCAAACATGAGTTCTTTTTCATAAAACTGTGTTGACTCTGCCTAATCATGTTATGATTTTCTAAGTGTCCTGTTACAACATCCTTAATATTAGATTTTAGCATTTCCCTTACTACTGATGTCAGACTAACTGGCCTGTAGTTCCCTGTTTTCTCTCTCCCTCCTTTCTTGAATAGCGATGTTACATTTGCTACCTTCCAATCCACTGGGACTGTTTTAGAATCTAGGGAATTCTGGAAGATCAAAACCAATGCATCCACTATCTCTGCAGCCACCTCTTTTAAAACCCTAGAATGTAGGTCATCAGGTCCAGGGGATTTGTTGGCTTTTAGTCCCATTAATTTCTCCAGTACCTTTTCTTTATTAATCTTAATTACTTTAAGTTCCTTACTCATATTAGGCGCTTGGTTCCCCATTATTTCCGGTATGTTAATTGTGTCGTTTACTGTGAAGACAGACACAAAATATGTGTTCAACGTCTCTGCCATTTCCTTATTCCTGATTATAATTTCTCCTGTCTCTGCCTCTAAGGGACCCACGTTTACTTTCACTAATCTCTTCCTTTTTATATACTTGTAGAAGCTCTTACAATCTGTTTTTATATTTCTTGCTAGTTTACTCTCATTTTCAATTTTCTCCCTCTTTACCAATTTCTTGGTCATCCTTTGCTGATTTCTAAAACTCTCCCAATCCTCAGGCTTACCACTCTTTTTGGCAACATTGTAAGCCTCTTCTTTTAATCTAATACTATTCTGAACTTCTGTAGTTAGCCACGGTTGGATTACTTTTCCCATGGAGTTTTTATTCCTCAAGGGAATGTATATTCGTTGAGAATTATGAAATATTTCTTTAAATGTTCGCCATTGCTTATCTCCCATCATATCTGTTAATCTAATTTCCCAATCAACCCTAGCCAACTCGCCCCTCATACCTACATAATTGGCTTTGTTTAAATTTAAGACCCTACTTTCAGACTTAACTACATCACTCTCAAATTCAATATGAATTTCTATCATATTCAGATCACTCTGCCCCATCGGATCCTTAACTATAAGATTACTAATTAACCCTGTCTCATTACACAATACTAGACCTAAAATGGCCTGTTCCCTAGTTGGTTCCTCGACATATTGTTCTGGAAAACTGTCTCAAATGCATTGCATGAACTCCTCCTCCAAACTACTTTTGCCAATCTGGTTTGTCCAGTCTCTATGGAGATTAAAGTCCCCCATGATTATTACATTACCCCTGTTACATGCTGCTCTAATTTCCTGATTTACACTATGTCTACTCTTAGGAAGCCTATAAACTACTCCCACCAATGTTTTCTGCCCCTTGTTATTTCTTAGCTCCACCCGTACTGATTCTACATCCTGATTTTCTGAGCTCAGATCCCTTCTCACTACTGTCTTTATCTCATCCTTTATTATCAGAGCGACCCCCCCTCCCCCTCCCCTCCTCCTTTTCCATTTTGCCTATCTTTTCTAAAAGTCAAGGACCCTGGAAAAGTTAGTTCCCAACTTTGGTCACCCTGCAACCACGTCTCAGTAATGGCTCTTCGATCAAACTCATTTATCTCTATTTGTGCCATTAATTCATCTATCTTGTTACAAATTCTTTGTGCATTCAGATATAACGGTTTTAATTTTAACTTCTTACTATTTTTCCCTGATGTGACCTTAGTAATTAATGCCCTATTACCTTTGTTAAACTCTCCATCCCTTCCTGATACACTCTGCTTGTTTTTACCCAAATCACCGATCTGCTCTACAGCCTTGACTTTTCTCTTTAGAGTTATATCCTTATATATCCTTACCTGAACCCTCCCCCACTCTTATTAGTTTAAAGCCCGATCTACCGCCCTAGTTATTCAATTCGCCTGGGCACTGGTCCTAGCCCGGTTTAAGTGGAGCCCGTCCCAATGGAACAGACCCTCTTTCCCCAGTACTGGTGCCGTTGCATGTGGCTCAGGTAGTAATCCAGAGATTATTACCTTTGAGGTTCTGCTTATTAATTTGGACCCTAGCTCCTCAAACTCCCTCAGCGGAGTCTCATTCCTAGTTTTACCTATGCTGTTGGTTCCTACGTGAACCACGACAACAGGATCCTCCCCCTTCTGCTTCAAATTCTTCTCCAATCATGAGGAGATGTCCTTAACCCAGGCACCGGGCAGGCAACACAGCCTTCATAACTCCCGGTTGCGGCTGCAGAGAACAGTATCGACCCCCCCTGACTATGCTATACCCTAACACGACCACATTCCTTTTCGCTTCCCCCTTATGCGGTGGTCGGAGGAGCTGCAGTCAGGTGGAGCTTGACGAAGCTCGGCAAGAGGAAGGACGTCCACCAGCAAGAAGACAAAGAACCTCAAGACACAAGAAGCTGATCACTTCTAAACTGCCTTGATGCTGAAATCTTTGGTTTATGTTTGGATGTATTGCTTGTTTTGTTTCATGCTTATGTCAACTTTTAAATCATTATATAATCACTTCTGATTATCAAAACTACCTATGACTTTCTTTAACTGCCATTGTCCAGGTAAACGAACTACTGGGAAAGTTGCTATTTCCCTACAGCGATAACCATTATCCCTTTGCATTAACGTCCATTTCAAAGTTGCCGGTATTAGCGTCTGGGGACTTGTGATGATGCAACGATTGTGCCAGGAAATTACAAACTCTCATATTACAGGCAGTCCACGTGTGGGGCACGTTCTGTGTTCCTTGTTCTGTCCTTAGTTGGAACTGAGTAGCCAAACTCTTACCCGCTGATGCCACTAAAGAATATAGAACTCCTCAGCTGCCACAATGTTTCTGTTACTTACTGTTCAGTGACAGTATAATTTGTGCCTGACATATTAATCGAGTTACATCGGACTATTTAACAAGCGATAAACCGGGATTTTAAAAGATGGTTGAAGTTGGCAGTTTCTACAGAGTTCCTGAATTAATTTGTCCAACAGAACTCTGAGGTAAACATTAGACTTCAGCAAACATGAGAAACCTTCTAGTCGTCACTCTCCTCACCATTACCCTGTCACGACACGTAGCAAATGTCATAGTTTGGGTAAGCTGAACGATTATACTTTTTGAACTTTTTGAACGGTTACTGTGTAACACAGACTCGGTTCTGTATATCAATGTTCCAAATACTGACTCTAGACAGGGGGCAATACTTCATGTCAAGCTAGTGAAATCTGGCAGTGATCCTAGGATTGTGCGCTAAGGAATATCCTGCGAGAAAGGCAGGCAAGTGCGGCTGGCAGGTTATGGGTGCGTAGTTACCCTCTCCTCCAGTGCTGTCTGCTCTTTCTGCCAGTCAGGGTACGGGCAGGTAGGTGCTACTTTTCCAGGTCCAGCCTGCACCTGATGTGTGAGCAGTGAGTGTGGAGAAGGCTGGCCGCAGGTACCAATGACGCCATTTGACTGCCAGTTGAATAGGAACGCCTGTTCCCGACGCACTCTGGCAGGTCAAGACTGAGGCCACATGAAAAATCAGAGAAGTGCACTGCCATTGTAAAACTGGTGTTCCCACTCTGTGCCCATTTTTGCTCCCAATTATGCCCAAGAATCAGGCATGGCACCGATACCACTGCCAGGGGCCCGTAGCTTCTCTCCATTGGAACAAAGAACTTTATAGTGCCTTTCACAAACATAGGACGTCCCAATGCACCTTACAGTCAATGAAATTCCTTTGAAGTGTAGTCACTGTTGTAATGTAGGAAACGCGGCAGCCAATTTTCATACTGCAAGGTCCCACAAACAGCAATGTGATAATGACCAGATAATCTGTTTTTTTTTATTGATGTTGTTTGAGGGATAAATATTGACCAGGACACCTGGGAAAACTTCCCTGCACCTCTTCGAAATAGTGCCATGGGAACTTTTACATCCATCTGAAAGGGCAGACGGGGCCTCAGTTTAACATCTCATCTGAAAGACGGCACCTCCGACAGTGCAGCACTCCCTCTGTACTGCACTGAAGCATTTGCCTAGATGTTGAGCATGAAAAAACAGACGGGTTGGGGGTGGGCAGGCAGTAAAAATGTTTAAAATCTAAAACCCGCCTCCAACTTGGAAATATATCACCGTTCCTTCATTGTCGCTGGGTCAAAATCCTGGAGAACCTTCACCACATGGACTGCAGCGTTTCAAGAAGGCAGCTCACCACCACCTTCTCGAGGGCAATTAGGGATGGGCAATAAATGCCGGCCTTGCCAGCGACGCCCACGTCCCGTGAACGAATGAAAAAAACCCCGCCCACTTCCAGTTTTAACAGGGGCGGGACGAGGAGCGGGCGACCAACCCACTCTCAAGCAGCAGGTCGGTCACCAAAAGATTTAGAGTAGGCTGTGGGCCTCTATTTTTACAGATTTTTAGTTTTTAATCCCTGGGGGCCGGGATTCCCGGGTCTTCTGCTTCACGCCATATGAGAGGAGGCGAGAAGGCCCGAAACTGCAGGTAAGTGCCTTTATAGCACAGCCTGTGGGCCCGGAGGAGCATGAGTGCTTCCCCCAGGCCCAACAGGCCTACCGGCAGCGACCCTTCAAACGCGATTGACCAAATGCAGCAACACGATCTCCGACATCACCCCACGATCTCCAACCCCCCCACGATCTCAGATCCCCCACGATTTCTAACCCCCCCACAATCTCTGACACTCCAAGATCTCCGAACTCCTCCCCAACGAACTCCGACCCCCCCCACGATCCACGACCCCCCACGATCTCTGACCCCCATGATGACCCCCGACCCTGATCCCCCCCAGGTGATTGACCCCCCCCCCCCCGCCTCTCCCAACCCGGTGACCACTGACCCCCCCCCCCCCCCACCCACCGATGACCCCCGATGACTGAGCCCCCCATCCCAGATAATCCCCGACCCCCCCCCACCGATTACCCCCCCCCCCAACATCTAACACTAACTTGCTCACGTCCTCTCCCTGGCTGCTTTCCCAACCGACTGAGACCAGCCTGTCAGTCAGGACAGCCTGTCAGACGGGAAATGTCCAAAAACATAGAAGACGTCCTTACGTCAAAATCGTCCTTCCGGGTTTCTGCCCGTCGCCCCCAGTAAAATCATGCTTGTTGTATGTACCTGAACCCACAACCTTCAGACTCAGAAGACAAGACTGCTACCCACTGAGCCACAGATATCCAATGCTTCATTTCGATACTTTGAAAATCTTCCCTTCATCTCGGCCCTAGAATAAAATATTCTCTTTCTCAACTTGGACAATACAGCTGCGGAATGATGCATGAGGTGATCACTCGTCACCTTTAACATGGCCTCAACAAGAAAAGATTGACTTTTTCTTGTACCTTTTCACTAACATTAGTCCATTTTTTGGTGGGGTAGTGCAGTGCTAAACATGGGTGAATAGTTCATTGGTATTTTTTGCTAACTTGATGGCCCTTTTTTGCTCAAGGACTGTTTTCAATAAAAATTATGGGACAGAGTAGAATCTGACATTCTGTATCACATCAGTAAATAATGAAAAGCAATGATTAACATTAAGAAGAGTTGAAGCAGAGGAAGATACAGAGCTATGGGGGTAGAGCAGGGCAGTGAGATTAGCAAAGAGACAGCACAGATATGATGGGCCGAATAGCCTCCTTTTGCGCTGTAAGCCTTTATCGTTCTATGCTTTTCAGAAAGGTGGGATAGCGATGAAGGAATTTGCCACAAGGAGTAGTTGAGGCAAATAGCATAGATGCATTTAAGGGGAAGCTAGATAAGCACATGAGGGAGAAAAGAATAGAAGGATATCCTGATAGGGTTAGATGAAGCAGGAAGGGAGGAGGCTCATGTGGAGCATAAATGCCGGCATGGACCAGTTGGGCCGAATGGCCAGTTTCTGTGCTGTAACTTTGATATAACTCAATGTAAGAAACAGAGCTATGGGGAGAGCATGAGCCAGTGGGATTACTTTGGATCGTTTTAACAATGTGCCGGCAGACACTCGATGGGCTGAATGGCTGACATCTACACCATATATCTCTGTAATTCTATGGTTCGGTTAAAAAAATGAGAAAAAAATCTCATTAAAATTGATATTGTTAATTTTGATTTTAATTATTTGAATGGAGTGAAGGGATTGTGGTTTCTGGATGATAGTTAACTCATTTACAATCTTTTCCTCCAGGACATATAGCTGAACATCAAACTCTCTGCTCCGCTTGCCTCTATCCAAGTTGCAGAGGCTGTAGATGAAGCATTCTGTATTTGAATGCTGTCCTCCTGTCATTCATCAATGGAACCCAGTGAAGACCAGAAACAGAGAACCTTGTCTTATGTTTGGCTAACGTCGCAATCATTTGGATAAAGAAATGCAGAACTTTTTTGTTAGTCGCTTTTGGATCAGTTATTATAAAAGTGTGAGCTTTATTGAGTGCTGCAGTAAGGTGGATAGAAACTCTGGTGATCACCAGGAGCTGTCATGAAGGTAGAAACTAAATGGTCAATGTGACTAATGAAGAGTTTTTGTTTGGTTAGAAGCTGCTCTCCTGATCAGTCATCATTCCTGTTTCAGTTCTCAGAGACCCAGTGAATGGTGTAGTGCACAAAAGGAGGCCAATCAGCCCTTCGTGCCTGTGCTAGTTCTTTGAAAGAGCTAATCAATTAGTCCCACTCCATGGCCACTCTTTCCCCATAGCCCTGCAATTTTTTCCTTTTCAAGTATTTATCCAATTCCCTTTTGAAAGTTATTATTGAATCTGCTTCCATCACCTTTTCAGGCAGTGCATTCCAGATCATAACAACTCGCTGCATAAAAAAAATTCTTCTCATCTCCTCTCTGATTCTTTTGCCAATTATCTTAAATCTGTGTCCTCTGGTTATCGACCCTCCTGCCAGTAGGATCAGTTTCTCCTTATTTACTCTATCAAAACCCCTCATAATTTTGAACACCTCTATTAAATCTCTACTTTACCTTCTCTGCTCTAAGGAGAACAACACCAGTTTCTCCATTCTTATAGAATCATAGAAGTTTACAACATGGAAACAGGCCCTTCGGCCCAACATGTCCATGTCGCCCAGTTTATACCACTAAGCTAGTCCCAATTGCTTGCACTTATAGTTCTCTCCACATAACTGAAGTCCCTCATCCCTGGCACCATTCTAGTCAATTTCCTCTGCACCCTCTCCAAGGCCTTGACATCCTTCCTAAAGTGTGCTGCCCAGAATTGGACACAGCACAAGATACCACTCCATTGGAAAAATGTCTGTTCTCATCAAATATAGGAACAGAAACTGCTGGAAATACACATCAGGCCCACCAGTGTCTGTAACAAGAAGAGACAAGTTAATAATTTTAGTTGTGACCTTTTGACCCTGAATGTCCTAACCCATCCTTTCTCTTTACAGAAACTAACTAACTTGCTGTCTTTTTCCAAAATTTCCTTTAGATTTGCTGTTTTTGCAGTTTTTCCTTTCTATTTTCTGTCTGATCGTGCCTCTCCAACAATTCTGGGTTAGTCAAAAGCAAAATACTGCGGATGCTGGAAATCTGAAATAAAAACAGAAAATGCTGGAAATACTCAGCAAGTGAGGCAGCATCTGTGGAGAAAGAAACAGAGTTAACGTTTCAGGTCGATGATCTTTCCTCAGAACTGGAAGAAGTTAAAGATTTAACAGTTTTTAAGCAAGTACAGAGCCAGGGAAAGGGGGTGAGGGGTTGGGGGGGAGGGGAGAGGAAGGGGAGGGGAGGAAAGACCAAAAGGGAAGGTCTGTGATAGGGTGGAGGGCAGGAGTGATTAAATGACAAAAGGGATGATGGTGCAAGGCGAGGAGGGTGGGAATGGGATAAGTAAAGAAACAAAAGATGGGTCTGGAGGAGCTGTAAATGGCAACAGCAGAACCATTACCAACACCCGCTGTCCAAAAAATGGGAGCAGTGATTATGATCTGAAGTTATTGAAATCAGTGTTGAGTCTGGAAGGTTGTAAATTGCCTAATTGAAAGATGAGGTGTTGTTCCTCGAGCTTACGTTCAGCTTCATTGGAACAGTGTAAGAGGCCGAGGACAGAGAGGTCAGAGTGGGAGTGGGACAGAGAATTAAAATGACAAGTGACCGGCCTGTCATGGTCACACTTGTGGACTGAACGGACTGTTCAGCAAAGTAATCACCCAATCTGCATGTTGTCTCCCTAACATAGAGGAAACCACATTGTGAGCAGCGAATACAGTACACTAAATTGAAAGAGGTACAAGTAAATAATTGTTTCACCTGGAAGGAGTATTTGGGGCCCTTGGCGGTGGGAAGGGAGGAGGTGAAAGGGCAGGTGTTGCATCTCCTGCGCTCGCACGGGAAGGTGCCGTGGGGAGGAGGCCGGATGTTGGGGATGATGGACGAATGGACCAGGGTGTCGTGGAGGGAGCGGTCCCTTCAGAATGCTGAAAGGGGAGGGGAGGGGAAGATGTGTTTGGTGGTGGCATCGTGTTGGAGGTGACAGAAATGGTGGAGGACGATATGTTGAATGTGGAGGCTGGTGGAGTGGAAGGTGAGGACAAGGGGGACCCTATCGTGGCTCTGGGAGGGAGGGGAAGGGGTGAGGGCAGAAGTTCAGAAAATGGTACAGGCATGGTCGAGGGCCCTGTCAATTACAGTGGAGGGGAAAAAATAGAGTCGAGATAGGAAGAAATAAGTTCTGAGGGGCTAGAACAGGCTGAAACGATGGGTCTACCAGGGCAATCCTGTTTGTGGATCTCGGGAAGGAGGTAGAAGCGGGCTGTGCGGGGTTGGGGGACTATGAGGTTGGAAGCCGTGAGGGGAAGATCTCCAAAGGAGATGAGGTCAGTGATGGTCAGGGAAACGATGGGTTGATGTTCAGCGGTGGGGTCATGATCCGGGGTGGGGGGGGGAGGGGGGGAGGAGGTGGTGTCGGAGAGTTGATATTCAGCCTCCGCAAGGTAAAGGTCTGTTCGCCAAATAACAACAGTGCTGCCCTTATCAACAGGTCCGTATGGGTCCTAGCTATGCCTGCCTTTTTGTGGGATACATGGAACATTCTTTGTTCCAGTCACATTGAGGTCCCCTCCCTCACCTCTTTTTCCGGTACAATGATGACTGTATTGGTGCCGTTTCCTGCTCTCACCACGATCTGGAAAATTTCATCAACTTTGTTTTCACCTCCTCCCTTCCCACTATCCAGGGCCCCAAACACTCCTTCCAGGTGAAACAGCGATTTACTTGTACTTTTTTCAATTTAGTGTACGAGATTCACTGCTCACAATGCGGTCTCCTCTACACTGGGGAGATCAAACGCAGATTGGGTGATCGCTTTGCTGAACACCTCCGCTCAGTCCGCAAGTGTGACCCTGACCTTCCGGTCGTTGCCATTTTAATTCTCCGTCCCACTCCCACTCTGACTTCTGTGTCCTCGGCCTCTTACACTGTTTCATTGAGGCTCAACGTAAGCTCGAGGAACAGCCCCTCATCTTTCGATTAGGCAATTTACAACCTTCCGGACTCAACACTGATTTCAATACTTCAGATTATAACCACTGCACTCATTTTTTCAGACTGGTAATGGTTCTGATGTTGCCATTTACAGCTCCTCTAGACCCATCTTTTGTTACTTTACTTATCCCATTCCCACCCTCCTTGCCTTGCACCATCATCCATTTTGTTATTTAACCACTCCTGCCCTCCACCCTATCAGAGACCTTCCCTTTTGTTCTTTCCTCCCCTCCCGTTCCTCCCCCCACCCTTTCCCTTGCTCTGTCCTTGCTTCAAAACTGTTAAACTTTTAACTTCTCCCAATTCTGACGAAAGGTCATCGACCTGAAACGTTAACTCTGTTTCTTTCTCCACAGATGCTGCCTCACTTGCTGAGTATTTCCAGCATTTTCTGTTTTTAATTCTGGCTTAATGCTGGGTAATGGACCATTTTCCCAATCTGGATACTCGGGCCTCCCAGGTCCGGGAAAGCCACAGTGCCCCTCTGGGTTTTTTTAAGCGTGAAAGTGATTTTACCACAATTTCGGAGCAGGTTTGAGCTTTGGTCCACACCCACCGTAAACTGGTTAAGGCTGCCCAAATTCACTGGGGTAGATCTTGACTTTGTGCGAGTGGGCTGACTGTTTTACATCTCTCTCCATTGAAGTCAATGAAAATAAAAATGGGGAGAGACGTAAAACGGACTGTCCGTTCACTATCACCTGATTTACACCATCATACAAAATGAAAATCGACCCCACTTTGTGTAAGACCCTTACAGCCATCAGAGAAAGATAGTTTCATCAGTCTGGGCTGGATTCAAACTAAGGTGCTGAGATCAAAAGAATCACCATCGTAAACATGTTAAAACAGCTCTATCAGCCTCTTCATCACTAAAGTGATGGAGGGAGTCATCAATGATGCCATCAAGCAACATCTACTGAGCAAGGACCTACGCAACCTGGCTTCACCAGAACCCCTCAGCTCTAGACCTCACCACAGCCTTGATCCAGGCATGCGCACAAGAGCTGAGTGTGAGGAGGAGGGATGGGAGTAGCTGCACCACAACAACAAGCCAGCTTGCGACTGAATGTGGCACCATAAGAGCTTAGCAAGACTGAAGTCAGTGGGGGGGCGAAAGGAAAACCCTTCAGTGGCTGGAGTCAGACCTGACGCAAAGGAAGATGGTTGCAGTTGTCAGAGGTCAATCATTGCAGCCCCAGGACATTGGTCTCAGAGTTCCTGAAGAACGTCTGTTCAGACCAACCATCTTCAGCTGTTTTATCAAGGTCCCTCACTCCATTATATTGTCTCGTGGTATAACACTTGAATGAAATTGATGCTCCATACTTTCTATCTTAACCAATATGTTGCCTTTCATGCACCCTACTGAGAGGCTTGTTGTTATTACCATTAAGTTTATTTAGAGTTAATTAATAAATAAACTAATAAATGCAAAGATTGGTGGTACATGAAGCTGTCTAATTCGCATTGCTTTTATCTGGAAGAATTTAGAAAGAAGTGACCAAGGCTTCTGCCTAGATACAGTGTTTTTGAATCATTCCTATAAAATAAATAATTTGTTATTTCCTGACCCATTGAATAATCAAATATTTATGTGAATAATGAGTTGTTTACAAAGAATGTGCAGGTAGTCTGATCGTTCTTGACCGGATGTTAGTGTCTTTGTCTGTGTCTCTCTTTCACATGATACTTTAACCCAAAAAACGCCTTAAATTCCTCTCACCGTGTGATTTCAGGCCATTTGGAAATTTAAACTGGAGTTAAATGCTGAGCAAAGGCACAATTCAACCATCCCACTGAGAAACAGAAGTAGAGTAATTGTAGAAAAAGAAAGCCCAGGGAGTGACTGCAATCTATTTCCCGTTCACATGCTCTGGGGTAAAAACGAATCATTTAATAGTTTTACCTGAAAAATATTTCCACGATTCATTCTCCGGTTTATTTTCAAACTTTGGAAAAACAAAGAAAATCAGAGCTCTGAGGGAACACGAGCTCCCAGTCGTGCTGAGTGAGTCACGCTGGTACATGCTGCGTGATTTTGCAAACGGTGCATGCTCAGTCTGGCCTGTTCTGGGAATTAGAGCATCATACACAATATCATCATTATACCAAGCAATGAAAAGAGAGTAAAAGGCTATTATTTCCATCAAGAATAAACTTCTTAGTGGTAAACTCTCCATGTAAGTGTGTTCAGTAAGGTGATGTTTATTCTACATAGAATTACATAGATTACATTGAATGTACAGCACAGAAATAGGCCATTCGGCCCAACAGGTCCATGCCGGTGTTTATGCTCCATATGAGCCTCCTCCCACACTTTTTCATCTAAACCCATCAACATAACCTTCTATTCCTTTCTCCCTCATGTGTTTGTCTAGCTTCCCCTTAAATGCATCTATGCTATTTGTCTGGACATTCCCCTGGGTACCCACTCTCTGGGTAAAAACGTTTTTCCGGAATTCGTGATTGGATTTATCAGTGACCATCTTATATTTATGGCTCCTCGTTCTGGTCTCCCCCGCAAGTGGAAACACCTTCTCTGCGTCTACCCGATCAAACCCTTTCGTAGCCTTATGGCCATCCCTCAGTCTTCTCTTTTCTCGAGAAAAGAGCCCCAGCCTGTTCAGTCTTTCCTGATAGGTATAACCTCTCAGTTCTGGTATCACCCTAGTAAATCTTTTTTGCATCTTCTCCAGTGCCTCTATATCCTTTTTATAATATGGAGATCAGAACTGTTCACAGTACTCCAAGTGTGGTCTAACCAAGGTTCTATACAAGTTTAATATAACTTCTCTGCTTTTCAATTCTATCCCTCTAGAAATGAACCCCAATACTTTGCTTTTTTTACGGCCTTATTAACCCGCGTCGTTACTTTTAGTGATTTGTGTATCCCCCAGATCCCCCAACTCCTCTACCCAATCTGGACTCTTATTTTCCAAGGAGCATGTGGCCTTCTCATTCTTCCTAACAAAATGTACCACCTCACAATTACCTATATTGAAATTCATTTGCCAACTACATGCCCATTCTGCAAGTTTATTAATGTCTTCCTGCATTTTGTTGTAGTCTTCCTCAGTATTAACTATACTCCCAAATTTCATGTCATCCACAAATTTTGAAATTGTACTTCCGATTCCTGAGTCCAAATTGTTTATGTAAATGGTGAACAACAGTGGTCCCAGCACTGATCCCTGTGGAACATCACTTTCCAC
The DNA here is from genome assembly GCF_035084215.1 of Heptranchias perlo. Taxonomy (NCBI): domain Eukaryota; kingdom Metazoa; phylum Chordata; class Chondrichthyes; order Hexanchiformes; family Hexanchidae; genus Heptranchias; species Heptranchias perlo. The sequence goes on from NC_090356.1 coordinate 29,366,866, forward strand.
CTTGTGCCAGTCTGAGTAACTACCTTTAACCCCTACTCTCTGTTTTCTGTTTTGTAGCCAGCTTGCTATCCATTTTGCTGCTTGTCTCCTGACTCTGACCTTAGTCATTAGTCTACTATGTGGTACCTTATCGAAGGCCTTTTGAAAATCCAAATATATTACATTTACTATATTACCCTCGTCTATTCTTTCTGTTACTTCTTCAAATAATTTAATAAGGTTGGTTAAGCATGACTTTCCCTTCTGAAAACCATGCTAACTATTCTTTCTGATATTTTCAGTTTCTAGATGTTTTTCTATTACATCTTTGAGTAAGGATTCCATTATCTTTCCTACCACCGACGTTAAGCTAACTGGTCTATAGTTCCCTGGACTTGTTCCATCTCCCTTTTTAAATATAGAAATTACATTAGTTGTCCGCCAGTCCTCTGGCACTATTCCCTTTTCTAATGAACTAAGTCTTTTCCCTAACTTCTTTTAATATGCACAGATGCAATTCATCCAGGCCAGGGGTATCATCCAGGGGTATTATTTGATTAGTTTATCAATTATCTTTTTATCTTAAATGTCTTTATATCTTTTTTGATCTCTTCTTCTAATGTCATGCCCACCTTGTTGGTCTCCCTGGTAAATACTGAAACAAAGTAATTATTTGAACTTCTGCCACTTCGCTGTCATTACTTGTGAATTTATCACATGTATCCCTTAACGGCCCTATCCCTATCCTGATTTTTCTTTTGTTATTTATGTGTCTGTAGAATACTTTGCTATTTCTTTTTATATTCCTTGATAATTTAATTTCATCATTTCTCTTTGCCTTCCTAATTGTTTTTAAAATTTCTTTCCTAACCTTTTCATATTCCTTTTTGTCATCCTCTCCTTTGTTGTCTATGTACTTAGTGTATGCCTTTTTCTTCAGTTTCAATTTTTCCCTTATTTCTTTATTCATCCATGGTGTGCCATTGCTAGCTAGATTGTTCTTGCTTTTTAGTGGGATATATGTCTCCTGGATTCCATTGATCACCATTTTAAATGTTTCCCACTGCTGTTCTATTTCTTTGTCAGTAAATTTTTCCAATTATTTTCCCTAGTTCCGTTCTCATCTCCTTAAAAGCAGCTTTTTTCCATTTTTTTACTTTGGTCTTTGTCTTCTTTATGTCCTTCTCTATCTTTATCGTAAATCTTATTATGTTGTGATCGCTCTTGCCCAGATGTTCCCCTATGCTTACTCCTCTTATCTGTTCTGGTTCATTTCCCATTACTAGATCCAGCAGTGCTTCCTCTCTTGTTGGGCTTTTTACATTCTGGGTAAGAAATGAGTCCTGCACACATTCTAAAAACTCCTTTTCCTTTACCTACCTCTTCTTGCCAGTTTATTTGGGGATAGTTAAAATCTCCCATGATTATTATTCTATGTCCTTTACTCATTTCACATATTTGCTTATATATTTCTTCCTCCACCTCCTTTCCACTATTAGGTGGTCTGTAGTAAACCCCTATTAGTGTGATCGATCCCTTCTTATCTTTTATTTCAATCCATATGGATTCTGTTTCTATCCTTCTGTTAGTTATGTCCTTTTTTTCTACTGCCATTATATTATCTCTAATTAGTACAGCTACTCCTTCTTCCTTCTCTATCCTTTCTGATGATGTCATAACCTGCAATATTTAGTTGCCAGTCCTGTTCTTTATGTAGCCATGTTTCAGTTATTCTTATTACATCTGGTTCCTCGCTATGGATCATTGCCTCCAGTTCCCCCGTTTTATTTTGGACACTGTGTACATTACTGTTCAGGCAGGTTACTTTGTTTTTGATAATTGTTCCTTTTACTTTATTTTTAACAGTCCTTTTATATTTCTGGTTTATAACTGTATTTGTTCCTTAACCGTTTATGTTATCTTTATTCCTTACCCTGGTCTGACCTTTACACTCATCTCCTGTTTCTTTTATCTTTAGGCTTTTGTTATTGCGACCAGATCCCTTCCCCCATCTTACTAGTTTAAAGTCTTATCCTCCGCCCTATTTATCCTTTCTGCTAGAACTCTGGTCCCATTCCGGGATCAGGTGGAGCCCGTCCCAGCGGTACAGCTCCTTCCTGTCCCAGTACTGGTGCCAGTGTCCCATGTAATGGAACCCCTCCTTCCCACACCAGTCTTTCAGCCATGCATTCACCTTCCTGATCTGCCTATCCCTATGCCAATTAGCACATGGCTCGGGTAGTAATCCTGAGATTACCACTCGTTTTAAATTTAGTTCCTAACTTCTGATATTCCCATTGCAGGACCTCCTCCTTGTTCTTCCTTATGTCATTGGTGCGGACATGGACCACGACAACTGGATCCTCCCCCTCCCTTTCCAAGTTCCTCTCCAGTTGCTCCGAGATGTCCTTTACCGTTGCACCAGGTAGGAAACACAACCTCCTGGGCTCTCGGTCACAGCTGCAGAGGACGCTATTTGATTATAGAATCCTCTATGACTTAACCTTTCCATCCTTATACCCACCTCCCCACCTTGGACTGCCTCATGCTCCGCAGTGCCATGATTAGCATTCTGGGCACTCTTCCTGCAGCCTTCACCCTTATCCTCACAGGTATCAAGTACCTTGCACCTGTTGGCTAGGACTAGTATCTGCAGGACCTCCTTCTCTACCTCTCCTAGGTTCCCACTATCCTGCTGACTAACAGTCACACTCTCCCCTTCCTGCATCTGTGCTTTCCTCTGACTGTACTCTGGAGAAAACTATTTAGATATTCCTCTCCCTTCCTTGTGAGTCTATGTAAGTTCCATGTATTTTCAGGAATACGTGCTACATTGGGGCCGATACCCTGATCGAGTGTGTAGTGGTGAGCGCACAGAGCAATGGTTGGGAAATCGCAGGCCCGCAATGCCTGATTTTCCATTCATGCTCTGTCCCTGAGCCGGTCCCTGAGGCCGCTCCCTGTTACTGAGTAAAAAAGTTCACAATTCGGACTTGAAATGACATGATGACAAGCCACACGACCGCACCAGCCCTTCCTATTTTAGGACAGCTACTAGTAACGTTCATTTCTTCAGGATGCACAGAGACCTTTGTTTCTTCCCTATTGTTTTCCATATGGAAATGGTAGCTAAGCCATGCAGCACCCGGCCTTCTCTGCTGATGGCATCAATCCCACTCCATGGTCATTTTCGTACACTGTGTGTAGTTCAAGCTAAGTGATGTTAGCCTTGTCCCTGTGGGAACACCTTGCGCACATACATGGTGATCCATTTAATATTACAGCCATAAAACTCACCCAATTGAGTCGTCACTGGCTATACAAGCTCACAGCCCACTTGTGCTATGCTCGGCCATTAGTAGTGAAACGGCAATGGTTTCAGTACAGTTATCTCCCCATGAAGGTGGACCATGAAAGAAAGGCTTAGGCCCTGATTTTCTAAGGAAATTGCGGGTGTGTTGGGGGGCAGAGGGGGCTTCTGCTAATGAACCTGGTGTACCACGCCACCTCAACCCTTCCACTGCCTCTGATTTATCAGCCTGCTTGCCCGACATCCAGTATTGGATGAGCAGAAATGTCCACCAATTAAATATTGGGAAGACCAAAGCCATTGTCTTCAGCCTCTGTCTGAGGCTGAACCAGGCTATTTGTAACCTCACTGTCCTATTTGACCCCGAGCTGAGCTTCTGACCCCATATCCTCTCCACCTACTTCCACCACTGTAACAGCACCTGTCTCCACCCCTGCCTCAGCTCATCTGCTGCTGAAACCCTCGTCCATGCCATTGTTACCTCCAGACTCGACTATTCCAATGCTCTCCTGGTCGGCCTCCCACCTTTCACCCTCCGTAAACTTCAGCTCATCCAAAACCCTACTTCCTGTATCCTAACTCGCACCAAGTCCCGTTCACCCATCGCTGACCTACATTGGCTCCCGGTCTGGCAATGCCTTGATTTTAAAATTCTCATCCTCGTTTTCAAATCCCACCATGTTCTCGCCCCTCCCTATCTCTGTAACCTCCTCCAGCCCCACAACCCTCTGAGATCCCTGCGCTCCTCCAATTCTGGCCTCCTTCACAGCCCCGATTTTCTTCACTCCACCATTGGCAGCTGTGCCTTCAGCTGCCTGGGCCCTGAGCTCTGGAATTCCTTCCGTAAACCTCTCCGTCTTTAAGAAGCTCCTTAAAAACCTACCTGATTGACCGAGCCCTTGGCCACCTGTCCTAATATCTCTTTATGTGGTTCTGTATCAATTTTTGTTTGATAACGCTCCTATGAAGCTCCTTGGGACGTTTTTACTACATTAAAGGCGCTATATAAATGCGAGTTGTTGTTGTTGTTGTTGTTGTTGTTGTTGTTGTTGTGGTGGTGGTGGTGGTGGTGGTGGTGGTGGTGGTGGTGGTGGTTGTGGTGGTTGTTCCCAGGGTCCCAGCTCCATTTGCGTTCACCGTCCATACCAGGGCACACCAGGCTCCTCAGGTGCAGTGCAGGCCTCAGGTCTCCACTCCAACTTTCTGGCAGTGGGAGCCCATTACACTTCACTCCATCATGCGCTCACATTACGTTACCCGCCCCCAGGTGAGTTGTATTAATGGAAATAGATGGTGAATATGCCCACTGCTTAGGATGACCAAACCCACCAAGCTGTCTGCCTTCTCGGGTGGACATAAAAGATCCCACAACACTATTTCGAAGAAGGGGAGTTCTCCTTGATGTCCTGGCCAATATTAATCGATCAACCAACATCATCAAAACAGGTTATCTGTTCATTTTCACTTTAGAAACATAGAAACATAGAAAATAGGAGAAAGAGTAGGCCATTCGGTCCTTCGGGCCTGCTCCGCCATTCAAAATGATCATGACTGATTGTCTAACTCAGTACCCTGTTTCCGCTTTTTCCCCATATCCCTTGATCCCTTTAGCATTAAGAAATATATCTATCTCCTTCTTGAATACATCTAATGACTTGGCCTCCACTGCCTTCTGTGGTAGAGAATTCCACAGGTTCACCACCCTCTGAGTGAAGAAATTTCTCCTCATCTCGGTTCTAAATGGCATACCCTGTATCCTGAGACTGTGACCCCTGGTTCTGGACTCCCCAGCCCTCAGGAACATCCTCCCTGCATCTAGTCTGTCTAGTCCTGTTAGAATTTTATATGTTTTGATGAGATCGCCTCTCATTCTTCTAAACTCTAGTGAATATAGGCCTAGTCAACCCAATCTCTCCTCATACGTCAGTCCTGCCATCCCAGGAATCAGTCTGGTAAAACTTCGTTGCACTCCCTCCATTGCAAGGACATCCTTCCTCAGATAAGGCGGCCAAAACTGCACACAATATGCCAGATGTGGTCTCACCAAGGCCCCGCATAATTGCAGTAAGACATCCCTGCTCCTGTACTCAAATCCTCTTGCAATGAAGGCCAACATACCATTCGCCTTCCAATCTGCTTGTTGCACCCGAATGCTTGCTTTCAGCGACTGGTGTACAAGGACACCCAGGTCTCGTTGCACCTCCCCTTTTCCCAATCTATCACCATTCAGATAATAATCTGCCTTTCTGTTTTTACAACCAAAGTGGATAATCTCACATTTATCCACGTTATACTGCATTTGCTGTTTGTGGGAGCTTGCTGTGCGCAAATTGGCTGCTGCGTTTCCTACATTACAGCAGTGACTACACTTCAAAAGTACTTCATTGACTGCAAATTGCTTTGGGATATCCTGAGGTCGTGAAAGGCGCTATATAAATGCAAGTCTTTCTTTTATGATTCTGATAGTGTCATGAGATGCCCTGTTAGTCTTATGTTCAGACATATTTAATGTGCACTGACTAGTTTTCACATTTGATCTGTTTTATCTTCAGTTTGTTCTTACCTAGCCTACTCGTGATCACAATGTTCTTGAACTTTCTATTAATTTTACACTAGCGTTCTGGGCTCCAGGTGTCACATTATATAAATGGAACAGCCAGAACTGACCTTTTAACACTGTTGTTGCATCAGGAGAAGGATTTCCATCTGGAACCTCCGATATCACTGGTCCCCATATTGGAATGGAACTATTAAAATACCCCAACTTACATAGGAGTTAGTTTACACAATTAGTCTCTGGGATCTACCGGCCAATTCACGTAGAAGACAAATCTCTTTTTAAAGAAACTTACTGCTCGCTGGCCAAGACCAAGGCCCACCTGACTCGATTTTCGAGCAGGCCTTAAAATGTTCGGGCAACGCTGCTACCCGAAACAGACAGGAACGTTCCAAGACCCCAGCACAATTTGTAGGTATGTTCCACCCATTGGTACTGGACCTGGAGTCACCTTAAAGGGGGACCCTCAGGGGACATCGCAGGTATATTTTTTAAATGATTTCCGGGGGCCTAGGGGCCTAGGCATGACTGCTCCTCCAGGTCCCACAAAATATCTTCCCATCCCATGCCGGATGCTCAGTGGCCCTCCCTCAGGGTTGTCTCCTTCCCCCGCCGCCCCCCACTTTAAGTTTTGACTTCTGACTTGGTTCCACAGAGAAGCCACTGGATTTCCCGCCCGCCCCAGTTGGTGACCCTGCCTGTCAGCACAAGTTGAGTGCTGAATGCTCGCTGAAATTATACAGACAAGACTCGACAATGAAAATGGCTCTGACTTCTCTCGCTGGTGCCCACCACCCGCCTGATGTGTGCAGAAATCTACATGGAAAGAGGGGGATCTTTTGCTTTTGCACCTCCAGCAAAGAGCATCTCAATAGTGGTCATATTGGTTGGTCGCCAATTATCCAGTTAACCGGAATCTCCATCCAATCATTTACAATGATGGAATCTCAAGCAGATTGCGTAAAGGCTGCACTATAATCCACGTTTAGTATCCCGAAATGTACTTCTGACATTCAGTGCTCTGCTTCAAAAGTGGAATTTTTACCCTAATAAGCCTCTCTCCGAGGTAATGCTCCCATTAACAATAACAAAAGAGATGCTCAGAGAATTGGATAGATCGGTGAGCTGGCACACTGCCCTTTCAACTGTGGAATTAAGGTCCAAAAACATTCCAGACTAACGCTTCCTCTATTGGTGGATGGGCCCTGGGTGGAATGAGATGGAGCAGTCACTAAGGCTCTCCAAATGGAAGGAGGTCACGAGTATAAAACTGCTCAGAACTGAATTAAAGACATGTTAGTCAGCTAGATTAATAATTGACTTAACAATAGGAAACACAAGGTGATAAAGCAGAGAAGTTCAGGCTGACAGTTGCTAACTGACACTTCAGTGCAGTACTGAGGGGGTGCTGCACTGTTGAAGGTGCCATCTTTCAGTTGAAACGTTAAACCGAGGCCCCGTCTGCCCACTCAGGTGGACATAAAAGATCCCATGGCACTATTTTGAAGAAGAGCAGGGGAGTTCTCCCCAGTGTCCTGGTTAATATTTATCCCTCAACTAACATCACTAAAACAGATTACCTGGCCATTATCACATTGCTGTTTGTGGGACCTTGCTGTGTGCAAATTGGCTGCCGTGTTTCCTACATTACAACAGTGAAGACACTTCAAAAGTACTTCATTGGCTGTAAAGCACTTTGGGACGTCCTGAGGTTGTGAAAGGTGCTAAGTAAATGCAAGTTCTTTCTTTCTTCTTTCTTTCTAATACAGTTCTGCAGGAGTCTGTTTTGGGATCACTTGCTGTTCACACCATTTATAGGAGAACAGCGCTAACCAAAATCTGAATGGCACTTGACTACAGCCAATGATGTTCGAAATACTGTGTGCACTTTTGAGCAAACTACTTTCAAAAGGATGTTGATTATTTTCTTCTGGGAAGAGACACTCTCCTGGAGTTAATTTAATCAAGCTGTAAGAGGACAAAGCTAGAGGTATCTAATCGTCCATAACATGGCACCATGGAGGATGTTGGTTGGCTGGAATTAGAGAGGAGTGTGGTGTCCAAACTAGTGTCCCTAAGAACTTATTCCGTACACCAATCTTACATTTCTAAAATGAAATATACACTTTTCTTCTAAATACCAGTTTGTACATGAACACTGATTTAAGATGTATTGTCACACTCTACGCTAATACACTTAAGGACAAGCCCTAATTTTATTATAGCCTAAAGCCAATAATGTTCTACAATTGGGCGTAGGCATGAGTTAACTTTGCTGGGTATATATCGGTTTTTCAAAATATACCAACAGATAGGTCAGCTAGACAAACTGTTCAATAAACAACTTTATAGGTTCTTGCAACTCACAGAGGCATTAACGGACAATTCCTGTGATGGGGAGTAGCCTTTGGATCCCTCAGATATCTGGAAAGAAGTCAACCGTCAATGTTTACAAATTATTAATTAGAGAGGTGACAGTACAAAGCATAAAAGATCAGAGAGGAGGATTTTGGGATTCAAGTAACACACTTGAGTTGGTCTATGATTTGCTTGGACACGTCATATAGTATCTCAAACTGTACTGTTGCATTATCCTCTACATAGAATGACTACACTTAGCGACTCACTGCAGGGTAAGATGTTGACGCTGTGACTGAGAACACGGGACCTTCCTTCATATGTTGTTCTTAAATTTGCCCCTTTCGAAAAGTGTTAGTAGCACATACCCAATGTGGATGTGATAGCCATTGGTAATATCCTAAAATGTGTCCATTGGGATTATTGCTGGCCAATAAGTTTCTGCAATATTCAAGCCATATCATTCAGCATTACTAGTTACAAAGAAATGAGATAATCAAAGGACCCAAAGGACAAGAATATGGTCCTGGAGAGCCTGCATCTGGAATGAATGTCATCTTAGAATGTGGGGAAAATATAATTCCACCATCAAATTTGAGAAGCAATGAGGAAGACCTTTGGAATACAAGGTTGAAAGATCAAGATCCAGTACTAAGGATTAGGAGACTTCTGCCTGCATATTGATTTGGGATACAATCCTCTCCAGGATCGGAGAATGTGGAGAAGTTCTCCAGAGTAGGTGGCAGACTCTCCAGGGTCTTTTCAGTAGTAGCACAGAGGACCGGCCTTCTGCTTTGATTGGAGAGAAGACCAAGAAGGATGCTTCTGGGACTTAGGGATCAAAATTACAAGGAAAGACTTGCAGATTCTAACTAGTGAAAAGAAGTTTTGGGGACATGGAATCCCAGGATTTTAAATGCTGAGGGGGATAGATGATGTAGTTGGATGTAGGTGATTTGTGAACGGACTTCTAGTAATTGTAGTTGGTGTTATGTTGATGAATTCATCCAAAAAGGAATTGGATAAGTAGAAAGTGGAAACAGAATGGGATGCTGAAAACTGTAATGATCAAATATCCCACAGGACACTGTATTCCTGAGTTGGTGAGATTCAGGGGAGGGGGATATTTTCTGTGTAGCGTGGCAGGCTAATACTAAATATTGAAGACGTGGGCATGGACAGAAGTGCTGGAATTTTGCTTCATTAACTTTGGAGATCAGGGAGTATTTATGCAAGAGATTAAAATGGGTGGAGCAGAGTCTAAGATCGACTAAGTTGTACATGCTCTATGGATGGGGTAGGTTTGATGGCCACATTTGTTGTCTTTAGTCTTTCCTCATCTATTGCCATTGTTGGACTAACAATCGGCTCTGATCATGTTCAGTGGTAGCACTTCCGCCTCTGAGTCAGAAGATTGTGGGTTCAAGTCCCACTCCAGAGACTTGAGTACATTATCTAGGCCGACACTTTAGTCCAGTACTGAGGGAGTGCTGCACTCTCTGAGGTGCCGTCTTTCCGATGATACGTAAAGCGAGGCTTTGTCTTCACTCTCAGGTGGACGTAAACAATCCTAAGCACTATTTGAAGACCATAGGAGTTCTCCCCAATGTCTTGGCCAACATTTATCCCTCAACCATCATCACTAAAACAGATTATCTGGTCATTATCTTATTGTTGTTTGTGGGAGCTTGCTGTATTCAAATTAGCTGCCGTGATTCTTACGTTGGAACAGTGACTACGTTTCAGAAAGTGCTTCATTGGCTGTAAAGCACTTTGGGATGTCCTGAGGTCATGAAAGGTTCTACATAAATGCAAATTATTTCTTTCTTTTATAAATAGGGTTCCCACAACCCTATTGCTAAAGTTGCCTCCAAGAATGAGGGGCTATAAATTGGGCAGTGTAGCACCCGTTTTGCAGGCACTACACAGCCTCCTAAGGACCCAAAATGACGTCCGGAATGCGAGCGCATGCTTCCAGCATCACGTGCGTGCACCGGACGCCATCTTGGTATAGGCGTTCGCACACGCGCAGATAACGAACACCAGCCGCGTGTAAAGTAGGGAGAATTCTAAATTGGGGAAAGGCCAATTTTGATGGTATTAGACAGGAACTTTCAGAAGTTGATTGGGAGAGTCTGTTGGCAGGCAAAGGGACGTCTGGTAAGTGGGAGGCTTTCAAAAGTGTGTTAACCAGGGTTCAGGGTAAGCACATTCCTTATAAAGTGAAGGGCAAGGCTGGTAGAAGTAGGGAACCTTGGATGACTCGGGAGATTGAGGCACTAGTCAAAAAGAAGAAGGAGGCATATGACATGCATAGGCAGCTGGGATCAAGTGGATCCCTTGAAGAGTATAGAGATTGCCGGAGTAGAGTTAAGAGAGAAATCAGGAGGGCAAAAAGGGGATATGAGATTGCTTTGGCAGATCAGGCAAAGGTGAATCCAAAGAGCTTCTACAAATACATAAAGGGCAAAAGGGTAACTAGGGAGAGAGTAGGGCCTCTTAAGGATCAACAAGGTCATCTATGTGCGGAACCACAAGAAATGGGTGAGATCCTGAATGAATATTTCACATCGGTATTTACGGTTGAGAAAGGCATGGATGTTAGGGAACTTGGGGAAATAAATAGTGATGTCTTGAGGAGTGTACATATTACAGAGAGGGAGGTGCTGGAAGTCTTAACGCGCATCAAGGTAGATAAATCTCCGGGACCTGATGAAATGTATCCCAGGACGTTATGGGAGGTTAGGGAGGAAATTGCGGGTCCCCTAGCAGAGATATTTGAATCATCCACCGCTACAGGTGAGGTGCCTGAAGATTGGAGGGTAGCAAATGTTGTGCCTTTGTTTAAGAAGGGCGGCAGGGAAAAGCCTGGGAACTACAGACCAGTGAGCCTGACATCTGTAGTGGGTAAGTTGTTAGAGGGTATTCTGAGGGACAGGATCTACAGGCATTTGGAGAGGCAGGGACTAATTAGGAACAGTCAGCATGATTTTGTGAGAGGAAAATCATGTCTCACGAATTTGATTGAGTTTTTTGAAGGGGTAACCAAGAAGATAGATGAGGGCTGTGCAGTAGACGTGGTCTACATGGACTTCAGCAAAGCATTTGACAAGGTACCGCATGGTAGGTTGTTACATAAGGTTAAATCTCATGGGATCCAAGGTGAGGTAGCCAATTGGATACAAAATTGGCTTGACGACAGAAGACAGAGGGTGGTTGTAGAGGGTTGTTTTTCAAACTGGATGCCTGTGTCCAGCGGTGTGCCTCAGGGATCGGTGCTGGGTCCGCTGTTATTTGTTATTTATATTAATGATTTGGATGAGAATTTAGGAGGCATGGTTAGTAAGTTTGCAGATGACACCAAGATTGGTGGCATTGTGGACAGTGAAGAAGGTTATCTAGGATTGCAACGGGATCTTGATCAATTGGGCCAGTGGGCCGATGAATGGCAGATGGAGTTTAATTTAGATAAATGTGAGGTGATGCAATTTGGTAGATCGAATCGGGCCAGGACCTACTCCGTTAATGGTAGGGCGTTGGGGAGAGTTATAGAACAAAGAGATCTAGGAGTACAGATTCATAGCTCCTTGAAAGTGGAGTCACAGGTGGATAGGGTGGTGAAGAAGGCATTCGGCATGCTTGGTTTCATTGGTCAGAACATTGAATGCAGGAGTTGGGATGTCTTGTTGAAGTTGTACAGGGCATTGGTGAGGCCACACTTGGAGTACTGTGTACAGTTCTGGTCACCCTATTATAGAAAGGATATTATTAAACTAGAAAGAGTGCAGAAAAGATTTACTAGGATGCTACCGGGACTTGATGGTTTGACTTACAGGGAGAGGTTAGACAGACTGGGACTTTTTTCCCTGGAGAGTAGGAGGTTAAGGGGTGATCTTATAGAAGTCTATAAAATAATGAGGGGCATAGATAAGGTCGATAGTCAAAATCTTTTCCCAAAGGTAGGGGAGTCTATAACGAGGGGGCATAGATTTAAGGTGAGAGGGGAGAGATACAAAAGGGTCCAGAGGGGCAATTTTTTCACTCAAAGGGTGGTGAGTGTCTGGAACGAGCTGCCAGAGGCAGTAGTAGAGGCGGGTACAATTTTGTCTTTTAAAAAGCATTTGGACAGTTACATGGGTAAGATGGGTATAGAGGGATATGGGCCAAGTGCAGGCAATTGGGACTAGCTTAGTGGTATAAACTGGGCGACATGGACATGTTGGGCCGAAGGGCCTGTTTCCATGTTGTAACTTCTATGATTCTATGATTCTATTAATATGCGGTAGATCAGTGTGCGACGCTGATTTAAAGGGACAGATGCGATTTTGGAACTCAACGATCCAGCCAACACACTATCTTAACCTCGCACAGCTTAACAGGTCGTAAACAGCCTGGAGACCACTCCCACCACCGCCATTTAAATGGATCATGCAGAAATTACAGGTTAGTTGCTGGATTATTGCTCTGGCCGCTGATGAATTTGTACCTGTTTTTGGAGGTCTCCTATATTTGAATACTAGGACGAGCGGACACAGCCTAAAAATTAGACCCAGGACTTGCAGGAGCGAATTAAGAAACGCTTCTACACACAAATGGTGGTAAAAGTTTGGAACTCTCCTCTGCAAACAGCAGTTGATATGAGCTCAATTGTTAATTTTAAATCTGAGATTGATAGATTTTTGTTAACCAAGGGTATTCAGGGGTATGGGGCTACGGTGGGTATATGGAGTTAGGTCACAGATCAGCCATGATCTCATTGAATGGCAGAACAGGCTCGAGGGGCTAAATGGCCTACTCCTGTTCCTATCTTCTTATGTTCCTATAATAAAGTTTCAATACTCTACAGGGAGTGGGCTGGATAGCTGACAGGCAACAGCAAGGGCACTGGTGGAATGGCAGGGGTGGGACAGGAATCTTGTCATCCTGGGAGAGAACGGCAGGTTCATGTTCCATGGAGCCACTGCCACTTGCTGCCTCCTGTTATGTGCCACCTTCTGCAAGAAAGCGGGAAGTGTGTCGGTGAGTGTCCTGCAGGATGTTTGCGTGATGTGCCTGTCATGGTTGAATAACTGCTAGTGTCAATGAGTTGTGGGTGTTCGGCTTGCAACTGTGTCAATGTGTGAGGGTGAGAGGAAGCATCTGATTGGAAGAGTTGAGTACTGATTGAAAGATTTGGTAGGTGGGTGATGGGGGGTGTAGTGTGTGGTGCAGTTGGTAGGAGACGCCACTTGACAGTTGACCTCACTCACCTTGACCACTTGTTTCAAAGCATTGAACTTCTTCCTGCATTGCATCCATGTTCGTGGTGCTGTGCACCTGGCATTGACTTTGTCCCCTGCTGCCTCCCATTGCCTCAGGAGCATATATCTGGAGAGCCTCTTGCCCCCGTGCGGATATCGGACGCCCCTCCTTCTGTCCACCTCTTGCACCAAGGCCTATAGTGCATCATCAGAGAACCTTGATGCATGATCTCTCAGAGGTCTGGCGCGCTGATTGGAAGATGTGGGATTTAGTAGTGCACAATCTTTATTCACTGTTTTAAAATAACTCAACAGTTTGTAAACTTAGGGACGGGACCTGCGTCTGTGTTTTACGTGTGCGATGTCTGATCTCCGTTCAGACTCCTTATCTTATATTTTGCAAATAAGAGGCGCAGGCTGCCTTTAAATGGTGTGAGCCACTCACGCGATATCTGGGCCTCCTGCTGGTGAGCAGCAGCTCAAAAGTGCTCGCAGGAATCAGGTAAATGACCAGGCAGCACGAATCTCACGTGCTGCCTGCATCGCAATGATTGGGCGCTGGTTAATCGCGCACCGCGACCCCCGCACCCAGATTCGAGGGTTATCGAATTTAACCCCCTTGGTGTCTTATTTTGTGCCAAACACTTTTTCTCCTCTTTAGAGTCTAATTATGGATGCTCCCATATTGAGGAATGCCTTCGAACAACTCTCTCACACTCCTGTACAGGAAACAAGAAAATAATTACTATCGAATGGATGCCCTTTTTTCTCACTTAATAGCATCCAACCATTATATCTCTCACTGTTTAAAGCACTTCGCCAGGAACTGTGGAAGTCCTTACTTTCCTCAATCTGCCCATCTTCCTACAATCTAGAAGTTTTAAAACCATAGCTTTGTGTCACTACTTCTGGATTTACCTAGTCTTTTCTCGTATCCTTTTCAACTGTGGTGCTATCTTGGACCTTTGGCCATGACCTGTCATCCAGGTTTCTTAAAAAAAGCCAATTCTCATTCCATGTTTCCTTATGTTCTCAAATTGGCACCACTTCATTCAACAGGCCAAAGAATTGTTGGTGTAAAAATTTAATACACATATCTAACTGTTCCAGAAAGGGCACTCTTTTGAGTTTGGATTAAAGAACTCATTTATAATTTCGCCACACATAATGCACAGAGAAAACCTTCCCTTATTTGAAACCCAGTAGCAACAGTCTGTTACTCATTAATGACACTAAAAGTTTTAAAAAATGATACTTCTGTTAGTCATTGTACAAGGGCAGTTTTAATTGCACTGTGATCTACTGTCCTTGTTATTGAAGTTATATCAGATGACTTAATAATCGTAAACCAGGACCTTAAAAAGACAGTTCAAGCTGACAGGTTGCACAGAATTCCAGAATTGATTTGTTTGAGGAGACCATCAGACATCAGCGAACATGAGAAACCTTTTGGCCAGCATTCTGCTCACCGGCTGCTTGTGGAGCCTCTCAGTAGCTATTGTGGTTCGGGTAAGATTGACTCTCAAACTCTCTGTAAACTTGATTGTGAAGTAACGGACTCTTGCTTTTGCACGCTGCCCCTCGTCATAAGTTCCCTTTGCTGTACTGCAGATTTATAGAGAATGCTATACCATATAGGATGGATATGGATCATATCCCAGGATTGAGTGGAACAGAATAATGAATGCAAAATAGTATTATGGCCTGGTACAGACAATAACATTAAATAATATTTGGTTTAACTATAGTTTTGACTTTTTAGCTATTATAAATGTACAGATTCCTTCAATAAATGCCTATTTTGTCTATTTTAAATAATATTTTATTTACTTATTACAGTAATAAAAGCCCCTCCTGATCGATGATAACCCTCCTACAAACATTTAAAAACTTCAACGATCTTTGGGTTGTTTGAAGTCAATGTCCTAAGTTTTCATGTGATCTTCCCACCCTTGGGAAAACTATTAATCTTTTTGCCTCATGTTCATCTCCTTAAATATTCTTCCTTGATATCTGGGGCTAAAAGGCTAAAATTATGAGGACAGGTTGCATAGACTAGGCTTGTATTCCCTTGAGTATAGAAGATTAAAGGGTGATCTATTGAGGTGTTTAAGATGATTAAAGGATTTGATAGGGTAGATAGAGAGAAACGATTTCCTCTGGTGGGGGGAGTCCAGAACAAGGGGGCAGAACCTTAAAATTAGAGCTAGGCTGTTCAAGGGTGATGTCAGAAATCAGTTTTTCGCACAAGAGGTTTCATTATAGGACAATGCTAAAATATGGGGATAATAAGTGTCCCCCCCTCCTCACACTCCCTTACTTCCTTTGAGAAGTAACCCACATGTATAAGTTTTTTGGACATCAGACATGTTTGCTGCCGGATCTTAGCCTAAATGTCTCAAAATTTAGCATTTCAATATGTCCCATACGCATTCTTCCAAATCTGCCCCTATTCAGAAGGGGATAATTCCAGCAGTTGGTCTCTCCCTGGTGCCTCCTAAGACAGTAGAAGTGCTTTGTTGATCTCTTAATAGGCACGTCTTTGGCACAAAATTAAGTTTTGGCGTTTGGACTGCGATTGTCTCCTCAAGCTCAGTGAGCCTCTGCTTCTTCCAACCCTCCCTGACCAGCAACAAAAACCTGGGAGCTCGAGAACTCATGAGGTGCTTTTCGCTCCTCAAAGCAGCATATTTTTACACAAATCATTTTTACACATCCCACCATGGCAGTTTAAGAATTTGGATTCACTTTAAAAAATCTGGAAGTAAAAGGCTGTTATCAGTAAAAGTGACCATGAAGCTGTCGGATTGTTGTAACAACCCAACTGGTTCACTAATGTCCTTTAGGGAAGGAAACCTGCTGTCCTTACCCGGTCTGGCCAATAAGTGACTCCAGTCCCACATCAACATGGTTGGATCTTAACTTTCCTCTGAAGTGGCTGAGCAAGTCTCTCAGTTGTATCAAACCAGCGGTTCAAAAAGAAAGCCCACCTCCACCTTCTCGGGGCAACTAGGGATGGGCAATAAATCCTGGCCTTGTCAGTGATGTCTACATCCCGAGAATTAATAACAATAATTTTAAAAATCCCTGATTGTGAGACAAATTCTTGCCTCTTTCTAACTTTGAAAACTGAAGGTTTGGTTATCAATCCAAACAGGAGGTTTTCCCAGAGCTGGGACTTCCCTGATCCACCAACATCCATCTTTAAAAAGCCTGCTACATTCAGTCTTTTTCCCAACATTTTTCCCTTGTGTAGTTCCCATAAGCAGGTTACAATCTCTTACAAACTGAAACCTTTATAATTTGCCTTATCAAATTAGAATAGCCCAAGTCTAACAGTTAACCCTCTACCATCTCCTGCCAATTCGGATGACGCAAACTATCACGCCATTAAGATCGTTTAGTACAGGCTAAAGAACTGGCCAAATTTATTTACAATTAAAAATGATGCACAGAAGCAAAAACCATAGGCAAAATACCACACACTAATTACATGTACTGATTGTGTATTTATTGTATGGAAGAACTGCAACCAGTCCACAAGAGGTTAAGATAGAAATTTTAGAATACCTGGTGAACGAGACTGCCTTCTCTCATTCCTTGCTCACTCTCAAAGTCAATCTTTTGGGGTGAGGTGTTACTTTTTCACTCAAAGGGCAGTGGAAATTGAACTCTCTTCCCCAAAAGGCCATGGATGCTGAGTCAATTGAAATTTTCAAGATTAAGATCGATAGATTTTTGTTGGGTAAGGGAATCAAAGCATATGGAGCAAAGACGGGTAAATGGAGTTGAGGTACAGATCTGCCATAATCTAATTGAATGGCAGCACAGGCTCAATAACAACAACCACGACTTGCATTTATATAGTGCCTTTAACGTAGTAAAACGTCCGCTGGCACTTCACAGGAGTGTTAGCATCAAGATTTGACAACAAACCACATAAGAAGATATTAGGACAGGGAACCAAAAGCTTGGTCAAAGAAATAGATTCTAAGGAACATCTTAGAGGAGGAGATAGAGGTAGAGAGCAGAGAGGTTTAGGGAGGGAATTCCAGAGTTTAGGACCTAGGCAGCTGAAGGCATGGGGACCAGTGGCGGACTGATTAGAATTGGGGATGGTCAAGGGGCCAGAATTGAAGGAGCACAGAGATCTTGGAGGGTTGTAGGACGTGGTAACAGGGCGTTTAGAAAATCATAATACGATTAGGCAGATTCAACATGGATTTATGAAAGGGAAATTGTGTTTGACAATTCTATTAGAGTTTTTTGAGGATGTAAGTCGTGGATGTAGTATATTTGGAATTCCAAAAGGCATTCGATAAGATGCCACATGAAAGGTTGACAATTGTAAACAATTTTACAACACCAAGTTATAGTCCAGCAATTTTATTTTAAATTCACAAGCTTTCGGAGGCTTCCTCCTTCCTCAGGTGAACGATGTCGATTCACCTGAGGAAGGAGGAAGCCTCCGAAAGCTTGTGAATTTAAAATAAAATTGCTGGACTATAACTTGGTGTTGTAAAATTGTTTACAATTGTCAACCCCAGTCCATCACCGGCATCTCCACAACATGAAAGGTTGTTACACAAGATTAGGCTCATGGGGTTGGGGGCAATATATTAGCACGGATAGAGGATTGGTTAACGAACAGAAAACAGAGAGTAGGGATAAACGGGTCATTTCAGGTTGGCAGACTGTAACTAGTGGGGTGCCGCAAGGATCAGTGCTTGGGCCTCAGCTATTTACAATCTATATTAATGACTTGGATGAAGGGACTGAGTGCAATGTATCCAAGTTTGCTGACGATACAAAGCTAGGTGGGAAAGTAAGCTGTGAGGAGAATGCAAAGGGCTCAATTTTGAAATGGTGGCAGGTTGGCAGTGGGGGGGATGAAGGTGTGCATGGCAAATCCGAATAAAAAGAACTTACCTTTTCCGATGGTGATTAAAGTTGTTTCCGGGTTTCGGGCCCTGCAGCCCCTGACTGACAGGAGCTGCAACGCCGAGGGGGGAAGAGAGAAAGAGAGAGAGAGAGATGTCATCTGGAGCTGGAACAGAGAATGGAGGGCACTGAGGATCGGGGGGTGGGGGAGGAGAGGGGGAGATCGGGGGGGAGGGGGAGATTGGGGGGAGAGTGGAAGATCGGGGGGGAGAGTGGGAGATCGGGGGAGAGGGAGATCGGAGAGGGAGATCGGGGGGTGGGTGGAGATCGAAGAGGGAGAGTGGGAGATCGGGGGGGGGGGGGAGAGGGGAGATCGGGGGGTAGAGGGGAGATCGGGGGGAGAGTGGGAGATCAGGGGGGAGAGTGGGAGATCGGGGGAGAGTGGGAGATCGGAGAGGGAGATCCGGGGGTGAGTGGAGATCGAAGAGGGAGAGTGGGAGATCGGGGGGGGGGGGAGAGGGGAGATCGGGGGGTAGAGGGGAGATCGGGGGGAGAGTGGGAGATCGGGGGGAGAGGGGAGATCGAGGGAAGAGGGAGATCGGAGAGGGAGATCGGGGGGGTGGGGGGAGATCGGGGGGAGAGTGGGAGATCGGGGGGGGGAGAGGGGAGATCGTGGGGAGAGGGCGATCGGAGAAGGAGATCGGGGGTTGGGGGGAGATCAAAGAGGGAGACATCGGAGGCTGAGAGGGACATCGGAGAGGGAGACCTCAGGGGAAGAGGGGGACATCAGAAAGGGGGACATCGGACATCGGAGCAGGGTGGAAAAGTAGGTTTATTTCGTTTTTTAACTTTGTGCAATGGTTTGTTATTTATAACGTTTATTTTTCCCTGATCCGGCCCGGTTTCACCAGGCGTGAATCGGAAGCCGTGGGAAAGCCCCCCAGGTAAGTTTAAAATCGGTTTAACTATCTACTATGTCAGAAATAAACTACCTTAAGTACCTCAGTGAGGTACATTTGGTTCTTTAACTATCTTCCGCCAGCTTTAATTGCGGGCGGGACTTCGGCACTCGGGAAGCACGCTCACACAGACACATCTGTGGGAAACCCGGAAGTTGGTGGGATGGGGCCGGCTTCCTCACCCGCTCGGGATTTCCCCGATTTTCACCGTCCCCCCGTCCCCAACGCCCCCACAATTTCCCTTGAAAATCGGGGTCAAAGAGTCTGCAAAGGAATATAGACAGGTTTAGTGAGTGGGCCAGCGGAGTATAATGTGGGGAAATGTGAGGTTATTCACTTTGGTCGGAAAAATAGAAAAACAGCATATTTTTTAAATGGTGAGAAACTATTAAATGTTGGTGTTCAGAGGGATTTGGGTGTCCTTGTGCATGAATCACAGAAAGTTAACATGCAATCAATTAGGAAGGCAAATGGGATGTTGGCCTTTATTGCAATGGGAGTTGGAGTACAAGAGTAAGGAAGTCTTGCATCAATTGTACAGGGCTTTGGTGAGACCTCACCTGGAGTACTGCGTACAGTTTTGGTCTCCTTACTTAAGGAAGGATATACTTGCCTTAGAGGCAGTGCAACAAAGGTTCACTAGATTAATTCCTGGGATGAGAGGGTTGTCCTTTGAGGAGAGATTGAGTAGAATGGGCCTATAATCTCTGGAGTTTAGAAGAATGAGAGGTGATCTCATTGAAACATATTGGGCGCTAAATTGGGCCGTGTAGCGCCCGTTGTTTCGGCGCTACACGGCCTCTCCGATATTCAAGTTGGCGTCTTGGATGCTCACGCATGTTTCCTGCGCGACATGCCCCAGACGCCATCTTGGTATAGGAGTTTACGCAGGCGCAGATAACGAATGCTGGAATCATGTAAAGTAGGGAGAAAATGGCTTCAATCAGTGTGCAATGCTGATTTAAAGTGATAGACACCTTTTTGGGACTTAACGCTCAACTCAACGCACAGTCTTAACCCCGACCATCTGAACATGTCTTAGAGTGCCTGGAGGACCCCCCACCAGCGCTATTTAAAGGGACCATGCATGATTTACAGGTTAGTGGCTGGATTATTGCTTCTGGTTACAGAGACATTTGTAACTGTTTTTGGAGGTCTTTTAGACTTGAATACTAGGACGTGCGGACATAGCCTAACATTTAGAGCCAGGACGTGCAGGAGTGAAGTTAGGAAATGCTTCTACACGCAAAGGGTGGGAGATGTTTGGAACGTTCTTCTGCAGATGGTAGTTGATGCTAGCTCACTTGTGAAAGTTAAATCTGAGATTGTGAAAGTTAAATCTGAGATTGATAGATCTCTATGAACCAAGGGTATTAAGGGATATGGGGCTAAGGCGGGTATATGGAGTTAGATCACAGGTCCACCATAATCTCACTGAATGGCGGAACAGGCTCGAAGGGCTAAATGCCACTGCCACTATGTGCCACCTTCTCCTGCAAGAAAGCGGGTCGTGTGTCTGGGTGATGTGCCTGTCATGGTTGAATAGCTGCCAGTGCGTGTGGCCTGTGAGTTGTGGGTGGGTGGCTTGAAGCAGTGATAATATGTAAGGGTGAGAGGAAGAATCTGATTGGAAGAGTTGAGTACTGATGGAAAGAGTTTGTTGGTATGTGGGGGATGGGGGTGTAGTGTGTGGAGCAGCTGGTGGGAGGCGCCACTTGACAGTTGACCTCACTCACCTTGACCGCTCATGTCAAAGCATTGAACTTCTTCCTGCACTGCATCCATGTTCATGGTGCTGTGCGCCTGGCATTGACTTCGTCCCCTGCTGCCTCCCACTGCCTTTTGGATATATGTCTGGAGGGCCTCTTGCCCCCCCCCCACCCACCTCCGTGGCTATAGGATGTCCCTCCTTCTGTCCACCTCTTGCACCAAGGCCTCTAGTGCATCAGTAGAGACCCTTGGTGCATGCACTCTCACAGGCCTGGTACAAACTCAGATCAGCAGATTGGTGAGGTCTGGCGTGCAGATTGGAGGATGTGGGATTTAGTGATGCGCAACCTTTATTCAATGTTATGAATGGCAGAGCAGGTTCAAGGGGCCATATGGCCCACTCCTGCTCCTATTTCTTATGTTCTTATGTTCTTAGGGCTGGAGGAGGTTACAGAGATAGGGAGGGGCGAGGCCATGTTAGGATTGGAAAACAAAGATGAAAATTTTAAAATCGAGGCATTGCCAGACCAGGAGCCAGTGTAGGTCAGTGAGCACAGGTGGGGGTGATGGGAGAACGGGACTTGGTGCAAGTTAGGATACGGCCAGCAGAGTTTTGGATGTGCTCAAGTTTATGGAGGGTGGGAGATGGGATGCCAGCCAGGAGAGCATTGGAATAGTCAAGTCTAGAGGTAACAAAGGCATCGATGAGGGTTTCAGCAGTAGATGAGCTGAGGCAGGGACGACATTACAGAGGCTGAATGGCCTGCTCCTGTTCCTATGTTCCTATATATGTTTCTCAAATGGCTGGTGCGTCCCTGCCAGAATTGAACGCCAACATCCAGGACCTGGAAGGTTATCCCACTGACCATATTTGATGTAAAGCCCTTTTTCCAAGCAGTCAAGCAAACCTATTTGAACAATGCGATAGTGGCCTGTTACAGCCGTAGTTCCTTTCGATCAGATTACTTTCACACATGACCACAACTGGAAATTACATATCAGTCTGAAGGGTGCTGGAACTATTAACTTTAAATCATGTTGGCCCCACCCCATACAATCAAAGGGAATCATTTATCAATTAATTTGTGGACAACAACTCTGTCCAACTCATGTAAATGGAGTGTATCTGGTTCACCATTTTGTAGTTAGAAAACAAAAAAGCCTCCATTTTAAACCCTTGCTAGCTGACTAATACAAAAACCAAAGACAGACATTCCTATTCCTGTTACACAGCAATAATATAATTACAAGCAAATCTGATGAGCTCAGTCTCTGTTCTGTCCCCCATCTGAGGTAAGAAGAGAGCATTCAAACAAACCTCTCCTGACTCAATGATACATCAAGAAGGAATCACTTGAGGGTGATTGTCCCATTCAGCTACAGTACTCAGACCCCAGTTAGATAGTCCTGGCACATTACACCGAGTGATGAAGAGATAGCCCCACAGCTGTCGAACCCCACAGTGTGTCACCAGGCTGTTTGGAGATAGATTAGTCAATTTACACTGTTGTGGAAATGCTGTGTGGATTTGAAGTAAACAATGTAAAGAAACATCTTGACATTGATCTTACCATTTCCAGCCATATTAAAGCCTTTGTTGCGGGCTCTGTGAGGTTGGTTAAGTGCAAACCTCTGCGTGAGTTGCCATTGTTCAATGATAGTTTGTAGACATCTTCTGTATCACATCGGTAAGTAATGGGAAACTGCTTATTAATGACGGCTAACTGGCACAGTCTGATCTTTCTTGTTGAAATCGGAAAATCAGAATAAATTGAGGGAGTTGTTGAAAAGTGACATTAATTACATAAGCCTAGAAATTACTGTTGGCAAAAAAAGGCGTAAAGCATTAAAATGATATTCCTACATCAGCAATAGGACACAACTCTTAGCCTATTTATTTTAAACGAGTTAATGCCTCCTCTAAGGTAACAGGCAGATGATTGTCATGAGAACACGTGGGCTATGAATTTCCTCTGAGATTCTCCCTCCCAACTCCAGAACCATTTACCCCATTTTTTCCAGGTTTCTACAGCTCTTCCGCCGACGTAATGTCGGATGAACGGGAAAAGCTCCGTAGAAATTCACCCCTCCCCCCCCCCCCCCCCACCGATGTATTCCTCCGCTGATGTCACCAACAGTATTTTCTAGGCTACAAGGTCCAAATAACCCCGAGCAGTTTGTACGGGTGTGGTAACACCTTGCTGTGAATCTCTTATCTCTGTAAGCTTGGAGTCCACGATTTTCCGTTGGACGACGTGCTGCGGTTGAAGGATGTGATGGACGATGAGATCTTTGAGAGGCCCCGTTTTACCTACATTGGTACCCGTTCATTCTGCAACAGCACTGCTCTCCCAGAAGTGTTTAAGCCAATCTGCAGCAAGAGTGATGCTCCTCAGGTATTTTACGCACTGAGTAAGTATCTCAAGAACGTGTGGGAAAAAAATTGTGTAGGGAAATGTGAACCTTTGTT
Organism: Heptranchias perlo; assembly: GCF_035084215.1. Lineage (NCBI taxonomy): Eukaryota > Metazoa > Chordata > Chondrichthyes > Hexanchiformes > Hexanchidae > Heptranchias > Heptranchias perlo. The sequence goes on from NC_090356.1 coordinate 29,390,330, forward strand.
AGTTGTGTACATGTGACTCCAATGGGACTACAGTCACTAATGTAAGTTTGCGTCAATTGTCTTGTAGGAACATAGGAATTGCTAGGCGAACAAAGACCAAGATCCATCTAGTTCACCATCTACCATCCTGGTAGTCACATGATACAATGATAATGGAGTTGTTGACTAATTATAGCAATCAATCTCTAACAATAAGATAGATCTTTGTGCAATAGTGTAAATCGGGTGATGGCGAGTCGACAGCCCATTTTACATCTCTCCCCATTTTTATTTCCATTGATTTCTGAATCTCGGACCTAATTCCAATAGAGACGGCACTTCAGGAGGAGGCCACGCAGGTAAGTGCTGGAGGTTTGGGCCGCTGCTAGCGCCGTAACGGCCCACAGGTGGCTTCAGGGGGAACCGATCGGTAGCAAGCGGCGGGCATTGTGGGTCAGAGAGTCTGGAGGTCAGGGATCGCAGGGAGAGTGGGAGATCGAAGGGTGGGGCCAGGGCCAGGAGATCGGAGGTTTGGCCGGGGTCGGGAGATCAGAGGTCAGGGCCAGGGCCGGGAGGTTGGGGATCTCGAGGGGCCGGGAGATCAGAGGTCGGAGCCAGGACCTGGAGATCGGGGATGTGGGGTGGGTGGGAAATTGGAGGTCGGGATGGTGCTTAAAGGTAAGTAACTTACCTTTGTTTTGCAGGTGTTGGCTGCCTCGGAGCAAACCAATGTTGCAGTGGAGGTCTCAAGCAAGCATTAGGCCCCCTTATTTGCATATGCAAAGAGACCAATGGCTGCTTCATGCATGGGTAAAGGACGCCTCTTGTTTGTCCTTGCCCAATATGGCGGATGACGCACTTCCTACCCGCCTTTTTGGGCACTTAGGAAGCTGCATAACGTCTGAAAATAGGGGGCTATTAGGCCCAATTTCTAAGCCGTAGTGTGCAGTCTCTTTAGAAACTAAAGGGGCAACAGAGCCCAGTCCAATCCTGTTCTGATTTGACATCTACACAAGAACATCCAGTAGGGGGGGTCACTGGATAAGGATCAGAAGTTGATCTTTCCTCATCCTGGCATCTCTCTCTGTTCCTGCTATGACCAGCTCTCTCAGCATCAGACTCGGTATCAAATCTGGGCCCTCCCTGCTCGTAGGACCCACCTGCTCACAGATAAAGTCAATGAGCCATCAAGAGAACTACATCTTTAATGATCTTTATTAAAATTATCTGTTTAGTTCTATTGGATAAAAATAATTATAATAAATATACTCCTGACATTGGAATAGATTTATTACTGATTATTTCAGTGACATGATATGTGAGCTGAATAATTTGCAAAATCATCCCACCCAGAAAGGTAATCACCTCCCTCACCTTTGGTAGTTTAAGATTCAAAACATGTATTTGTGATATATTTGGGGCTGATAATAGCAATATGTCCCGATCATTATCTTTTCCCATCTATAATATATTAATACCTTACATCGGTAAACATTTCCTGTGTACAAAATCTTACTTACTGTGGTCACATTTTTGACACACTTTTGTGTTTACTTTTTCCCATTACAAATTCCTATGTCCACATTTATAATGGGAACTGCCTATGTAAACTTGTCACACTGTGATTAAAGCCTCCTACTGGCACTGTAGCACCTCAGTTTTGTACCTCCCAGTTCCTCATCCTGCACTACAGAGATACTCCACTACACCATCCAACTCTTATTCTCTGCTTCCCAAATTGCCATCAGTGTTGCTCTTTGTCAGCCGTGCCTCAGAGGGTAGCATTCTCACCTCTGAGTCAGAAAGTTGCCAGATCCCATGGCACTATTTCAAAGAAGAGCAGGGGAGTTCTCCCCACTATTTATCCTTCAACCAACATCGTTAAAAGAACAGATCATCAGGTCATTATCACATTGCTGTTTGTGGGACCTTGCTGTGTGCAAATTGGCTGTCATGTTTCTCTACGTTACAACAGTGGCTGCACTTCAAAAGTACTTAATTGGCTGTAAAACGCCTTGGGATCTCTTGAGGTCATGAAAGGCAATATAAATGCAAGGTCTTGACTTCCTGGATGCAAAGCCTTGGAGGATTAATTAGTATAAATAAATGATTCATTGCTGCTTAAGAATTCACCAGACTGAAAGAAATTACAAAATAATTCGGCAAAGTATTAAAAGTAATTCTATAGAAACACAAAACGCTGTGATTGTTGCATGCTTGGATCTTTCTGAGTATATAATCCTTTCATTTTACTCAGTGCACAGATAATGTTCATTGCCTTATAAAGTCAACAAGCGTACATTCCTTAAATAAACTAAGAACATTCTTTAAATAATGAACACCAAAGAACACCCAACTTCTCAAAATGACAACCTTCACCACCCTGAACATATAAATTTGCAGCCAGTGCGAATTTTACTGTCCAGAGAGAAAGAATTTAATTTTCTTTGTGGGAACATTTATTTAATGAATCCAATCTCCTGGAGCGCATCAATGGCCAGAAGATCATGGGAAGTACATGCCTAAATTCCCGATGCGTGCTCTTGGCATGTGGGGCTCCATGTCTGGAGTACAATTTCCCAAAATTACCTCTTTAATCCAGATCATGTTTTAGATGATTTTATTTTTGTAATAAGCTTTACTCATCTTTGCTTTTGTTTGTTGAAATTGTATTTTTAGTTTGAAAGTCACATTTAATGGGGATGATTTTTCTGCCCCCCTGCACTCTAAGTGTGCTCCAACTGAAGTGATCTGAACCGACCTGAGCTCAGGTCATTAATCTACCCCTAGCGTGCCCCTGGTGCAGATGCAGGATGTTATTTTTCAAAAACAGCAGCCATGAGACCTCCAGGCCATGAAATCCTCGGTGAAGTTGTAAAAACAAAAAGTTTTACTGATCCTTATAGGCCTCCCTTGCTTTGCCGCCTGCTTCCATCCTTCAGATTTTCCAATCTGCGGAAGGCCAGGTACAAGGCTTATTGCCACCCTCTTCTGCCGCCCCTCAAAATGGGCACACTTGTATTGGGCGATCCTGGAGGATAAGGAGGCAGAAGGGCCAGCAATGCCTCTCTGTATGTCTCTCACGCACTTCTTTTGCCTGTCTCTTTGTGCTTCTCTCATTCCTCCTTGTCCTCTCAAGTCTCTCTGATACCTGGAAGAAAACTCAATGCTGGGAACATCTGATAGCCAAAGAGCTGATCTTGTCTTACCCTGGATGTGAAGTCACAATTCAACTCTTGGGCATAAGCCTGGGGCAATTAGGGCAGACAGTTCTGGGAGCACCCAGACTGGCAAGCTGGCACTTTCAGACAGAACGGACACTGAGCACTAATTGCTAGCAGGCAGGCTTAAGGCCTACTTGCCAGGGATGAGGGACTTCGGTTGTGTGGAGAATTTGGAAAAGCTGGGATTGTTCTCCTCAGAGCAGAGAAAGTTAAAAACTATTTCCTCTGGCTAGTGGGTCGGTAACCAGAGGTCACAGATTTAAAATAATTGGCAAAACAACTAGAGAGGAAATGAGGAGAAATTTTTTCACACAGACGATTGTTAAGATCTGAAAGGGTGGTGGAAGCAGACCAAATGGGAATTTTCAAGAGGCAATTGGACATGTACTTGAAGAGGGCTAATTTGCAGGGTTATGGGGAAAAAGCTGGGGTGTGGGACTAAATTGGACAGCTCTTTCAAAGGCTCTTTATCTGAATATACAGAGCATTCATAACAAGATAGACAAATTAGGTGCACAAATAGAGATAAATGGGTTTGATCTAACAGCCATTACAGAGACATGGTTGCAAAGTGACCAAGTTTGGGAACTAATTATTCCATAGTTCATGACATTTAGAAAAGACAGGCAGAATGGAAAAGGCGGGGGTGTAGCCCTAATAATGAAGGATAACATAAGGACAGGTGAGAAAGGATCTTGGCTCAGAAGATCAGGAAGTAAAATCAGTATGGGTAGAAACAAAAAATAACAAGGGGCAAAAAACACTGGTGGAAGTAGTTTAGGGGCTCCCTAATAGTAGCAATACTGTTGGACAGAGTATTAATCATGAAATAATAGGAGCTTGTAACAAAGGTAATGCAGTAATCGTTGGGGACTTTAATCTGCATATAGACTGGGCAAATCAAATTGGAAAAGTAGTTTGGAGGACAAGTTCATGGAATGCATTCGAGACAGTTTCCTAGAGCAATATGTCATGGAACCAACCAGGGAACAGGCTATTTTAGATCTTGTATTATGTAATGAGACAGGGTTAATTAGTAATCTCACAGTAAGAGACCCTCTGGGGAAGAGTGATCATAATATGATAGAATTTCACATTGAGTTTGACAGTGACGTATTTAAGTCAGAAACTAGAGTCTTAAACTTAAATAAAGCCAATTAGATAGGTATAAGGAGCGAGTTGGCTAAGATAGATTGGGAAACTACATTAAAAAATATGACAGTAGATAAGCAATGGCGAACATTTAAAGAAATATTTCAATATTCCCAACAAATATACATTCCATTGAGGAATAAAAATTTCATGGGAAAAGTGATTCATCCGTGACTAACAAAAGAAGTTAAGGATAGTATTAGATTAAAAGAAGAGGCCTATAATGTTGCCAAGAAGAGTAATAAGCCTGAGGATTGGGAGAGTTTTAGAAACCAGTGAAGGATGACCAAAAAACTGATAAAAAGGAGAGAAAATAGAATATGAAAGTAAACTAGCAAGAAATATAAAAATGGATTGTAAGAACTGTGGGGGGGGAGTGGCAGATCGGGGGGGAGGAGCGGGGAAGATCGGGGGGGCAGAGGGGAAGATCGGGGGGAAAGAGGGGAAGATCGGGGTGGGAGAGTGGCAGATCGGGGGGAGGAGAGGGGAAGATCGGGGGGAGAGAGGGGAAGATCAGGGATGGGAGTGGGGAAGATCGGGGGGAGAGGGGAAGATTGGGGGGGAGAGGGAGAGGGAAAGATTGGGGGGAGAGGGGAAGATTGGGGGTGGGAGTGGGGAAGATCGGGGTGGGAGAGTGGCAGATCAGGGGGAGGAGAGGGGAAGATCGGGAGGAGGGGAAGATCGGGGGGAGAGGGGGGAAGATCAGGGGTGGGAGTGGGGAAGATCAGGGGAGAGAGGGGAAGATCAGGGGGGAGAGGGGAAGATTGGGGGGAGAGGGAAAGATTGGGGGGAGAGGGGAAGATCGGGGGTGGGAGTGGGGGAGATCGGGGGGAGAGAGGGGAAGATCGGGGGAGAGTGGGGAAGATCAGGGAGGAGAGGGGAAGATTGGGGGGAGGGGGAAAGATTGGGGGGAGTGGGGAAGATCAGGGGTGGGAGTGGGGAAGATCAGGGGAGAGAGGGGAAGATTGGGGGGGAGTGGGAAAGATTGGGGGGGAGAGGGGACGATCGGGGGTGAGAGGGGAAGATCTGGGGACATCGGGGGAACATCGGGAGGGTGAAGAGGGGGACATCGGAGTGGGAGACAGCAGACATCGGAGCAGGTTTCAAAGGTAGGTTCATTTAGTGTTTTCACTTCATTGCATGGTTTTTTAGTTAATTTATTTAGTTTCTTTTTCCCTGATCCGGCCCTTCATACCTGGTTTCCAGGTGTGAATCAGAAGCGGTGAGCAAGCCGCCCAGGTAAGTTAAAAATCCTTCTAATCACTTAATCTGTCACGGGTAAAGTGCCTTAACTACCTCAATGAGGTACATTTGGCTCTTTAACTATCATCCCACCGGCTTTAATTGCCAGCAGGACTTCTGTTTTCGGATCGCCCGTGCGTACACAGGTAGGTCCCTGGGAAACTGGGAAGTTGACGGGTTGGAACCGGCTTCTGAACCCGAACGGGATTTCCGCTGACCCCAACACATTTGCAGTTGCCTCCTAAAATCACCCCCAAAGGGTCTGCAAAGGGATATAGACAGGTTAAGTGAGTGGGCAAGAAGGTGGCAGATGGAATATAATGTGGGGAAATGTCATAGAGTCATAGAGTTATACAGCACGGATAGAGGCCCTTCGGCCCAGCGTGTCCGCGCCGGCCATCTGCCCTGTCTACTCTAATCCCATATTCCAGCATTTGGTCCGTAGCCTTGTATGCTATGGCATTTCAAGTGCTCATCCAAATGCTTCTTGAATGTTGTGAGGGTTCCTGCCTCCACAACCCTTTCAGGCAGTGAGTTCCAGACTCCAACCACCCTCTGGGTGAAAAAGTTCTTTCTCAAATCCCCTCTAAACCTCCCGCCTTTTACCTTGAATCTATGTCCCCTTGTTATAGAACCCTCAACGAAGGGAAAAAGCTCCTTAGTATCCATCCTATCTGTGCCCCTCATAATTTTGTACACCTCAATCATGTCCCCCCTCAGCCTCCTCTGCTCCAAGGAAAACAAACCCAATCTTCCCAGTCTCTCTTCATAGCTGAAGCGCTCCAGCCCTGGTAACATCCTGGTGAATCTCCTCTGCACCCTCTCCAAAGCGATCACATCCTTCCTGTAGTGTGGTGACCAGAACTGCACACAGTACTCCAGCTGTGGCCTAACCAGTGTTTTATACAGCTCCATCATAACCTCCTTGCTCTTATATTCTATGCCTCGGCTAATAAAGGCAAGTATCCCATATGCCTTCTTTACCACCTTAACTACCTGTTCCGCCGCCTTCAGGGATCTGTGAACTTGCACACCAAGATCCCTCTGACCCTCTGTCTTGCCTAGGGTCCTCCCATTCATTGTGTATTCCCTTGCCTCGTTAGTCCCTCCAAAGTGCATCACCTCGCACTTTTCCGGGTTAAATTCCATTTGCCACTGTTCCGCCCAAATGTAAGGTTATTCACTTTGGTAGGAAGAATAGAAAAACAGAATGGTGCGAAACTATTAAATGTTGGTGTTCAGACTTGAATGTCCTCATACAAGAAACATAAAAAGTTAACATGCAGGTACAGCTGGCAATTAGGAAGGCAAATGGCATGTTTGCCTTTATTGCAAGGAGGTTGGAGTACTAAAGTAAGGAACTCTTACTACAATTGTACAGGGTTCTGGTGAGACCACACCTGGAGTACTGTGTACAGTTTTGGTCTCCTTATCTAAGGAAGCATATACTTACCTTAGAGGCAGTGTAACGAAGATTCACTAGATTAATTCCTGGGGTGAGAGGGTTGTCCTATGAGGAGATGTTGAGTAGAATGGGCCTATAATCTCTGGAGTTTAGAAGAATGAGACATGATCTCATTGAAACAAAAAAAGATTGTGAGGGGGCTTGACAGGGTAGATGCAAAGAGGCTGTTTCCCATGGCTGGAGAGTCTAGAACTAGGGGGCAAAGTCTCAGGATAAGGGATCGGCCATTTAAGACTGAGATGAGGAGGAATTTTTTCAATCTGAGGGTTGTGAATCTTTGGAATTCTCTACCCCAGAGGGTATATTGAGTATATTCAAAGCTGAGATCGATAGATTTCTGGACTCTAGGGGAATCAAGGGATATGGGGATTGGCCGGGTAAGTGGAGTTGAGGTTGAAGATCAGCCATGATCTGATTGAATGGCGGAGCAGGCTCGACGGGCCGTGTGGCCTACTCCTGCTCCTATTTCTTATGTTCTGCCTCTCCAGAGCGGGTTACTCGGACGCCCTCAAACCCATCACGGTTAGACCGGATGTAGGCGCACTTAACAATTAACCCCCCACCCCCCCCGACCCTCTCCCGCCCATCGTGGGGCGGTGGAGGGGGGGGGTTAAAACTGCACCAAGAGATCTCACTGCACAAATTTCGATGACAATGAAATGATGAAAGTATAAGACAATGTATGTGATACACGGTGCATATTTGACTCATTTGCAATCTCTCTTTCCAGGGCAAATTGCTGCAAACCCATATCCTTGCAGTATCTGTGAATACGTTGCTTGTGTTGGATGTACTTAGCCTCAGATCTGGAATCCTATTTCATGTGTAAAATATCCGTACCTTTAATATTCTGCTAGTCATTCATCCATGGAATCCACGGGGAAGGAGTCAGAGAAAACCTTGTTTTACGTTCTTGTGTTATCAGTAAGACGGATAAATAAATCTAGAGCTTCTTGTTGAAAACTTTTGGATCCAATTACATCTTAAAAGTGATAGTCCTGCAGTACGTAAGAAGATTGTCAGAAGATACTATAAAGGACCAACTTCAAACTTAATCACAAAAGGAAGTCTGCCCATCTTCCCAATGTGACTGATAAAGACTCTTTGTTCAGTTTTAAATTGTTGCCGTTCTCCAGTTCAGTTAGTATTCCATGTTTACGATTGTGATGACAACCAGAGAGTGTTCTGTTCCGTAGTGTCTCTCTTTAATTTTCTGAGGTGATTTACGATTTTATTCATTTTGGTGAGTTTTTTCTTAATTCATCAAGATGTTCGTTCTAGGGAGTGGAACGCTTCCCCCATTTGGCCTCCCGGTGTCAGCATTAAATACTCGCAGGTTGGGTGTAACAGAGGCAGCTGCAGAATAAAGCTCCTTCTACTCTGCCCCAACAATAAATGTCTGAAGCCCCATCAGAACATGGCATCCAGAGGCAGAATGACCTATCTATTTTTCACGCCAGCCATCCGTGTTTCTAGTCTAAGTGATATTGCCAATTTAAGGGTAAATAAAAATTTAATGGTTGGAAAATCATGAGGTTACATAGAATTTCATAGAATTTCATGTACTGCACAGAAACAGGCCATTCGGCCCAACAGGACCAAACCGATGTTTATGCTCCACACAAACCTCCTTCCATCCTTCTTCATCTAACCTCATCAACATATCCTTCCATTCCCTTCTGCCTCATGTGTTTATCTAGCTTCCCTTTAAATGCATCTATGCTATTCGCCTCAACTACTCCCTGTGATAGCTAGTTCCACATTCTAGCCACTCTCTGGGTAAAGAAGTTTCTCCTGAATTTTCTATTGGATTATATTTATGGCCCCTAGTTCTGGTCTCCCCCGCAAGTGGAAACATTTTCTCTACATCCATCCTATCAAACCCTTTCATAATCTTAAAGAGCTTTATCAGGTCATCCCTCAGTCTTCTCTTTTCTAGAGATAAGAGCCCCAGCCTGTTCAGTCTTTCCTGATAGGTATAACCTCTCAGTTCTGGTATCATCCTCATAAATCTTTTTTGCACCTTCTCCAGTGCCTCTATATCCTTTTTATAATATGGAGACCAGAACTGTATGCAGTACTCCAAGTTTGGTCTAACCAAGGTTCTATACAAATTTAACATAACTTCTCTGCTTTTCAATTCTATCCCTCTAGAAATGAACCCCAGTGCTTGGTTTGCTTTTTTATGGCCTTATTAACCTGCGTCGCTACTTTTAGTGATTTGTGTATCTGTAACTCCACATCCCTCTGTTCCTCTACCCCATTTAGACTCTTATTTTCCAAGGAGTATGTGGCTTCCTTATTCTTCCTACCAAAATGTAATACCTCACGCTTATCTATATTGAAATTTATTTGACAATTGCATGGCCATTCTGCAAGCTTTTTAATGTCTTCCTGTATTTTGTCGTGGTCCTCCTCAGTACTAATTAAATCCACCAATTTGGTATTGTCCACAAATTTTGAGATTGTACACCTGATTCCCAAATCCAAATCATTTATGTTAATGGTGAACAACAGTAATCTCAGTGGAACACCACTTCCCAACTTTTGCCAGTCTGAGTAACTACCTTTAACCCCTATGTTCTGTTTTCTGTTTTATAGCCAGCTTGCTATCCATTCTGCTACTTGTCCCATGACTCCACATGCTCTGACATTAGTCATGAGTCTATTTGTGCGGTACCTTATTGAAGGCCTTTCGACAAACCAAATATATTACATCAACAACATTACCCTTGTCTACTCTATCTGTTACTTCTTCAAAGAATTCAATAAGGTTGATCAAGCATGACCTTCCCTTTTGAAATCCGTGCTGAGTATTCTTTATTATATTTATGGTTTATAGATTTTTTTATTACATCTTTAAATAAGGATTTCATTATCTTTCCTACCACTGATGTTAAGCTATGGTCTATAGTTCTCTGGACTTGTTCTATCTCCCTTTTTAAATACAGAAATCACATTAGCCATTCACCAGTCCTCTGGCACTATTCCCTTTTCTAATGATTTTTTATATATATGTAATAGTGCCTCTGCTATCTCTTCCCTAACTTTTTTTAATATGCGCGGATACAATCCATTTTATCCTCTCTAAGTTTGATTAGTTTATATCTTTTTTGATCTCTTTTTCTAATGTCCTGCCACCTTGTTAGTCTCCCTAGTAAATATTGAGGCAAAGTAATTATTTAATATTTCTGCCATTTCACTGTCATTACCTGTGAGTTTATTGTGTTTATAGTGGCCCTATCCCTACACTGATTTTTCTTTTGTTATTTATGTGTCTGTAGAATACTTTATTATTTCTTTTTATGTTCCTTGCTAATTATATTTCATAGTTTCTCTTTGCTTTCCTATTTGTTTTATCGACTTCTTTCCTAACCTTTTTGCATTCTCTTTTATCATCCTCTCTTTTGTTCTCTATGTACTTAATGTAGGCCTTTTTCTTTAGTTTCAATTTTGCCCTTATTTCTTTTTTAGTGTCTCTTTACTGCTAATTTGTTTTTGCTTTTTAGTGGGATATATTTCTCCTGGACTCTATTGATCATCGTTTTAAATATTTCCCACTGCTGTTCTATTTTTCTGTTTGTCAGTAAATATTTCTAGTTTATTTTCTCTAGTTCCATTCTCATCCCCTTAAATTCAGATTTTTTTTCAAATTTATTACTTTGGTCTTTGTCTTGTTTATATCCTTCTCAATTTTTATCTTAAACCTTATTATGTTGTGATCGCTATTGCCCAGATGTTCCCCTATGCTTAGTTCTCTTTTCTGTTCTGGTTCATTTCCCATTACTAGATCCAGCAGTGCTTCTTCTCTTGTTGGGCTGTTTACATATTGGGTAAGAGAGGAACCCTGCACACATTGTAAAAACTCCATTCCCTGCACCCCTCTACTTGCCAGTTTGTTTGGGGATAGTTAAAATCTCCCATGATTATTATTCTATGTCTTTTACTCAGTTTACATATTTGCTTACATATTTCTTCCTCCACCTCCTTTCCACTGTTATATGGTCTATAGCGTGATCGATCCCTTCTTATCTTTTATTTCAATCGATATGGATTCTGTTTCTATCCTTCTGTTAGTTATGTCCCTTTTTTTCTACTGCCATTATGTTATCTCTAATTAGTACAGCTACTCTACCCCCTTCTTCCTTCCCTATTGTTTCTGATGCATAACTTGCAATATTTTGTTGCCGGTCCTGTTCTTTATGTAGCCATGTTTCAGTTATTCCTATTACATCTGGTTCCTCGCCATGGATTATTACCGCCAGTTCCCCCGTTTTATTTTGGACGCTGTGTACATTGCTGTACAGGCAGTTTACTTTATCTTTAATAGTTGCTCCTGTTACTTTATTTTTAACAGTTCTTTTATACTTCTGTTTTATAACTATATTTGTTCCTTGACCATTCATGTTATCTTTATTCCTTACTCTGGTCCGACCTTTACACACATTGCAGATGTGAAAATTTTGGATCTGCATTCCCGGCATATAACAGAAATTTCAAAGTGGGAAGTTTTTAGTCCCAACTGCTGTCATGTTAGGGTCATTGTTTTCTGAAGACCCACACTAACTAGGAATTGGTCAACCCAAACTTATCGTATGTAAGATCCTTACAGCCAACGGTAAGCGGGAGACTTTCATCTCTTCAGTTTTCCCAGAAGCAATGTGATAGTGTGCAGATTCTTGCACCACTCAAACCATATATAATTCATAAGATGCAGAGGGCAGCACAGGGAGCCACAAACCTCCATGTTAAAAGCGCCCTCACCCCCTCACAGTTTTACAGTCCAGGAAAAAGCCTTGAAAAGCACTCGCAGATTCTAGCGACGAGGCCCAGAGTGCCGGTATGTTTTTTTAAGAAAGTGTTGTACAGTTGAAGTGGTCTGTGAGCAGTTTAAATCTCTGCTTTTAAATGGAATACAGTGTGTGGAACATCTGACTCACCTTGCTTGGACCACACGTACTGTACTGGATGGTCATGGAGCAAGACAAGTTGGTGCTGTATGTGGCCCTGGATTCTTTCCACCCTTCAATAATCCCTTAAATAAAAATGTGAATACTTCCACTTGTCTCCTTAATACACATACACCAGCACTAATATCCCGAGTGAGGTCTTGACTGATCAGCTGAATTTCAAGCCTGGTTTGAATGTAGGATTTGGATTTGAGGTGATTGAACTCTGCAGGAACTGTACAATGACAGTGGCTCAGTGGGTAGCACTCTCGCCTCAGAGTCAGAAGGTCGTCGGTTTAAGTCTCACTCCAGGGATTTGAACACAAAATCTCGACTGACACTCCAGTGCAGTACTGAGGGGGTGCTGCACTGTCAGAGGTGCTGTCTTTCCAATGAGACATTAAACCGAAGCCCTGTCTGCTTTCTCAGGTAGATGTAAAAGATCCATGATTCAAAGAAGAGTATGGGAGTTCTCCCAGAGTTCTGGTCAACACCCCTGAAATGGATAATTTTGGTACTACATTACAACAGTGACTATACTTTTAAGAAGTACTTAATTGGTACTTTAGGCTGTCCTGAGGATGTGAAAGGAGCCATAAAGAGGCTATTTCTTTTTTTTCTTGCAATGAGTAATCATCTAGTTATCCAATTCTTATTATAGTTTACAAAATATGAAGGAAATGCTGTAATGTAAACAGTGCAGCCTTCAAACACTCACTGAAACTCCCAGCTGGTGTACTGAGCAAGTAACAAGTGATAATGAGCAGGACTGATGTAAAATTAGTCAGGCTGATAGATTTCAAGTTATCTTTAGAACATTGAGCTCATCAAGATTTATTTTTAAAGGGTCGGTGTTGCATTGATGTGATACCTCATTCACAACACTGCTTAAAGAATGAAGCAACAAGCCAATCATCATAGATTAAAAGTACAGGTGTAAATTTAAACTCACTCACCAGGAAAATCCTCAGAATATATTTGGATTGGGTTAGAAATTTGAGTGGTTCGACAGCTGCTGTTTTCAATAACTACGAAGATCCCCCTGGTATGGCCCTCATCTCCACTCCCTTAAGTCCAAGGGACTCCCACATGAACAGTTATGGTGGACAACTTTAGCCATTCATCTCCAGATCTGGCTGGATCACATAAAGCACCATCAGGTCCTGCTCTCCTCTGCCAAAACTGCTCACTGTTCCAGAATCATCCTGGAACGTAAAGATAACTCCTGGTTTCTCTTCACTACAAACCGTCTTCTTAAACCCCTCTCCCCTGCCCCCTCCACCCTCACCTCCAACAACAAGTGCGAGGAGCTCATGGACTTCTTTGTCACTAAGATTGAGACCATCCGTTCAGCTGCCTCTGTCACTTCCTTCCCTTCCCCTAGCCCACCAACCCAAATTTCCCCTATAGTTCCCCCCTGCCCTAATTCTGAACTCACATCTTTCTCTAGTTTCTTTCCGATCTCCCCTCATGCCCTCTCCGAGCTTATTTTGACCATGAGACACACCTCCTGCTCCCTCGACCCTATTCCCACCAAACCTCTGACCACCCAACTTCCTTTCCTGGTCCTCATGTTAGCTGATATTATTAACAGTTCCCTCTCCTCAGGCACTGTCTCCCCCGCCTTCAAATTTGCCGTCATCACCCCCTCCTCAAAAAACCCATCCATGATCCCTCTGTCCTTGCAAACTATCGTCCCATCTCCAACTTCCCTTTCCTCTCCAAAGTCCTTGAACGTGTTGTTGCCTCCCAAATCCGTGCCCATCTTTCCTGCAACTCCATGTTTGAATCCCTCCAATCAGGTTTCCACCCCTGCCACAGTACTGAAACGGCCCTTATCAAAATCACAAATGACATCCTATGTGTCTGTGACAATGGTAAACTCACCCTCCTCATCCTTCTCGACCTGCATGCAGCCTTTGACATGGTTGACCACACCATCCTCCTCCAATGCCTCTCCTCTGTCGTCCAGCCGGGTGGGACAGCCCTCGCCTGATTCCATTCCTATCTATCCAGTCATAGTCAGAGAATCACCTGCAATGGCTTCTCTTCCCACTCCCGCACTGTTACTTCTAGAGACCCCCAAGGATCTATTCTTGGCCGCCTCTTATTTATCATCTACATGCTGCCCCTCGGCGACATCATCCAAAAACACAATGTCAGGCTCCACATGTATGCTGACGACATCCAGCTGTACCTCACCATCACCTCTCTTGACCCCTCCGCTGTCTCTCACTTTCCACACTGCTTGTCCGGGGTGAGCAAAAATTTCCTCCAACTAAATATTGGGAAGACTGAAGCCGTTGTCTTTTGTCCCCTCCACAAACTCCGTTCCCTAGCCACCGACTCCATCCCTCTCCCTGACCACTGTCTGAGGCTGAACCAGACCGTTCACAGCCTTGGCATCCTATTTGACGCTGAGATGAGCATCTGATTGCATATTGGCTCCATCACCAAGACTGCCTACTTCCACCTCTGTAACGTTGCCCGTCTCTGCCCCTGCCTCAGCTCAACTGCTGTTGAATCCCTCATCCATTCCTTTGTTACCTCTAGATTTGACTATTCCAATGCTCTCCTGGTCAGCCTCCCATCGTCCACCCTCCATAAACTTCAGCTCATCCAAAACTCTGCTGCCCGTATCCTAACTTGCATCAAGTCCCATTCTCCCATCACCCCTGTGCTCACTGACCCACATTGGCTCCCAATCCGGGAACGCCTTGATTCAAAAATTCTCATCCTCCATGGCCTCGCCCCTCCCTACCTCTAACCTCCTCCAGCCCTAGAACCATCCGAGATCTCTGCGCTCCTCCAATTCTTGCCTCTTGCGCATCCCTGATTTTAATCGCTCCACCATTGGCGGCCGTGCCTTCAGCAGTCCAGGCCCTAAGCTCATGATTTCCGTCCCTAAACCTCTCCATCTCTCCACCTCTCTCTCCTCCTTTAAGATGCTCCTTAAAACCTACCTCTTTGACCAAGGTTTTGGTCACCTGTCCGAATGTCCCCATATGTGGCTCGGTGTCAAATTTTGTTTGATGAAGCTCCTGTGAAACGCCTCGGGACGTTAAAGGCGCTATATAAATGCAGGTTGTTGTTTGGGCTCGACACTACTTTCAGTCAGACTTACATTTGGGCTCGATACAGACAAGTAGTGGAGAATACTGGGGAATCCGGCACAGGCACGATGGGCCAAATGGCCTCCTTCTGTGTTGTATCATTCTATAAATATAGCGAATGTCCCTGCAAACCCATAGACGTTATAGAAAAAAATAATGTTACTGCATACAATTGCGAATATGAAAAGAATAACTCTGAGAAGTTTATTCAAATAAGAGATGACAGTCTCCTTTGGACTTACTCTATTTTTATTATAAAGTTGATTTCTATGTAACATCCTAATGTAGGTCTAAATTACAGAATGTGCTAATAATGTTCTTTGTGCAGATCATACACTGTGCAGCTGGGTTTTGTTTACTGTTAAAGGTTTGTTCTTTGTTGAGTTTAGCTGAGATTGGTTCTGTATGTGTGTTTGTAGTTACATCATGTTCTGTCAGTTTTAATCTGTTGTTCATTTGAAATTAATAAATCTGATAAAATGATTCAAAGAGTTTTAAATGAGTTCTCAAATGGTGAACATAATGCCACTTCCAGTTCCAGCTTGGACCTTCAGGGCTATGGGGGGTGTGAGACTAATTGGATATCTTTATCAAGGAAGCACAATGGGCCGAATGGCCTCCTTCTATGCTATGTGATTCTATGATTCTCTTCTCTCGCAAACGGTTTGACCATCGTTTCTGTAAGGAAATCACAGGTGGACATCTGGTTGGAAGTGGCCGGAACAATCACACCGTCTGCCCACTGTCCTCGGCGAGAGGTCTGAGCCACCTTGTTGGTCAGGCCTCACTTGCTTACGATCAGTGATC
Organism: Heptranchias perlo; assembly: GCF_035084215.1. Classification (NCBI taxonomy): domain Eukaryota; kingdom Metazoa; phylum Chordata; class Chondrichthyes; order Hexanchiformes; family Hexanchidae; genus Heptranchias; species Heptranchias perlo. The sequence goes on from NC_090356.1 coordinate 29,406,261, forward strand.
TGCGAGCACAGAACCAGTGCTCATGGGCAACTCACCGATCGGGAGGGGTGAGGTGGAGGGAGGATGGTGGGAAGGTGGCAACCGGCAGCTCCTCCGTGGAGCCGAGCCAGAGGTCAAAACTTAGAGGGGGTGGGAGAGGCGCCAAGAATAAATCCTTCTCCTCCTGGGCCCACAGAAACCATTCTCAAACCCTACTTGGCTGTTTCTGGAGTGGGCTGTAGCGGCCCTTTTAAGGACTGCTGCTTAGGTCACTCTATCCCTATGCACAGTGCCCACTCCACCCATTGGTATCTGGAAATTACACCGAGGTCCCATGTACGTCTTAGGACACCAATTTGCTGCCTTAATGAGGACCAGTTGGAAATGTCAGCTGGCAGATCGGGAGCTCCCCATTCCCAACCAGCGGAGGCGGCGAAAATCAGCCCTCGTGTCCCTTGTGAAGTGAAATCTGCGTCTTTTACCCTTGGCCTCGGTTAAGTACCTCACACCTAACAATTTATAAACTAAGGACAAGAGGAAACAGGAAATGCAGGAGGAACTTTCTTTTACTAATGGGGTGGTCAGTATGTAGAGTAGATTATTGGCACGAGTGGTGGAACAAGAAACCTTTCATGGGTTTCGAGAAGAAATGCATCAGGGGAATGCTATGGATAGGTGGACTAGATGGACCGAAGGTCTTCTGTCTGAAATGTTACTATATTACTGTGGTAACTTGCTTGCTGGAGAACACATGGGATGCCCATTAAATCTCCTGTCAATTCAGAAGGTGGAAAATACCAGGACATCTCACCACTCACATAGTCTGAAATACTGTCCAGATTTCTTCACGAATCAAAATGATTCATAGATCAAAAATATAGGCAAAATACCATACAGCACACGCAGTCATTTACAAAGGGAGGAACCCAGTCTCCAGAGTTACATAAGCACTGTTTATGGAGCTTTATCCACTTTCTGAACCTATAGCCACGGCAATGAACAGAAAACAGATGAGCACTAGAGGATCCTTGAGTTATAAGGATATTTCCCACTTTGACATCCAAGCAATTTCTATGAATGTGGTATCAACAATGACAACTTGCATTTATATCGGCCCTTTAGAGTAGAAAAATGACTCAAGCCACTTCACAGCAGCATAATCAGACAAAAATCAACACTGAGCCAGTAAAGGAGATATTACAAGACTAAAGGTTTGGCCATTGTCCTCAGTAAAATCCTTACTCTCTCCCACCCTGGCCGTTCCCCCTGGTGCGGCCCCCATCTTAGCTCCATTAAGTCCAAGGGGCGGAGACTTGAACGGCTATGGCAGACAACTGGTTTAGCCATTCATCGCCAGATCTGTCTGGACCACATAAAGCACTATTGGGTCCTGCTCTTCTCTGCTGAAACTGCTCACTATTCCAGGATCATCCTGGAATGCAAAGATAATCCCTGGCTTCTCTTCTCCACTACAAGCCATCTTCTTAAACCCTTCTCCCCTGCCCCCTCCAACCGCACCACTAACAATGATCTATCCTTGGCCCCCCTACTAGTTCTCATCTACATGCTGCCCCTCAGCGATGTCAGGTTTCACATGTACACTGACTATCTCACCACCATCTCTCGATCCCTCCACTTATTCCGTGTTGTCAGTCTGCTTGTCTGATGAGCCACAATTTCCTCCAATTAAACACTGGGAAGACCGAAGCAATTGTCTTTGGTCCCTCCACAAACTCCGTTGTCACACCATCACTTCCATCCCCTCCATGACCACTGTCTCAGACTGAACCAGACTGTTTGCAATCTTGGCGTCCTACTCGACCCCGAGCTGAGCTTCCGACCCCATATCCTCTCATCACCAAAACCGCCTGCTTCCACCTTCATAACGTCGCCTGTCTCCGCCCCGCCTCGGCTCGTCTGCCGCTGAAATCCTCATCCATGCCTTTGTTACCTCCAGACTCGACTATTCCGAATGACTTACAGATGACACGTAACTTGGAAATGTAGTAAACAATGTGGAGGATAGTAACAGACTTCAGGAGGACATAGACAGGCTGGTGAAATGGGCAGATACATGGCAGATGGAATTTAATACAGAGAAGTGTGAAGTGATGCATTTTGGTAGGAAGAATGAGGAGAGGCAATATAAACTAAATGGTACAATTTTAACAGGGTGCAGGAACAGAGAGACCTGGGGGTGCGCATACATAAACCTTTGAAGGTGGCAGGACAAGTTGATAAAGCTGTTTAAAGAACATATGAGATCCTGGGCTTTATAAATAAAGGCATAGAGTACAAAAGCAAGGAAGTTATGCTAAACCTTTATAAATTAGGCCCCAGCTAGAGTATTGTATCCAATTCTGAGCACCAGACTTTAGGAAGGATGTCAAGGCCTTGGAGAGGGTGCAGAGGAAACTTACCAGAATGGTATCATGGATGAGGAGAGATTGGAGAAGCTAGGATTGTTCTCCTTAGAGCAGAGAAGGCTAAGGAGAGATTTAACACAGATGTTCAAAATTATGAGAGGTAATGATAGAGTAAATAAGGATAAACTATTTCCATTAGTGGGTGGGTCAGTAACCAGAGGACACAGATTTAAGATAATTGGCAAAAGAACCAGAGGGGAGATGAGGAGAAATTTTTACCCAGCGAGAATGGTAAGTGTAGAATACTTGGGAGGAAAAGATGACTTTGGACCGATGGTTCCCAAAGCTCTCCACCACTGGGGTTTTCCTCGTGTCATCCTTTTTTACAAATGCCTCAGTGGCCTCCCCCCTCCCTATCTCTGTAACCTCCTCCAGCCCTACAACCCTCTGAGATCTCTGCGCTCCTTCAATTCTGGCCTCTTGCACATCCCCAATTTTAATTGCTCCACCATTGACAGCCGTGCCTTCAGCTGCCTAGGCCCTAAGCTCTGGAATTCCCTCCCTAAATCTCTCCACCTCTCTCCCTCTCTTTCATCCTTTAAGACGCTCCTTAAAATCTACCTCTTTGACTAAACTTTTGGTCACTTGTTCTAATATCTCCTTAAATGGCTCGGTGTCAAATTTTGTTTGATAACGCTCCTGTGAAGCACCTTGGGACGTTTTACTACATTAAAGGCGCTATATAAATGCAAGTTGTTTTTGTTGAATTGATGTACAATCTCTCACCTTCATTCAGCTGCGTGCCTGTTCAGCTCAGTTCCATATGGCTGAACTCTGTTGGTTGGTAAATGAGTCAGAACGAGAACTTGAAGTGGCACGAACACAACTCTTATGGACTGAATGAACTATGTTAATGTCAATTGGACCAAAGACAAAATCCATCCAAACCAATCAGATGTGACGTTGTTACGTAACAGCTTTTCCTATTTCCGGACAGTTTATTATTCGACCAATTCATAAAAAACGTCCTCTTCTTGTTTAAAAAAGAGAACGTCCACATTTCTTCCACATTTTTCTCCGCATTCGAGCTGCTCTTATTTTACTCTACTTGGAAAGTCCAGAAACAACCCAGACTTCTCCAGCCTGCTGCCAATTTTGCCCCAGTGTAACCCAGTACAGGATGTATGATTCAGGCAAGACAACTCAAGTGATGCCAGCACTTTAACTCTGGGAACATCTTTTGTCCACGCATAGTGTCCCAGTTAATGGTAGCGTCGTAAAATTCACTCAACTAAGACATCTCTGGGTCCTCAAACTTATAGCCTCCTAAAGGTATACCAGGCCACAGAGTAAAGAGTTATTTCAAGACCTCAAACTGTGGGATACCTTAACTCCCTTTAATCTTCCCTTCTTCCTGCAATCTTTAACATTTAGAGCTTACGTTTGGTGTCACCTATCTCATCTTCTCTCTTTTCAACCTCGGAGGTTTCCTACCCCTTCATCTAGGCCTCTTAATTGTAAAAAAAGACAGCTCTTGTAAAGGTTGGTCACGCTGATCTAAATAAGCAAAAGTGAACAAAAATCCCAGCAAAACAGAGCCGTTTAAGTGGAAATAGTCACTTGGGAAGCAATTTTTCCGTCAGTTGGGTTTGGGAACCAAACCCAACTGACGGAAAACTGACAGGATCAGATCGGCCGCCCGTTTTACATCCCAACCGATATTACTTTCCACTGAGGTCGATGGAAAGTAAAATCAAGCAAATGTAAATCAAGCGATCGATCCATCCCATCAGTTCCCTGCCAGGCAGGTTAGGTTAAAATTACCCCTTTGTAATTGACAAAAGATGCCCCACGACCTCACAGCCCTGTACTTCAAGGCTTTTCCCTTTGATAGGGTAAATAAAATAAAACAATTCGCCACTGGATTATGAGACCTATGACTGGAAATTTGTTAGATGGAGGAATTTGTGGTGACTTTACTAGTGAGATATTTGCCCGATTTATGTTCTTCCCCTAAAGTTCCTTATTTGTGTCAGGATTAGTACTGGAGATTGTGGGCTCGATTTCCGTTAGGGGTTGGGTTACCTCAGGAAGTGTGCTAGGACTGCACTTTTGCCCACCGTGGTAACCTTGTCAATGATTCCTTACTCCATCTTCCTGCTCAATTGTAGGTGGGTTCTCAGTGTTATGTGCACTTTCTTTCTTCTGAGGGGGAGGGAAATGGGATGCTGCTGCATGCTTTAAGTGGCTGCAGCAGCAAGGAGGTCTAGCACAGCCATTTTGAAATGTTTGAATTGGTAATCATATCTGAGGCTGGTTCATCAGGCCATAAAGCCCCCGGAGTCAATAGTGGAGACCCGAATGGCTGAGTTAAGGTAAAAGAGAACCCATGTCTTTGGATCATTGGGAAAGTGTCCAACAAAGACCATGATATGGGCACAATGGAAGGATTAACAGTCAGTGCTGCCTCCAGCAACCTTCATTTTGGCAAATAAATGCCAGAAAGAGTTTATTGATCTCACCAGGTCAGCCAAGGGAAGAGGAGGCACCAACAGCTAAGAGCTCCAAAGTTTGGTTGAAAGCATTTCATCATTGCTACCCATCTCTCCCTCTCTGATATACACAAGGATGCTTAAGATCCTTCACACCCTCCTCCTTAACCTGCAATTGACCATTCATTCGCAGCCTAACATGTTGAGAGGATGTGAAAGCCTCACTGATATATTAGCTACATTATTAGTTCCATTCCTGCACCTATTCTCACCCCCAATAAGGAATTCTCACTCACACCTGGGTGCATTCCTTCAGATGACAAGCAAAGTGCCTTCACATTCTGTACCTTTATGGTGATGGAGAAGATTATATACATTGTCTAAAAACAGATTATCTGGTCACTATCACATTGCTGTTTGTGGGACCTTGCTGTGCACAACTTGGCTGCCGTTTATCCTGCATTACAACAGTGACTACACGTCAATAAAATACTTTATTCACTGTATAGCCGTTGGGGCATCCTGATATCATGAAAGGCGCTGTAGAAATGCAAGTCTTTCTTTTTTTTGTAACACTGACACCCTCAGATATAATTTCTTGTCAGTTCCTACCACTCAAATACAATCTACAGCTTAGCTACCCATACCAAACTCTCCTCAATTTATGCCCTACAAAGGTGGGGGGGGGTGGAGGGGGCAGTAATACTACAACGGGTAGCAGCCAGAACCCTGAGCCCTCAGCTTCCTTCACCCTGAGTTATATTTCATCCAATCTATCATTGCTTTTCTCCCTCACAAGCATCGGCCCAGAGAACTCCACCTGGAAGGGAGTATTTAGTCGTAGAGAGGGAGGGTCACATGGTAAACCACAGAGCACAAGAAGCAAGGAGGAGCGTGGGGTTGCAGATAAGGTGACAGCCATTGTTGTCCAGAACGACAGCAGACACCTGCCATCAGCTCATGGACCATGGGACAAAGATCTCAAGGGTCCCGCATTTAAGAGAAGGATGGTTACGGAGCATCAAACCCATGTGGAGGCAATTGAAGAGGTGTCTATGAATGTGCAGCAAATGGTGGTTCAGACGGAGGAGTCCACTAACCGCAGTTTTTATTTATTTGTTCTTCAGATGTGGGCGATGCTGGCAAGGACGCGTTTATTGCCCATCCCTAGATGACATGAGAAGCTGGTAATGGGCCTTCTCGCTGAACCACTGCAGTCCTTTTGCTAATCATGTTCCCACAATGGTGTTAGGCAGACGATTCTGACCCAGTGACAATAAAGAAATGGTGATATATGTCCACATTAGGTAGGTGTGTGACTTGGATGGAAATTTAGAGGTGATGCTGTTCCCACAACGTTGCTGTTCTTTTCTTTCTTGGTGGTAAAGGATTCAGGGGAGTAAGGTGCTGTCGAAGTGACATTCGTGTGTTGCTGCAGTGTATCCTGTAGATAGTAAATTCTTCAGCCACAGTGCACTGGTGAAGGAAGGGCTGGATGTTGAGACCATTGGCAGGGGCGCTAATCAATCAAACTACTCTGTCATGAATGGTTTGTGGTTCTGGAGTGTTATTATGGCTGCACCCATTCAGGCAAGTGGTGAATATTATATCACACTCCTGATTTGAGGCATGTAAATGATGGAGAGGCTTTGAGGCATCAGGAGGTGAGACACTCATTGCAAAGTATCCAGCCTCTGTCCTGCTCTTATAGCCATGGTGTTGATATGGCTGGTCCATGCTTACTCCCAAGATATTGATGGTAGGGGACTCGATAATGGCGATGCAGTTGAAGGTTCAGGAGGTTGCTGGGCTTGCCCTCGTTGGAGATGGTCATTACCTGGTACTTGTGTGGTGGGAATGTTACCTGCCACTTGCCAGCCCAAGTCTGGATGTTGTCCAAGTCCTGCCACAGGCTGGCATGGGTTGCTTCATTATCAAAGGAGTTGGGAAAGGAGCAATTATCAGTGAACAGCCTCATTCCTGACCTTATGACGGAGGGAAGGTTATTGATGAATCAGCTGAAGATGGTTGGGCCAAGGGCTCTTTCATGCACCCATGATTGATGTGTGAACAGTCTTCAGTTGACCCTGGAGTGTACATTAATTCCAGCGTAATCTGCAGCAGAAGCAGAATGTAAGGACAGTCACAGCTACAACTTCTGCCGTAGACACCTTGGGAGCCAGAGAGAAGAGGGCAATTTCTCAGAGTTTCCAAGATCAGATTGGAACCATTTGGTCTGCTTTCCCACCAATCAGCGGCCCAACAGACTCATTGCTGTACTAGTGTCCTGGAGGGTGTATGTATGTACGATCAGTCTGTCTCTCATCATAGTGTCAATTGTGTTCTATCCCACCAGACTCCTCAGCTGAATGTGTGGGAGTAAGCAACCAGGGTAAGGGTAACCTTGTGACAGCACAGGGTACACAGTCAGCAGGTCCCTGTGGAGCCCCTGTTGTTCAGAGATGAGGGGCTCGATTTTACCACCCACAATGGGGGAAACACTCCCAGCTCGAATGGACGTGTTGCAGCTGTCAGCCTGTGGCAGCTGCAAAGGTCCATTTGACAGGTGGTGGGGGGAGACGCTCACTCATTGCAGGAGGCCACTCTGTCACTTGGGACAAAGTTTGGCCTCCACCACCCTCCTCCAGACGGTCAAAGTCACCAACTTGCAAACTTACCCCGCGGTCCGGAGACATGTACCGACCTTGCGGACCCCCTCAGATGTACATCTTGCGGATGGGGGCCGCCGTAGCTGCAGTCATGACCTCCTCGGAGGGCGAACAGCATCACCAGCCTCACCAGCCTCGCCATCCACGCCGTCCACCTCTGACACGTGGAGCTCCACAACAGAGTGCTGTGACACATCCACCTGTACAGCAAGAGGGAGGGCTACCGCAGAGAGAGATGCGTCGTAGAGGGCACTACCCTCGCCACAGGTTCCACAGACCGAGGCTCAGCCTCCTGGACCTCTCTGAGCAGCAGTGCACACGGAGGCTCAGAGTCACTCAACATGTAGCCGTGGACATCTGCAGCCTCTTTCATGCCGAGCTGCTCCCGGCTGGCCCGAGCACCATCTTCCTACCTGTCGCTGTCACAGTCACCACTGCCCTCCCGAACTTCTCCTCCACAGCCTTCCAGGGTGCAACCGGGGACATCGCCGATGTCTCTCAGTCGTCTGCGCAAAAGAGCCCTGCAAATACACCTACACCCACTCTGCAGTGACACAATGGGTGGCATCAGTGGTGGGTCCTCATAGTGATACCCAGGAGCGGGCATTATTGCACAAACCGGACAGGATTCGCGAAGACATGGCAGTAGTGGTGCCAATATAATGTGTGATGTGAGTTGTTCTGAAATTCAATATAAGTAACAACCATGACAAACCCTCAAACACCCTTGTGCATCCCCTTCATGCTCACGACACGTTTGCCTTACGCTGCCTACTGCACATATGTGATGCATGCCCTGTGGCTGCAGCACAGGTAGTGGCAGGTTGAGTGAGGCTGACTGTGAAAGAGATGCACGAGAGGGTGCGTATGGGATAGAGCCATGAGATTGTATGAGGATTGGGTTGCGTGGTAGTGGTGGGGTGAGTACTGGCGAGGTGAGTAGGTGCAGGTAAGATGAGGATGGGGTTTGAGTGGGTATGAGGGGTGATGTGACAGAGTAGTGTTGGCAGTGCCGAAGGAGATGTGGGGTGGGGGCAGTGATGTGGCAGACGGAGTGTAGGGGAAAGAGTAAGCGTACTCACTTCGGCTGACCTACTGCGGTAATTGGAGCGCCTCCTGCACTGTATGCAGGTGGGCGATATGTTGGTGGCGCAGGTGACCCCCTCTGCCACCTCGAGCCAGGCCTTCCTGGTGGCGGAGGCGGGCCGCTTCCTCCCGCCCGCCGGGTGGAAGATCTCTGTCCTCCCCCTCCTCCTCACCTCATGTATTGATACCTGGGGTGAGGCATCATTAAACTGGGAGCAGCCGTCCCCCTGGGCTGCTCCATGCAGTCATCTTTGCTATTGGTTGCAGCATCTGTCAGTGGAGGACTGCCCCTTTAAATAGAGCGCCTCCAGCTGACAGATCTTACTGCGCATGCGCAGCCCGCCCGACGCGCAGATCAGCAGTGGGGAACCCGGAGGAGCAGGTAAGTGGATCCAATTAGTGTGTTGCCTGCTACGATCGCGTGGGAAACCCACTAATTTCACCGGGCACGTTACCCATGCGCCCGCTAGCCCATCCGCCGAGAACCCACAGGCCTGCTAAAATCGGGCCCGAGGTCTCCAAGAATCCTGCTAAGAATCCCCAGCCATCTACCTCTGAACTTACATAATAACAGTTTCAGGCAAGGGAAGCCCACCTATCCACAGCATTTTCATGATGCATTTCTAATAACTCTGAATTCCATTTGTTGACAAGGAGATTTGATCGAGGTATTCAAAATCATGAAGAGTCTAGACAGAATAGACAGAGAGAAACTGTTCCCATTGGCGGAAGGATCAAGAACCAGAGGACATAGATTTAAGGTGATTGGCAAAAGAACTAAAGGCGACATGAGGAAAAAGTTCTTCACACAGCGAGTGGTTATGATCTGGAATGTACTGCCTGAGGGGGTGGTGGAGGCAGATTTAATCATGGCCTTCAAAAGGGAATTGGATAAGTACTTGAAGGGAAAAAATTTGCAGGACTACGGGGATAGGGCGGGGGAGTGGGTCTCGCTGGATTGCTCTTGCTGAGAGCCGGCACGGACTTGATGGGCCGAATGGCCTCCTTCCGTGCTGCAACCATTCTATGATTCTAACCTACCCTATTCCTTCTTGAAACAGATTGAGGTTTCTTGTTTCACCAGTAATCTGTTCCACATGCTTACCGTCCATTTACCTATTTTCTTTTATTGTCCTTAGCTTGTATATAACCCCTTCGACTTAAATTCTGTACCTGGTAGAAATGCTTACTTGGATCGTATTTGTCCAAACCTTTCATAATTTTGAATATCTCTATTATATCTCATCTCAGTCTTCTCTTTTCAAGAGAGCAAAGACCAACATCCCAGCACCAAGGTAGCATCGAGGAGAGGTAGGAGGCTTGGCTAAAAAGAATACACAAATTTAGGGGCAAAGAGGAGGCGTAGATGTAGAGTGGAAAATGAATGTTTGCATTGTTATGATAAGGGAATCATTGTTGGCACCAAAGATACCGGCTCAGACTGACTTGTGGCAAATAGGATGGCAAGGATGTGTTCATCCAGATGTTTGGCATATGGAGGGTTTTGAAGGAAAGTTTTGTGTGCTTACTTTGTTCAGAGGAGGCAGTTGACGTATGGAGTCCCCGATGGCAGGACTGAGGTAGCGGTGGACAGGCACTAAAGTTACCCCTTATTAGTTGTTTGCGTATCTGGGTGGTTCCTCAGCCTACTATTCCTGGTTCCCAAGGTCACCTTCCCTGTCATCCTCTGGATCCATAAGAAAATGTCCTTTTCTGGTGGTGAAACAGTGGAACATACAGGAGGCCATGGTGATCTTGGAGATCCTGGCTGGACTGCACTATAGTGCGGCTCTGGAACTGTCAAGGCACCTGAAGTGAGCCTTTAGAATGCCAATGGTCTATTCGACAGCAATCCCGGTGGCACAATGAAACTAATCGTACCTTATTAGTTCAGGGGTTCTTAGGTTCCTTAGTGGGACCATAAGCCACTGCTGTAGAGGGTAGCCCTTGCCCCCGAACTGCCATCCTGTTCCCTGCCCTGGGCCTGTAAAGCGAGCTGATAGTCTTGACTGTCATAAGATGAAGGAATCATGATAGATCCCTGGATGGCAAACATTTACGATGTGCATGACGATGTGCTTAGCGTCACACACTAGCTGCACATTAAGGGAGTAAAACCCTTTGCTGTTGACATAGTTCATAGTATTCTGCAGCAAGGCGTGTAGGGCAAGGTGTATCTCATCAATGGCCGGATGGGCCTGAGGAAATCCAGCCACTCGCTAAAGTTGTATCACCCTTTCCCATTGATGTGTCAGGTCCATTGCGAATCAGATTAACTGGGCAGCTCTCTAAAACTGGGCATCAGTAATCTGCTTTATGCAGCAATGAGCTGCCAATTGACTAATGTGACACATCTCCATCTATGCTGCCTGAAAAGACATGTGGAGTAGAAGTTGAGGGCTGCTGTGATCTTTACTGCCGATGGCAGAGCAGTGTCTCGGGTTGATGCAGGCGCCAGGTTCCGGGGTGAGCAGCTGGCCCAACTCTGCCCATTGGGGCATTGATGTCTAGGCAAGTTCAGACTGGTGTGGTAGGAGTATCTGTGGGAGGGTGCCAACCAGCACCTATAGAGCCTGACAAATCTGGCCTCCCTCATTTGATCCTCCTTTTCCTCATGCTCAAAACAGAGGTAAAGGTTAATTGGGAGTGAGGTAATGGCTGCCGGGTTTTACAAATCAAAAAATCAGGGTTTCAACCCCAGCAGCAATGATCCAGTCACTCTCTACTTTAAGTGGACAAAACTACAGGGCAAATTACTGGGGGAAAAAAACACAGTTGTCTTAAGTCAGATCTGTACCAGGCCACCAGCAACACTTTTGGTTCTTACTGTGTCTCAGTGGGTAGCACTCTCGCCTCTGAGGCAGAAGGCCGTGGATTCAAGTCCCACTCCAGAGACTTCAGCTCAACATCCAGGCTGACACTTCAGTGCAGTACCGAGGGAGTGCTGCACTGTTGGAGGTGCCGTCTTTCAGATGAGACATAAAACCGAGGCCCCATCTGCCCTCTCAGGTGGATGTAAAAGATCCCATGGCCCTATTTGAAGAAGAGCAGGGGAATTCGCCCCGGTGTCCTGGCCAATATTTATCCCTCAGCCAATATCACTAAAACAGATTATCTGGTCATTATCTCACTGCTGTTTGTGGGACCTTGCTGTGCGCAAATTGTCTGCCGCGCTTCCTAAATTACAACAGTGACTACACTTCGAAAATACTTCAATGGCTGTAAAGCGCCTTGGGATGTCCTGAGGTTGTGAAAGGCACTATATAAATGCAAGTTTGTTCTTTCTTTTACCGTCACAAGCAGCCCATAATACCATTTCTACAGTGGCATCGCTTTTTGGAGATGGGGTCCAATCAGTGGGGAGAGGGAAATGAGTTTTGTATCTTCCGCACACATTGCACAAGGAATTCCTCGCTGGGCCAGGTCTCTGTGGGTGCTGTGGGTCGCCAATATCGGGAGGGTTGATTAAAATGGCGACAACTTTCAGAGTCAGCAGAGGATCGGCGCAAAGCATCTCCACATATTTTTCTCACTTACTGCCTGAGAACAACTGAAAACAAGTGTTAAAACTGACCAAAATCAAGCCCTTTGTGTGTAGTTGCAATGCATGTGAAGAGGGCTGTAAGCGAATTCAGGAAATAGAGACGCTAGTAAATTGGTCAGATAAACATCAGATGGAATTAAACGCAGAGAAATGTGAAGTATTACATTTTGGGAACAAGAAAGAGAGGAAATATATACCAATTACAACAACAACTTACATTTATATAGGGCCTTTAATGCAGTTAACTGTTCCAAGGCGCTTCACAGGAGCAATTATCAAGCAAAATTTGACATCAGCCACATAAGGAGCTATTAGGACAGATAACCAAATGCTTGGTCAAAGAGGTAGGCTTTAACAAGTGTCTTAAAGGAGGAGAGAGAGAGAGGTAGAGAGGTTTAGGGAGGAAATTCCAGAGTTTAGGGTCAGAGTTATGGTTAGGTTTAGGGTTAGACGCGGCCGCCAATGGTAGAGTGATTAAAATCCAGGATGCACAAGAGGCCAAAATTGGAGGAGCGCAGAGATCTCGGAGGGTTGTAGGGCTGGAGGAAGTTACAGACATAGGGTGGGGCGAGGCCATGGAGGGATTTGAAAACAAGGATGACAATTTAAAACTCGAGGCGTTGCCGGACTGGGAGCCAATGTAGGTCAGTGAGCACAGGGGGTGATGGGTGAATGGGACTTGGTGCGAGATAGGATAGGGGCAGCAGAGTTTTGGATGAAAACTTTAAGAGAAGTGGAGGAGCGGAGATTTGAGGGTTCCGATACACAAATCCTTAAAAGCAGGAGGGTATGTTGACAAAGCTGCAGAAAAAGACGTTTTAGAAATAGGGGCACAGATTACAGGAGCCAAGAGGTAATGCTAAACCAATTTGAATCACTGGTTAGGCTACAATTAAAATATTGCGCGTGACTTTGGTGTGGTTTCGACTTGGGGTGCAAACTGGGCCACAGAGTCTGATATATCTGACGGGAGTCAGTTCCACCAGATCTCCCTGGTTTTAGGCCCCACCTCACTTCTGGTGAGGCCTGGGTCAGGAGCTTGAAACTTAAAGAGGGGGAAGAGCAGCATTATACCTCCTGGCCCGTGGGCGTGCTGGATGCTAAGTCTCCATGGAAACCTGGAGGTGAAATGACCACAGGCAATCTGGCAGGTAAAAGAGCCCTTGGATCTCCTGCAGATTTTGAGGTAAGTGTTTCAGAACTTTTCAAGGCCCTTCTTGATTTTTTTTTCCCATGCTGGCATTTAAGATTTCATGAGCCTTTGCGCCAGTTGTTATTATTTTATTTTGCCCCCTTGCCAGCTTCCAGAGGTTTTGCCAATAGGGATCCTCCAAGCTGACATATTTGGAGGAAATGGAAGAGCTGCAGAGGGACATCAAGCAGGTCAAGGTGCCCAGGAGATGGTCCCTGCCTGTTGCACACCTCACTTCAGCAGACATTGTGTTGGTGGGAGGTCCTCTTCCCAAAGGGGGCTGTGCCAGTAGACCGCTGGTTGGCATCACCATGAGATGTGAACGCCTGACTAACTCTTATGCTGGAAGGTTCTTCAGAAGAGCTCTGATCACAGCATACCATGACACTGCGTGAAAGAAGGCACCCCAAGGTGGCCCTGCCTGTTTGGCTGCACCTACCAAGACGCCACCAACCATTTCTACACTCCTACCTGGGACTGACATGGGTACTTGCCTTCGCAGGTTCTGGGTCAGCAGAGATGTTAATCTGTGCCATCTGCTGAAAGGGCACTTGTGGCACAGGACTGGCACATGTAGGGCCAATAATGGGCGACTGTGCCCTGGAATTTGACTGCAGCTTCTTGCAGGTATGCTGCTTTGCCAAAAGAAGACACATCAAATAATATCAATTCAGGGAAGACAGGAAGGGTGATTGCATCTATTTATTTAGAAGCATGTGATAGTACAACAATTACATCAAGTGGTAACTAATCAAAAATAATCTCTCATTTTGCATGCAGCCTGTGTATATTTTGCAAGCTTGTTCTGTGTGTACAGTTCCTTATTTTGGAACTGAGTAGCAAAACTCTGTTACCCATTAATGTCTCTAAAAGTATAAGGCTGCTCCAGTTGCTACAAAACTTTGTGCTTCTCCTTGTTACTGTTCAATGACAGTTTAGTTCATGCTGTGACATACTGTCCTTACATTATTGAAAGTACATCCGATTCGTAACCATAAACCAAAACTTTAAAAGACATCGAAAGCTGCCAGATTTCACAGAGTTCCTGAGTCAGCTCGTCTACTAGAACTCCAAAGCTAAACATCAGACAATACCCGACATGAAAACCCTTTTTGCCTTTGTTCTACTCAGCAGTTCCCTGTCAAGTGTCTTGGCAGTTATTATAGTTCAGGTAAGATTTCATTCTCGACTTCTTTTCAGTGTTTACAATTAGAAAATCTTATGAGGTTTGTAAATAATTGAAAGAGTTTTGAAGTGCTAACAGATTTACAGAGGCTTTTAACTATCCTAAGGCAGACTGGTATAGGACAAAATTTGTGCTCAAAATGGGAGCAGTTCCATGAAAGAAAGAAAGAACTTGCATTTATATCGTGCCTTTCACCCGCTCAGAACATCCCAAAGCGCTTCACCCAATGAAGTACTTTTGAAATGTACACACTGTTGTAATGTAAGAAACATGGCAGCCAATTTATGCACAGCAAGCTCCCACAAATGCAATGAGACCAATTAGTCTGTTTTGGTGGAGGGATAAATGTTGGCCAGGACATTGGGAGAACGCCCCTGCTTTTCTTCGACTTGTGTCATAGGATTATTTGCAATCACATGAACAGGCAGATGGGTCCTCAGTTTAGCGTCTTATTGTAAAGACAGTGAGGGTGACGCTGGTCTACGATAGTAGCATGAGCCGGGCTCATAGCGAATCGGCAGCCCATTTTACACTGCACTCCATTTGCTTTTCCATTGACTACTAGTGAAGACCAATTTCACCCCAGTATCTTTGACAACGCAGCACTCCCTCCATAGAGTTACATGGAGTCTACAGCAGAGAAACAGGCCATTCGACCCAACTGGTTTATGCCGGTGTTTATGCTCCACACGAGCCTCCTCCCACCCTACTTCATCTAACCCTATCAGCATATCCTTCTATCCCTTTCTCCCTCATGTGTTTATCCAGCTTCCCCTTAAACGTATCTACACTATTCGCCTCAACTACTCCTTGTGGTAGCGAGCTCCACATTCTCACCACTCTCTGGGTAAAGAAGTTTCTCCTAAATTCCTTATTGGATTCATTAGTGACTATCTCATATTTATGACCTCTAGTTTTGGACTACCAACTTGTATCCTCTAGGAAAAGAAGAAGCTCTTGACATCTAACTTATACACCTGGCCCCTGGTCGTCCCTATCTTATCTAATCAAAATAATGTCCATATGGCGAGTGAAGTGCTGGAGCAATCGAAATGGAGAATGGGTCCTGCAAGATGTGCAGGACCCTAATTTCAATAAATTTTTCTGCACATAAACTATTTCTGACGTGCGCTCCTGCCACCAATGCATCTGTCTTATCCAATATGGCGGGCGGCGCACTTCTGGCCCGCCATAGCGTAGGACGTTTAGTGCCCGAAAAACAAGTGCCATGCGACCCAAATTTCTAGTCCACCCTCTCGCGACCGTGCTCCTCCAAGGCTGGCGGAACAGTGAGCCATGGTGCCTTGAGATAGGTGGCCCTGGCACTCTGCCAACTCCCTTAATGCCAGGTCAGCAAAGCGGGGCAGGAAAATATTCAATGATCTCACCAGACCTGGCAAGGTGAGACATTCACAGTGATTTCCTTTCTTCCTTTCCCATGCTTGAAAACACCACCCTCTTCACCCTCTTAAAGCAACACTAACACTACAAACAAGTCACGCTACACTTTGGTGAAGGGCACCTATTAACTCCCTAGCCTGCAATATGGCTGCACACCTCCCCAACACTCAAAAACTCCCTTGCGCAACCCCCTAGACACCTTCCTCCACTCAAACGTCACACCCCCACATCCCACACTCCTCCGCTGTCAGCTTTACCCTTACTTACTTATGTTGTTGCAGGAGAAGCTGGCCCACCACCCAAGGCAGAGGCAGGCCACTGGAGAGGGCATCCCAACACTACGCCCCTCACCCCCTCATGAGGTGAAAGCAATGGCTCTCACGGGGACACACGCCACCATGGGTGTGCTGGAGGCAGAAGTCAACGTCATCTTGCTGGGGCCAGGTGAGTAACTCTGCACCTGTAATGTTGCCCTGCCAGTCCTAACTACACACCCACACACCAACACACAAGACCTTCCATCGCCCTGGTCTCCTTCATCCCATGGGGTCAAGTTCACTCCGTCTTAACCTCGGCCAGATTTTTCTGAAGATCACGGCCATAGAACGGGGCAGGGGATGGGCGAGGGGGGGGGGGGGGGGCGGGTGGTGGGAGGGTGCAGGAAGCGGAATGAAGAGGACCTGGGCCCATCCTTTGGCCTTGTTCCATAGGAGGAGAAAAGAGCAGATGGAAGAGTCATGGCAATGGAAAGGATCAAGCCATCCCAGCCCGTCCACCTCTGGCTCAAAATCCCTCCCTCAGATTACCACCTGCATCGCTTGCTTCCTCTCGGCCAGCCACCAGCTCAAGGACTTTCACCCAGAGGGATTTAGATAATGAGGAATTGCCACTGGGCGAGTCACTGAGCTTGGGGATCTGGAGGAATGGGAGGTGGACGAGGATGTGCCCTCTTCCCCGTGGAGGTGGAGGAGAAGGCTGCCAATGACTTCAAAGTCATGGGACCCAGAACTCATGGGCACTCGCCTCAAAAGAAAGATGTTCGAGGAACATCAAACCTACGGGCAGGGTCTGAGGACAATCTCCCAGGATGTGCGGCAATTGACAGGTGTAACTCTCGAGTCTGCAACTCTCCTTTGCGGCAACATCTCAAAAGCTTTGTCTTCCCTGCAGGCACCAATGCAGCAAACGGCAAATTGGCCGCCACGTTTCCCTACATTACAACAGTGACTGCACTTCAAAAAGTACTTCATTGGCAGTGAAGTGCTTTGGGACGTCTTGAGGCTGTGAACGGTACTATATAAATGCAAGTCTTTCTTTCTTTGCTTTCCCTCAGTACTGTACTGAAATTCCAGCATAGATTATTTAATTTCATCTCTGGGTAGATCGGTGACACTCGCCTGGTTTTGTACGGATTTATCGCATCGTGACATTTCCAATTTGAAGTGTTCTGGGAGTCTGAGGTGCAATCTGAAAAGCACTTTGCAGCTTATAGTTACCAAGAGATGGTTTTAGTGGAAGCAAGTCTGTGAAATTATTTCGGTGGAAACCTGTGTGTGCAATCTCATTGCCCAATGATAGTTGACAGTTTTATGGAGATCTTCTGTATCACATGAGTAAGGGCAGGGAAAGAGGAGAGTGGGACGGGACGCTGTGTTCCACATGAAGGAGATGTGGGAATGTCAAAATAAATTGAGCAGGTTTTTGAAAATTCCAGTTGGTTGTGTAAGTTGCAAGTAGCAGTGGCTTTGCGGACCGTGACTAACCCTTGCTCTGCTCCTCTGTTGTAAGATTGGAGGCTTTAAGTTCTCGGTGAATGATGTGATACAGCTGAAACCGCTGATGGACCAAGAAGCAATCAAAACACCGCACTCTGCCTATTCAAGTGTCACTGCCTTATGCAGCAACTCTGCTCTCCCAGAGGGGTTTCAACAAGTCTGTGCCAAGAGTGATGCTCCTCAGATTTTTGACACACTTAGTAAGTTTTGAATAAATGGTATGAAACATTCTCTTTCTTTTCTCACCAGTTTTCTCCCCTCCCCTCCTCTGCGGAAGGTGACGATTCCTTTCTGGGCCATGGGTCCACAGGCAACCCATCACCTCCTGGTTGCCTCACCCCTGAGCCTTGTCTGAGCCTTGGCACTGACTGTCAGTGGGCTATTCCGGCACAGGGGCTTCACATCCTGTCTTCGGGTGAAATCCACTCCCAGAAAGGGTAATTTTCCTGTTCATGAAAGAGGGATGCAACAGTGGTTTGTAGCTCTCCCACTGCTCCGCTGGCTGTGTTCATCTAACTCAGTACGGAATGAGGATCAAAACTGGAGGTTTCGCAGATTGTATGGTTCAGCTGCTCACCAGATAAACACTCTGAGCCACTTGAGGAGCCTTAATAATGGATAACTAATTTGAAAATACATTATTTGGATATGTATGTGTGGCACTAATAGAATCCAACTTCCAACACGGCTGATCTCAGTATGGAGAGAATAGAATCATATTTGGAGTTCAAACAAAAGTTTATGGTGAAGTTGGGCATAAGTGGAATTTGCCTTTGGCTCAATTATGCGTCACCCCAGTGATGAGTGAAGATGAGCATAGTCTATGTCAGCATATCATTGAATCCCAACACAGTCGAGAGGCAATACTGCCTTATTGTGTGATTGTTAAATCTGAGGTTTTTGACGTACGATAGGAGCTTCACTCTGGTTACAGATCATAGTGCCCTCAAGTGGTTAGATAAGCTGAAGAGCAATGTTAGGGGGCCGGGCAGATCTCATTTGGTTTTGTAGGAATTGAACCTCAGTATGGAAGAACCATGAATCTGCTAGCAGATGCTTTGCAGTAATGACATCCCAGGGGAATGGGAACCAGCTCACTGGGCTTCATTAACAGCTGTGGCACCCGTTCTGTGTTAATGCACCAGAAACGGTCAAGAAATAAAAGCCTGGAACACAGTTATAGCACTGGTTGTCCAGGAAAGAATTGACTCCCCAAGGCTGATATGAAACATCTCCATGAAGGTATTTTAGTGGAAGGCAGGATAATGGAGGCTCATGGTCAAAGGGGAAGGAGATTGTGATGTTGGATGACATGTTGCTCAGGAGATGTTCAAGGCAAAGAATGGGAACGAAAGACCAATATCTTGAAGACACTTCAGAGGGAAAGTCTTTAAGTGATTCGATATTAATGGGTAAGTTCTCAATGTCTGTAAACATTATTTAATTGGCAACTAATGAAACCGATTGTATTTGGGAAATTGTGAAAACACCATCCAATATATCTGAGACAGAAATGGATTTTGGACAGTGGTAGATTCTTACTTTGTATTCATATTGCTAGAAACAGCATGTCAAGGGCATAAAAGTCCACATTCATAAAAATTGTTTCACAAAGGTCGAACTCAGGTTGGCTGAGTTAGGCTTTACAATATGCAGACTGTTAGAGACAACACAACAACAAGTCTAAAGTGCTAATTGTTTAAATGGCCAAAGCAATCACATTTAATTACAAACTTCCATACTATGGTCACACGTTGGCTATTGGTGTAATATTGATAAAGAAAGAAGAACTTGCATTTCTATGGCGCCTTTCACGACCTCAGGACATCCCAAAACTCTTTACAGCCAATGAATTACTTTTTGAAATGTAGTCACTGTTGTAATGTAGGAAGCGTGACAGCCAATTAGCGCACAGCAAGATCCCACAAACAGCAATGAAATGACCAGATAATCTCTTATTTTAATGATACTGGTTACTCCCCTGCTCTTCTTTGAAATAGTGCCATGGGATCTTTTACATCCACCTGAGAGGGCAGACAGAGCCTCGGTTTAACATCTCATCTGAAAGACGGCACCTCCGACAGTGCTGCACTCCCTCAGTACTGCAATGGAGTGTCAGTCTAGATTATGTACTCAAGTCTCTGGAGTGGGATTTGATTCCATGACCTTCTAACGAGCGAGTGCTACCAGCTGAACCACGGTTGACACAGTTGTGATAAGGAATCACCGCCTTCTGTATTAAGATCTTTTGTTCAGACGTATTTGCAGACATTGTCCCAATCCATTCCAGGCACAGATCAAAGAATCAGACCCAACCTGGGTTAGTGGGTTTGAAAGGCAGCTGTGTCTGAGATCTTTGAGAAGGGGACAGCGCCATTGATTGGCTGTAATCCATTTAAACGGACAGCTCATTATTTAGGGGTTTCCAATGGCAGAATTATTTTAGCTTTCATCTGCTCCTTTAACAGTCAGTTGCAGCTTTCTAGCCAGCAGTAAGGATCTGTATTTAAGGTTGTTTTTGCAGGCCCAACAGAGAAGCTAGGCCCATATCAACCTGCAGCAAATATCACAACATAAGGAGTGAGCTTCTGTTTTAAAATCTACGTACAGAGAGAAAATAAGAAGGGTATTTATTATTTTATGTACTGAGGAGGATAGCAAAGTTTCTAATTCACTGGTTTTATACTGTACATACTTCATTTACCTATTTTATTTTCACAAAAACCATCTGTTGGTTTAGAACCTGAGATTTGGTCTGACAGAGTGTATACTCAGACTGCCTGTCTGTCGAAGGGAGGAGAATCACGCAGAGGCACCTGACACATTCTGTGTTGCAAACCCAGGTCTCACCAATGTTTACCTAGATATTGGGCAGGAAAGGTTAAACTCCGGATCGTAGGAGACGCGAGGTCCACTTATAGGAGTGAAGTGGGCAGTGAAAATATCTAGTGTCAAGAAATTAAAAGCTTGACAATATCAAAGGGTAATTGTAAACAATTTTACAACACCATGTTATAGTCCAACAATTTTATTTGAAATTCACAAGCTTTCGGAGGCTTCCTCACATTCACCTGAGGTAGGAGGAAGCCTCCGAAAGCTTGTGAATTTCAAATAAAATTGTTGGACTATAACTTGGTGTCGTAAAATTGTTTACAATTGTCAACCCCAGTCCATCACCGGCATCTCCACATCATATCAAAGGGTAAGAAGTGAGCAATTGTACCAAGTCAGGATGATATCTCCCTTGTGAGAGCAGTTGTGATACTGGACCAAACCACAAAGGGTGCAGCCGAATTGATGACCATTTGGGTTCCCGTTGGTTTTTGGGACTCAATTCACATCTAAGCAATAAAAAATGGCTTAAAGCTTGGGGGTGGAGAGGGGAATGGGTGATTAGGTACATATCTCACTATATCCTATCATCCTCAGTATAACCAGAGGGAGAGGGTGAAGAAAAAAACCCAAAGATAATCGTCCAATTACAAATCCAAGACAACTTTGCCAGCTGGCAGATGCATCGTTCCAGCGTAGATCAGGTCCGGTGATGGTCGTTTAAAACTCTAAAGGGATTAGTCCTGCAATCCAGAAATTCGAAAGGAGTAATATTTGATTGTGGGCTAGGACTTGTTGTCGATCTGTTTGGTCCCTTTACAGAATGATCACAATTTTGAAGTATTTAATGTTGCAGCTAATACGAAATGAGTCATTTTAAGAGGAAGAATTTAATTTCCCTCGCAAGAATATTTTTTTAAATTTGTGGGATGATGAATTCTATTTGTGGGATGTTAGGTAACATTTTGAAAGGAACGCTCACTTTAGATTATATTCTAGGTGTAAATTCTTGTATTTTTTCATCTTTATTTTGGTTTGCTTTTTAAAGAATGAAAGGACAAACTTGCATTTCTATAGCACCTTGCATGCCCTCAGGACGTCCCGAAGTGCTTAACAGACAATGAAGTACTTTTGAAGTGTTGTCACTGTTGGTTTTAATTCATTCTGGGGATGTAGGTGTTGCTGGCAAGGTCGGCATTTCTTGTCCATCCCTGGATGCCCCGAGAAGGAGCCATTGTAACTAATTTCACCAGAAGTGCGGCAGAAACCCTGGTGAAGTCACAGTGATGGAACAGCAGCAGCTCAGAGGAAATTCCCAGCCAAAAAGTCTCACAACAGCAACTTGCATTTATATAGCATCTTTAACGAAGTAAAATGTCCCAAGGCGCTTTACAGCAATGATTATCAAACAAAATTTGACACCAAGCTACAAAAGGAGATATTAGGACAAGTGGTCAAAGAGGTAGGTTTTAAGGAGCGTCTTCAACCAGGAGAAAGAGGTGGAGAGGCAGAGAGGTTTAGGGAGGGAATTCCAGAGCTTAGGGCCTAGGCAGCTGAAGGCACGGCTGCCAATGGTGGGGCAATGAAAATCAGGGATGGGCAAGAAGCAAGAATTGGAGGAGTGCAGAGATCTCGGAGGGTTGTAGAGCTGGAGGAGGTTACATAGATAGGGAGAGGCGAGGCCATGGAGGGATTTGAAAACAAGGATGAGAATTTTAGAATCAAGGCATTGCTGGACCGGGACCCAGTGAGCACAGGGGTGATGGGTAAACGGGACTTGGTGCGAGTTAGGATACGGGCAGCAAAGTTTTGGATGAGTTGAAGTTTATGGATGGTGGAAGATGGGAGGCTGGCCAGGAGAGCATTGGAATAGTCCACTCTACAGATAACAAAGGCATGGATGAGGGTTTCAGCAACAGATTTGCTGAGGCAGGGATAGAGGCGGCCGATGTTGCAGAGGTGGAAGTCGGCGGTCTTGGTGACGGAGAGGATATGGGGTCGGAAGCTCAGCTCGGGGTCAAGTAGGATGCCAAGGTTGCGAACAGTCTGGTCCAGCCTCAGACAGTGGCCAGGGAGAGAGATGGTGTCGGTGGCTAGTTTAAAGTTACGGGTAATCCTTTTTTGCTAACAATCTATTATTGCTGTTCCACAATCTTTCTTCAATTTATCGTTTTCGATTTTGTATTTTTCGTTTTACAGCTCTGTAAATTAAGGTTGATTTCTCACCTTATTTAACTTGCTGGTCACTATCCTGAGGTCATTATGAATTACATTAAGGAGGAAAATAAGCAAAAAAAATGTTAATAAAACTGATATTGTTTAATGTAAATGTTAATTATTTGATTAAAATATAAGATAATTGATATGGCTTGTAAACTGTATTTGACTCATTTTTAATCTTTCTTTCTAGATCACATTGCTAATTTCCCATATCCCTGCATAATCTGTGCCTACACTATCTGCACTGGATGTACTTAACCTCAGTCCTGGGAAATCTGTGATGTGTGTAAAATATTTTTTAATAGTTTGTTTTGGTGTCGATCTACAGAATCCAATGGGGAAACATGAAGAAAAACTTGTCTTATGTTATTAATGTATCAGTAACATTGAAAATTAAAGCCAGAACTTTTTGTTATCGTTTAGAGCTGTCACAAAAGTGTGCATTTTATTCAGTTCTGAGTTAATAAGATCTTTCGGAAATACTGTAACGTACTGATGGAATTTGGTGATCATTATGGGGTAGTTGTCAGAAACAAATCAACTGGAAATCGAATCTCAAAGGTCTCACTGAGTTCCCAATGTGATTCGGAGTCTTCATTCAGTGTAATGTGGCACAGTGCTCCTGACCAATCCAGAATCACTCTCTCAGCTTTCAGAGAAGGGTCAAAGTCCTGTGGAGCTGGTTGTCCAATATAACCTTGGCTGCCAATCTGCCTCATTTACATTGTGGCTGAAGTTGGGAACAGTGAAAGAACTGTGCAAGCACAACTTTTACAAATGGACAGTTTGTCAGAATTGGCAAATGTAACTCTAAGGCAACTATGTCTCGCAGTATTGGAGTCACCTTTGTGCCGTTGACACACACGGGCAAAGCCTCTCCAGGCCAGCAATAGAGAACGTGCATCATTGGTCTGAATGGGCAGACTGTGAGCCAGACCCAAAATGAGGGCCCAGTACAAATGCCAGCAAAACCTCATCCCAAGGAGGGTTTAAGTAATGCTAATCTTGCATCTCACCATCAGAGGCGGAGCCAGTGGAGGGAGGGGGGAGTATCAGAGAAGGTCCCAAATTCATTTCTTATAGATCGCCGTGGGTTTGATTGGGACTTAGGTCCCTGAGGTGAAGGAGCAGTGCCCTAACCCATTAGGGATGGGCAATAAATGCCAGCCTCGCCAGCGACACCCAAATCCCATGAACGAATAAAAAAAAATTCCAACCAGCCTCTAGAAAATAACAGTACTTTAATACTTAGTTAGTTCGAAACTCCTGTGCCCATTTCATCCGCCAGAGCAGGATATTTGACTCCGATCAGTATATCATCTTGCTTTACATCCAGCAGATTGTGGGTTCTCCCCAGTTGATGTTTATAATAGCAAGTCTGTAATAGGCTCGTCTTGTCTCTGGGTTGTTTCCATAACAAGAGGCATTTTTACATGGACAGGTCATTAGCCTGACTCTCAAACCCCCGACCAGGAGTTATACTGCCGCTAGCAAAGGGTCATAGAGCACTCGAGCCTTCCCATCACGTCCAGGTGTAGTCTCCAGGAAAGGTTGAGGTACTTAGTCTCATCACCCAGCTCTAGAGCATGAAAGGAAGCCTTCAAAAAGCTCTCTCTATATGAGCTGGAGCAGACAGTAATTTCTAGGCTTAGGTCTCACGATGCAATGGGATTTGCAAATTGTCTGTATTTTACTTGTCGATGCAAAGGGCTTTGAAGTGCAGGGTTTGAGATCCTCAGGTAGCAAGCATCTGCTTCAAGTGCTTTATATTCACTCAAATGGCTGTGTTTCTCTGACGCATAAGCATAGAATGAGAAAAGGCCTTTCAGTCCATCAACCCCACAGCTTCCATAGACCAAATACAACATCATCTATCTCCACGCCTCACAAATATGGCCTGATCAAAGTTAATCAAGGCAAATTGGAGAATATTCAATCAACTCCACGTCTCCAATTCTCAAACCACTACCCCCTGGCCCAGAAGTGCAGGAACCATCATATTCTGTGAGTATCTGATCATCTCACCCTACCCTATAACCTTCAGTACCATTCCAAAACAGATACTGAACCAGCTCCACCTGGAAGGAGTCATTCCACAAAGCATGAAATTCTGGCCCACTATTCCACATCCACTACTCTTTGGGAGTTTTTTTAAATCTCTAGTCTTACTTCAGGGTTATTCATTTTAAACCTGTTTCCTCTAGCTCTTCACTCACTTTCTAAGCCAGTATCGCGCTTATGTCAATTTCTTTCGGGATTTAAAGCCGCAGTAAATCGGGCTCCCAATTGCATTGTGGGAGTCCTATTTAAATGTGTTGATGAAGTGTCCGGCCTCTCCACGGCGGGACACTCAGACACCCCGCTATCCGCCGCCGTGAAATGGCAGCAGGACGTGCCTGGCGGATTGTACTCGCATTCCATGCATTTCACTTTTTTATTGCACACCCCCCCCCACGACCCCCTCCCACCCATTGTGGAGATTTAATATCAAGGCCAGGAACTTTGATGGATCCAGATTAATTAGGAGCCTGGCGGAACTCAAACAGGATACCAGCCCAAGTCCTCAAGGCTGTTCTTCTTGGGTGACTTTCATGGCTGTGTTACTTAGTGGAAACTATGGGGTAAATTTACACCATTTCTCCAGGTTTTCCTCAGTTGGAAGGTCGTGGGGTCAAGTCCCACTCCAGAGACTTAGGCACATTATCCAGGCTAACACCTCAGTGAGGTACTAAGGGAGAGCTGCACTGTCGGAGGTGCCGTCTTTCAGATGAGACGTTAAACCGAGGCCCCGTCTGCTCTCTCGGGTGGATGTAAAAGATCCCTCAGCCACTATTTCGAAGAAGTGCAGGGGAGTTCTCCCTGGTGTCCTGACCAATATTTATCCCTCAACCAACATCACTAAAAACAGATTATCTAGTCAGTATCACATTGCTGTTTGTGGGATCTTGCTGTGAACAAATTGGCTGCCGTGTTTCCTACGTTACAACAGTGACTACACTTAAAGAGTATTTCATTGGTTGTAAAGCGCTTTGGGACGTCCTGAGGTTGTGAAAGGGGCTATATTAATGCAAGTCTTTCTTTCTTGCTTTCATACAATCGAGAGAACCCCAGTGAAAGTGAACCCCTATGTTTAGAAGGATAGTGGGTTGAATTTCTGCTGGGATACTCCTCAGGAGACCCTCAGCAACCCCAGAAAAAGGGGGTGACCAGCATTTACTCCCATTTTCCAGAGTTTCCACAGCTCTTCCAATAAAGTTACAATGGATGCACAGGAGATTCCCTTATGGAAATTCCCCCACAGTGGGAACACCATCTAAAGTTGAGCCACACTGCCATCCAGGAAATGGAAACAGCCGCGGGGAAATCTGGGTGCTGCCTGGACTGTTGTGTCTTTCCAAGTAGCAAAATAAGAGGGACAAAAATAACATCATTTGTAGATGTGGAAAATAAACTGTGTGGAAAGCGAAAACTTTTGACTTTGAAATGATCTTTGGTTCCATCTGGGTGCAGTGTTTGGAGCTGAAGTGTGTTCAACTCTGCATTCGATATCCAAGTTAATGGGGCTAATTTCATTGATCACAAATTAAATGAGATTTTCTGTAAATAGATCTGAAATCCATACCATACCATACCAATCAGGAAGAAAGCTATAGGCAATATTGTTAATTTGTTACCAAATGAGAAATTATCTAACAACCTTGTTCGTGTAGCACATAAGAACCTAAGAACATAAGAAATCGGAGGAGGAGCAGGCCATAGGACCCCATGAGCCTGCTCGACCATTCAATAAGATCATGGCTGATCTACTACCTCAACTTCACTTTCCCGCCCTATCCCCATATCCCTTGATTCCATAAGTGTCCAAAAATCTATCGATCTCAGTCTTGAATATACTCAACGACTGAGCATCCACAGCCCTCTGAGGTAGAGAATTCCAAAGATTCACAACCCTCTGAGTATAATTTACAAAATGTAAAGGAAATGAAAAGGCAAGCCTTCTTTCGAGTTGGCTGATATTAAAGATTGATCAGGAACTGATAGAGATACAAATAGTGATAATTAGCAAGTCTGTTGAACAGTCAGAATGATCGATTTCAAAGTAGCTGATCCTTCCAAACATTTTTTATGGGCCAGTGTTGCTGTACTGACATTTTATGAGATTCTTTCCCATGGCCTTTCTCAAGACTCTTTCCCTTATGAAGAATGCAGCAACGTAACCTCACTCCCCAGAGAAACCTTGTGATGCATTGAGATTCAAGAACCTACTTAGGAGGGACTTTAGTTTTACAGTGGTTACTTTCTTGTATCTAAAATGGGTGATCGAATAGAGTCTAATTTCCATCAGATTTGCACACGGGTTTATTACAAATAAGGACTGAGGAATTGTATAGGACATATTAATAATATGGCAGTACATTTTCTGAAAATACTCACTGGGCCAGAAATCGCTCCCAAAATACCAGAGGAGCTCAACAGCGCTCTCGGTACAAAGTGGTGAATTGAAGGAGCAAGTTCCCACGTTCGCACATGCGCAGTAAAACGTGGAAATCCAGAACTCGGAGCGGAGCTACAGGCGGGAGCGGACCTAGGAGAGAGTGCGGGACTCGGAGACTACTAAAGGCCCAGGCTCGAGGGCCTACCCACACTCGGAGCGGAGCTACAGGCGGGAGCGGACCTAGGAGAGAGCGCGGGACTCGGAGACTACTAAAGGCCCAGGCTCGAGGGCCTACCCGCACTCGGAGCGGAGCTACAGGCGGGAGCGGACCTCGGAGAGACCTACGTGAGTCTTTTTCCCCAGCGGGGAAGGAGCTTCGCGGCTTTTTCAAAGGCAGGGGGCGGGGCCAATTCATTGGTACCCGTATATAGGTGGAGCGGTTGCTAAACCCGAGACACTACACTAGTAGTGACTCCCACCCTCCCACCTCCTCGAACCTTTTGGGGGGGTAGAGGGAATTTAAAGGGTAGGTTCGTTTTTATGTTTTGTTTTCAGGGACTTAGCTCCTGGACCAAAAAAAAATAAGAAGCAAAAAGTAATCCAAAGTGGGACGTCACCAAGGAAGAGGTAAGTGATTGGTTGGTGAGTATTTTCCTGCTGAATTTGTCTAAGGTTAGAGTTTGTGGATTCTCGGGTCTCTGTTGTGCAGTGGGGGACTGCTGTTCAGCAAGGGCCCTTGAGTATACCTTTTAATTGAAGTGAAATTGGTGGGATTCATTTAATTTGAATTAATTAGTTAAAGGGTAAGTCATGTCAGGACAGCCCAGCCCCATGTTATGCTCTTCCTGCTCTATGTGGGAAATCAGGGACCCTTCCGGTGTCCCTGACGACCATGTGTGTGGGAAATGTATTCAGCTGCAGCTACTGACAAACCGCATTGCGGCACTGGAGCTGCGGATGGATTCATTATGGAGCATTCGCGATGCTGAGAACGTCGTGGATAGCACGTTTAGTGAGATGGTCACACCGCAGGTAAAGGTTGTACAGGCAGGAAGTAATTGGGTGACCTCCAGGCAGAGTAAGAGGAGCAGGCAGGCAGTGCAGGGGTCCTCTGTGGCCGTCCCCCTCTCAAACAAATATACCGCTTTGGATATTGTTGAGGGGGATGACTTATCAGGGGAAGGCAGCAGCAGCCAACTTCCTGGCACCAGGGGTAGCTCTGCTGCACAGGCTGGGAGGAAAAAGAGTGGAAGAGCTATAGTGGTAGGGGATTCTATCGTAAGGGGAACAGACAGGCGTTTCTGTGGCTGTAAACGTGACTCCAGGATGGTTTGTTGCCTCCCTGGTGCCAGGGTCATGGATGTCACTGAGCGGCTTCAGTGCATTCTCAAGGGGGAGGGTGAGCAGGCAGAGGTCGTGGTCCACATTGGGACCAACGACATAGGTAGGAAGGGAGATGAGGTCCTGCATCAAGAATTTAGGGAGCTAGGTAGCAGATTAAAGAGCAGGACCTCAAAGGTTGTAATCTCTGGATTACTCCCAGTGCCACGGGCTAGTGAGTATAGAAATAGGAGGATAGAACAGATGAATGCGTGGCTAAAGAGTTGGTGCAGGAGGGAGGATTTCAGTTTCCTGGATCACTGGGCCTGCTTCTGGGGAAGGTGGGACTTGTACAAGTCGGACGGGTTGCATCTGAACCAGAGCGGGACAAATATCCTTGCGGGGAGGTTTGCGAGCACTGTTGGGGGGGGTTTAAACTAACTTGGCAGGGGGATGGGATACAGAGTGGAGCTACAATAGGGGGTGATGTGCAGCCAAATATTGAGAAAAAAACAAGTCAGCTTGGAAGACAGGGCAAATATGTAAGAGCAAGGCTGGATGGCATCTATTTTAATGCAAGGAGTCTTGCGAATAAGGTGGATGAACTGAAGGTGTTGATAAACACATGGGAGTATGATATTGTTGCTGTCACAGAGACATGGTTGAGGGAGGGGCAAGACAGGCAGCTCAATATTCCGGGGTACAGAATCTTCAGGCGAGACAGAGGGGGAGGTATAAGAGGAGGGGGGGTCGCAATATTAATTAAAGAATCAATTACTGCCATAAGGAGGGATGATATATTAGCAGGTTCCTCAAATGAGGCCATATGGGTGGAGCTTAAAAACAAAAAGGGGGCAAGCACTTTGATGGGAGTGTACTATAGACCCCCAAACAGTCAGGGGGAGATAGAGGAACAGATATGTAGGCAAATCTCAGAAAATTGTGCAAATAATAGGGTAATAATAGTGGGGGATTTCAACTTCCCCAATATTAACTGGGATACTCAGAGTGTAAAAGGCTTAGAGGGTACAAAATTCTTAACGTGCATCCAGGAGAGCTTTTTGAGCCAGCATGTAGAAAGTCCTACAAGAGAGGGGGCGGTACTGGACCTAATTCTAGGGAATGTGGCCGGCCAAGTGGAAGAAGTGCTAGTCGGTGAGCACTTTGGTGACAGTGACCATAATTCAGTGAGATTTAAGGTGGTCATGGAAAAGGACAGGGAGGGGCCGGAAATAAAGGTTCTAAATTGGGGGAAGGCCGATTTTAATAGGATAAGGCAGGATCTGGCCAAAATGGACTGGGATCAGCTGCTTGTAGGAAAATCCGCATCGGAGCAATGGGAGTCTTTCAGAAGGGAGATTGAGACCATACAATGGCAACATGTTCCCGTAAAGGTCAAGGGTGGTTCCAAGAACTCCAGGGAACCTTGGATGTCAGGGGATATACGAGAATGGATTAGGAAAAAAAGGAGGGCTTTTGGCAGATACAAAAGGCTAAAGACGGAGGAAGCCCTAGAGGAGTACAAAAAGTGCAGGGGGATACTTAAAAAGGAAATTAGGAGATCAAGGAGGGGCCATGAAAAAACTCTGGCGAGCAAAATAAAGGAAAATCCTAAGATGTTTTATAAGTATATTAAGGGTAAGAGGATGACTAGGGAAAAAAATAGGGCCCATTAGGGACAAAAATGGCAATCTGTGTGTGGAGCCGGAAGATGTAGGAGGGGTTCTAAATGAATTTTTTGCATCTGTTTTCACTATGGAGAAGGACGACGTAGACAGAGAAATACGACAGGGGGACTGTGATATACTCGAACATATTAACATCGAGCGGGAGGAGGTATTGGCGGTTTTAGCAGGCCCGGACGAAATGTATCCCAGGCTACTGTGTGAGGCAAAGGAGGAGATTGCGGGGGCTCTGACACATATATTCAGAACCTTTCTGGCCACAGGGGATGTGCCAGAGGACTGGAGAACCGCTAATGTAGTACCATTATTCAAGAAGGGGAGTAGGGAAAAACCGGGGAACTACAGGCCAGTGAGCCTAACATCAGTGGTAGGAAAATTATTGGAAAAAATTCTGAAGGACAAAATTAGTCTCCACTTGGAGAAGCAAGGATTAATCAGGGATAGTCAACATGGCTTTGTCAAGGGAAGATCATGTCTGACTAATTTGATTGAATTTTTTGAGGGGGTGACTAGGCGTGTGGATGAGGGTAACGCAGTGGATGTGGTATACATGGATTTCAGTAAGGCCTTCGATAAAGTCCCGCACAGGAGACTGGTCAAGAAGGTACGAGCCCATGGAATCCAGGGTGCCTTGGCACTTTGGATACAAAACTGGCTTAGTGGCAGAAGGCAGAGGGTGATGGTCGAAGGTTGTTTTTGTGACTGGAAGCCTGTGGCCAGTGGGGTACCACAGGGATCTGTGCTGGGGCCCTTGCTGTTTGTGGTCTACATTCACGACTTGGATATGAATGTAAAAGGTATGATCAGTAAGTTCGCTGATGATACAAAAATTGGTAGGGTGTTAAATAGTGAGGAGGATAGCCTCAGTCTGCAGGACGATATAGATGGGTTGGTCAGATGGGCGGAACAGTGGCAAATGGAATTTAACCCGGAAAAGTGCGAGGTGATGCACTTTGGAGGGACTAACAAGGCAAGGGAATATACAATGAATGGGAAGACCCTAGGCAAGACAGAGGGTCAGAGGGATCTTGGTGTGCAAGTTCACAGATCCCTGAAGGCGGCGGAACAGGTAGATAAGGTGGTAAAGAAGGCATATGGGATACTTGCCTTTATTAGCCGAGGCATAGAATATAAGAGCAAGGAGGTTATGATGGAGCTGTATAAAACACTGGTTAGGCCACAGCTGGAGTACTGTGTGCAGTTCTGGTCGCCGCACTACAGGAAGGATGTGATCGCTTTGGAGAGGGTGCAGAGGAGATTCACCAGGATGTTACCAGGGCTGGAGCGCTTCAGCTATGAAGAGAGACTGGGAAGATTGGGTTTGTTTTCCTTGGAGCAGAGGAGGCTGAGGGGGGACATGATTGAGGTGTACAAAATTATGAGGGGCATAGATAGGATGGATACTAAGGAGCTTTTTCCCTTCGTTGAGGGTTCTATAACAAGGGGGCATAGATTCAAGGTAAAAGGCGGGAGGTTTAGAGGGGATTTGAGAAAGAACTTTTTCACCCTGAGGGTGGTTGGAGTCTGGAACTCACTGCCTGAAAGGGTTGTGGAGGCAGGAACCCTCACAACATTCAAGAAGCATTTGGATGAGCACTTGAAATGCCATAGCATACAAGGCTACGGACCAAATGCTGGAATATGGGATTAGATTAGACAGGGCTGATGGCCGGCGCGGACACGATGGGCCGAAGGGCCTCCATCCGTGCTGTATAACTCTATGACTCTATGAACTTGCTCCTAGTGGTTCGCCGGTGATATGACAGCTTCGAATTAAAGGGCCATCGCACGCTGCAATCAGAGAAATCATTGAAAAAGCACCAACTTGCTTATCTGCCTGGCTGGAAAGTAATTAATTACACCACCAAACAGGTATGCTTAAAAATACCAGGTCTAAACTAAGTTTTAACAGCGTGTTAAGTCTTAATGACTGCCAAACAACTAAAAATTAACTTTTAAAAATGTGGACTCTCATATTACTCCTTACTTTAATAGTTTTTAGTCATAACATTTTTTTTTAAATTAAAATTTAAAATTTTTTTTTTATTTTTCCCTCGTGTCTCTTTAATTCAATTATTTCTTTGGCTTTTTATTTAAAAAAAGTTTAAAAATGTTTATTGACAATGACGTACGGAATACTAACTTTAAATGAATGAAGTCTGCTCGCCTGCTTGAGCAATGCAGGCTGAATCTGTGGGCGGGACTTCTCTTCCTGACGGATTTAGTGGGCGTGTCTTCTCCTCACGCACTTTCCAGCCGCGTGGCGACTCACGCTGCTCGGAGGCCGGGTTGATAACGCACATTTTTTTTTAAGTTCAAATTCAAGCAATGCGCCGCCACAGAGCCCGCAGTAAGTATTTTCGTTAGTTTAATTCGCAGGAGCTGCGGTGAGCTTTCTGGCCCATAAAATAAATAAATAAATAAATCAACTGCAGTTACTTGATAATAGGAGATTAACTCAGGTGCAGCACTTTGGATTTACCTGTATTGCTTGAAATCAATTTTGCCAATTTATAATTTTTAATGTTTAAATGCGGCATTTTTTTAAACTCAATATTTAAGCGAGCAGACATGGAATCCAAACTGGTTGCCATAGTAATTTGGAATGTTAATGAGTGAATAAAGTGGAGGCCATTTGGCATCATCTCTAAGTATTTCTGATCAGAATAATTACCTGACAGTAGACATATGGCTAAGGTATCAGTAAGGTTTTGTATTTGTTATTTTCCTCAAAAAATGAACATAGAGAAACGACTGACATTACTGTAAAAACTGCATTCTGTGCATTCATATATTTTATATAAAATGCAAAATGACAGTAGCCAGTATACAGAGCAATGGGTCTATTTTCACTATCCCTAGGTCACGCTATCCTTTAATTAGATATCAGGCAGTAAAGGTTCTCTCCGGATCATAGGGTGACATAGAATTTACAGCACAGAAACAGGCCATTCGGCCCAACTGCTCTGTGCCAGTGTTTATGCTCCACACGAGCCTCCTCCCACTTCACTTCATCTCACCCTTTCGGTCCCTACGAAGTCCGCTTACGGGAGAGATCAGCAATGCTGACCCCTATAAAATAACGAGCGCAAAACCCAAAAATTGTGACAGTGAAGAAGTGAAACAGAAAGACATAACATTATCCTGTGTGTTTGCTCTCTCTTCATTACTCAGCACAATGTTAATTTTCTACATGAAACCTTAATTAGGATTAAATTACAGAAATTATTAAAAATGTGCAATGTGTGATTTATATACTGTGCAATGGACTGCATGGGATATTGGGTGACTTTGTCTGAGATTGGTTCTGTATGCATCTTTGTGGTTCCATAATGTATTATCAATTTGTATCATTTATTTGATATTAGCAAGACTGATTAAATTATTAAAATAGTGCTTAGTAGTTCTAAATAACATTAAATGGATGCTTTATTAAAATTAATTCTCAGGATGTGGACGTCACTGGTAAGGCCGGCATTTATTGACCATTCTTAGTTGCCCTGAGAACTCAGGTGGTGGTGGGCCTGCTCCTTGAACCACTGCATTGTAGCAGTTTAATACAACTGAGGAGCTTGCTAGGCCTCTTCGGAGAGCAGCTAAGATTCAACCACGTTGATGTGGGACTGGAGTCACGTATAGGCCAGACCGGGTAAGGACGGCAGGTTTCCTTCCCTGAAGGACATTAGTGAACCAATTGGGTTTTTACAACAATTCAACAGCTTCGTGGTCACTTTTACTGACACCAGCTTTTAATTTCCAGATTCTTAAACTGCCATGGTGGGATTTGAACTCTGGTTCATCTGAATTATTAATCCAGGCCTCTGTATTACTCGTCCAGTAACATAACCATTACACTATCATACCTTGCCATCATAGGAACCTACGAGTCCTAATATTCCCACTGTCCATATTAGTCCTGTTCCATTAATGGTAATAAATCACGGTGAGATTCACTGGCTGACATACTATTGTGATAACCCTGATGCACTCACTGGGAATGCTGCGTTGAGATTATCACACACCTTTATTGAAGCATTCAACCTGGAGTTGATGGGGCTATTACAGGTAAAGCAATTTAATACTTTAGCATATTCTCCTTTCACATCCAAATCCAGTCAAAAGGAAAGTGTTAGCTCTCTGCTGGCTGTAAGCTCCATGGAGATGGAATAGGGAGTGTTCTTCTGAGCATCCCAATAAGCTGCACCATGGCGTTTTCTTTTTTTTTTCTTATTGATTCTCAGGATGTGGGCGTCGCTGGCAAGGCTGGCATTTATTGCCCATCCCTAGTTGCCCTGAGAAGGTGGTCTTGGGCCTTCTTCTTGAACCACTGTGTGAAACAGTTTGATACAACTGAGGGGCTTGCTAGGCCACTTCAGACGACAGTTAAGAGTCAACCATGTTGCTGTGGGACTGGAGTCACATATAGGCCAGATCGGGTAAGGATGGCAGGTTTCCTTCCCTGAAGGACGTTAGTGAACCAATTAGATTTTTACAACAATACAACAGCTTCATGGTCACCTTTACTGATACCAGCTTTTCATTTCCAGATTTTGTTTTTAACTGAATTCAAATTCTCAAACTGCCATGGTGGGATTTGAACTCATGTTCTCTGGATTATTAATCCAGGTGGCAGGGCAGATTGAGAAAGTGGTTAAAAAAGCATACGGGATCCTGGGCTTTATAAATAGAGGCATGGGGTACAAAAGTATGGAAGTCATGATGAACCCTTATAAAACACTGGTTCGGCCACAACTGGAGTATTGTGTTCAGTTCTGGGCACAGGACATCAGGAAAGATGTGAAGGCCTTAGGGAGGATGCAGAAGAGATTTACTAGAATGATTCCAGGAATGAGGGACTTTAGTTATGTGGATAGACTGGAGAAGCTGGGGTTGTTCTCCTTGGAACGGAGACAGTTGCGAGGAGATTTGATTGAGGTATTCAAAATCATGAAGAATCGAGACAGAGTAGATAGAGAGAAACTGTTCCCATTGGCGGAAGGGTCAAGAACCAAAGGACATAGATTTAAGGTGATTGGCAAAAGAACCAAAGGTGACATGAGGAAAAACGTTTTTACACAGCGAGTGGTTAGGATCTGGAATGCACTGCCCGAGGGGGAGATGGATGAATAAGTACTTGAAAGGAAAAAATTTGCAGAGCTACGGGGATAGGGCGGGGGAGTGGGACTAACTGGATTGCTTTTGCGTAGAGCCGGCACAGGCTCAATGGGTTGATTGGCCTCCTTCCGTGCTGTAACCTTTCTATGAATCTATGTAATATAACCACTAAACTACCATACCCTATGAAGTGGCAGAAGGTTAATTCACTTCATGGTTTCTCACATGGTGAGTTCCTAATCCGGGCAAGTCCATCTACAGGGGACTCTTTAGGAGCTGAGATGCCCAGAGAGGAAGAGGCAAAAATAAACAAACATCAGAATGCCAGTCAGGTCATGACTCTTTTGCATGCTTACTTGCAAACAACCCAAGAGGGGTAATGGCGGATTACTGGGTGAAGGGTGACTGCTCACCATCTCAGATTAGGGATGGCAAGGAAGGGAAATTGAATGAGAAGAACTGGAAGAAAAAGGTAATAAATGGGTGTTATCAAAAAGTATTTATTCAGTATTTTCTAAATGTTGTAAAGTCAAGTGGCAAAAAATCCCACTCCTGCCACACTCATACGAGCCACAGTCATGGTTCATTGGTTCTGACACTTTCCTGCCCTATCCTCCAAACTATTTAATTTGTTCTAAAACTTTCAGTTTCACCTTCCAACCCATCTGATTGGGTCTAGCAGGCTCTAGTTTCACCCTCCAGCCCATCTGATTGGTCCTGAAAATCTCTGGTCCTACTTTCAAGCCAAACTGATTGGTTGATACTGACAATATTTAATCCTAACGAGAAAAGCTGATTTTTCTTGCGATACGCTGACAAACGGGCTTTTATTTCCGCTGTCAGCTCGCCTACGAGGAAAAACTCTTGACTGAGGGTTATTCGTGTCTACAGAGCGTTATCCCAGCAGGAGTCGGTGCCCTTTGGGAAAGGAACGAAGAAAACTGGAATTTTTAAAGTTTGTGTCCTCTGCTAAATGGTGCTCAAAGTATTACTGGTGTTAGTTAAACTAGTTAGGGGGGTAGTCCATATTTCCAGTGCATTGTAATTGTGCAGGAAGGAACAGAGGGCCTTCTTCTAAAAATCATTAAAAATGAGATTTCTGTTCATTCATTGATCTGTGGATTTCATTAATTTTAACAAAGTGCCTTATCAGGCAATGGCCGGGAATTTCCTGGGAGCAGGTTTAACTTTGCCGGAACATCAGCGGAAACCCCAGACATGGACGTAAACTCCGAGAAGCTCTGAGGAAATACCCGGCCAAAGAGAATAGGTTCAAGTAAATACTTTCCTTCTTTCTGAAAAGCAACAACACGGAGGAATTCTGGGTTGGGGGGAAGTTTCCTAGTTTCTATGGCCCCGATTTTAATTCCCCCCACCTGATGGAAACCGGGTGGCGCGACAGTTACAATGAGGGCAGCGACTTACCGCCGCTGATCCCGCTGTCTACCTGCCGTGTCCCAATCTCAACCTGCTCTTACGGACAATGATGGACAGGAAAAGACTCTCTGGCCCATCCAGCCTGTCCTATACAATTGTGATGCCTTGCGTGTCGCAGTATATACACTCCCCACTCCGCCTGAAAACCATATCATTTCCTGGGAGATGCGAAAAACCAGATGAAAATCCAGGCCACTTTGGGGAAAAAATTATGGGAAATTCCTCTCCGACCCCCCCCCCCCCCCCCTTAGGCGATTGAAACTAGTCCAGGAGAGCACTCTTGTCCTGTGACAGTTTCTCCGTCAGGCCAAACCTGCTGGGATGGGGCTCGTGGGCTAGAAGAGACCCAGACCGGTACGTTTTAAATTTTTATTTTAGGTTTTCTTGTGGGCCAGGAGGAGCAGGGGCAGCTAGGCCTTACGAGGAAGCCTTGGGCCTCTCTTGCCCCGGGCTTCCCCCATTCACATCCAGAGCCCTTCTACCACTTTCCTGACTATTGGGAACCGATCGCACGAGTCCCCGGCTGCGGCCTCCTGCCGCCCGAGTTCCTGCTCTCGCCCGCTGGCCAGGCAGTGGATCCAGCCTCGTTCGAGCAGGTGTCGGAGAAAATTGATGGAAATGACGCCGGGCTGTTAAGATCGGCCAGGCCTCCATATCCCCGGACTCCCCCAGGTGCGCCCCCCACTTCAGGGCTTGTATGTACTGTACCTGGTCCCTCCCTTTCAAATCGGGGCCTTGGTGTCAGCATTGTGTTATTACACAGCCAAATGCACAGCAGTGGGCCCTGCACCTTTTTAAGATCTAAAAACTACCATGCCACAAGATTTCTGATTATTTCAAAACTAAGACAAAATACTAGAATCATAGAATCATTCGGCACGGAAATAGGCCATTCGGCCCATCGTGCCTGTGCTGGCTCTTTGAAAGAGCTATCCAATTAGTCCCACTCCCCTGCTTTTTACCCACAGCCCTACAAATGTTTCCTTTTCCAGTATTTATCCAATTCAACTGTTTTTGAACAATGAAATATAATTGATTCAATGACAATTTACTCATTTTGAATTTGTGGTGCTTTTCCATCATACGGAAAATAGAGAGTTTCCAACTCACGGGCGGCTCTTGATTAGTCTTGGAGCATGTGATGCTGGGTCTGCAGCCGGGAGTTGGTCATCCCCGATATAACAGCGGAATAGTTTCTTTGTTCACACGGTGGCAGGCTGGAATTGTCCTTTTTGTACTCTTCTTTTGAGCTGAGATTGTACGTTTGTACGTACTCAGCTTTATTCACCACAAAGTCCTTAAGAACGTGTGTTCATCTAGAATCTAAAAATTATCACGTCACAAAAGGGTTTTTGTTCATTTCATAATGGTCGTGGTGTTTAAGGTCCATCAACCTAGAGGTTGTGAGTTTGAAGCCTATGATGGCAAATTGTTGTTAAAATCCCAAATGGTTTACTAATGCCCGTCAGGGAAGGGCTGCCATTCTCCAAATGGTTCGGCTTACATGTGACTCCAGTTTACTCTTTGGATCTGCTCCTATTCCCACTCAAAATCAGGCAGGATAGCAGTGGAAGGGGGGGAAACTGGAGCAGTGGCCTCGCACCAACTCACCTCCCCAAACTGAATGTCCCTCCCCTGCTGGGATTGCTGCAGGTGGGAATCCCACCAGGAGCCCACCGTGAATAGATAATGACTCCAAGAAACCGGGCCTGGGTGGTGGCAGTGTCGGGCAGCAGGTGGAAGCTCATCCCTCATCCTGTAGGGACAGGATAAGGAAAATCCAGCCCTTAATGTCCTCCGAAGTTAGTTGTGCACAATTGTGACAACAATAAGGAATTATAACAGGATAAAACTTAAGGCAATGTGCAGAAGGACTGCAGTGGTTCAATGAGAAAGCTCACCACCTTCACCTTCTCAAGGGATGGACCATAAATGTAATCGTCAGCGGTGGGAAGGACAGACTTAATATGGATGAAAGTGAACTAGATTTAGAATTTGCTTTGTTTTATATACATGTATGTTTGGTATTGGAGAGCTGTGTCGGGTGAATTAGTGACTTGCGGCCACATCAGATCGAGCAGGCACTGATTATGTTAACAAACTTTGTGTCAGCAGAACTAACATGGAAATCTGTCTGTGAGCAGCACCGAGAGATACAATTCATCTCTTTAAGTGGAAGCAAGCTGTTATATTGCTGTGACAACAACAGGCCCATTAGCTCTAACGAGACAGGAAGAGGTTTTTTTTTCTTTTTTCTTTTTCTTTTTTCTTTTTTTTCTTTTTCTCTTTCTCTTTTTTTTCCTGCCTCAGGCTGATTTTTACCAAATTAGGCCCCCCTTTTATAAGAAGGGGAGGTGTGGGGTGTGCTTAAGAACTAAAACCCAAAGAAACCAAAACCAAGTGTTCAAATTAAAACTTTATTATAGCAGGAAGAGGTCCATTGATGAAATCTAAACAGCCATCAATGGGATGTTTTGTTTGATAAATGTCTGCTTAATGATCTGATTGAGAGATATAACCAAATTCACATCAGTTGGACCTTTTTGAGCTTTATATAGGGAAGTGGTTTACAGCTTAGGTTAGAGTGTATTATTGAAGAAGAAAGCTAATGCCAGGGTAGGACATTGCATGGTGCCACCCAGACTTGGTCATTATTAAGTCTGCTAGTTGATGGGCACAGTTTATTAGAAATATAATTAGAAATATTGTATGACTATTATAGTCAGTATTCCTTATATTGACTAGTTTGCACTAATTTAGAATACAGAGTGATGATTGACAATGATGTGTGATTCCTTCATGTTTGTGCATGCACAATTCTGTGTTGCATTGAGTTTGCACATGTGCAATTTGACCCCAGTGGGTCCTGAATTAGACATCTTAAGACTAGACCAGATAAAGTAAATTGCTGAGAAGGTTAAGGGGAGAATTAATTGATGTGCTCAAAATTGAGGGGTTTTGATTATGTAAATAGGGAGAAACTGTTTCCACTGGCAGGGACCAGAGGGCACAGATTTAAGATAACTTGCAAAAGAAAAGTCAGAAGGGAGATAAGGAGAAATCTCTTAGGCTGTGAGCTGTGATTTGGACTGGACTGGAATGGACTGCACTGCACTGCACTGCACTGGACTGGACTGGACTGGACTGAACTGCACTGCACTGGACTGGACTGGACTGGACTGGACTGGACTGGAATGGACTGCACTGGACTGCACTGCACTGCACTGCACTGGACTGGACAGGACTGCACTGGACTGGACAGGACTGCACTGGACTGGACTGCACTGCACTGGACTGGACTGGACTGGACTGGACTGCACTGGACTGGACTGGACTGGATAGGACTGCACTGCACTGCACTGCACAGGACTGCACTGGACTGGACTGGACTGCACTGGACTGCACTGCACTGGACTGGACTGCACTGGACTGGACTGCACTGGACTGGACTGCACTGCACTGCACTGGACTGGACTGGACTGGACTGCACTGCACTGGACTGCACTGGACTGCACTGCACTGCACTGCACTGCACTGGACGGGACTGGACTGCACTGGACTGGACTGGACTGGACTGCACTGCACTGGACTGGACTGGACTGGACTGCACTGGACTGCACTGCACTGGACTGGACTGGACTGCACTGCACTGGACTGGACTGCACTGCACTGCACTGCACTGGACTGGACTGCACTGGACTGGACTGCACTGCACTGGACTGGACTGCACTGCACTGCACTGGACAGGACTGGACTGCACTGGACTGCACTGGACTGCACTGGACTGGACTGCACTGCACTGGACTGGACTGCACTGGACTGGATTGGACTGGACTGGACTGCACTGCACTGGACTGGACTGCACTGGACTGGACTGCACTGCACTGGACTGGACTGCACTGCACTGCACTGCACTCGACCGGACTGCACTGGACTGGACTGCACTGGACTGCACTGCACTGGACTGCACTGCACTGTACTGGACTGCATTGCACTGCACTGGACTGCACTGGACTGGACTGCACTGGACTGGACTGCACTGGACTGGACTGGACTGCACTGCACTGGACTGCACTGGACTGGACTGCACTGGACTGGACTGCACTGAACTGGACTGCACTGCACTGGACTGGACTGGACTGGACTGCACTGCACTGGACTGGACTGCACTGGACTGGACTGGACTGCACTGCACTGGACTGCACTGGACTGCACTGCACTGGACTGCACTGCACTGTACTGCACTGGACTGCACTGGACTGCACTGGACTGCACTGGACTGGACTGCACTGCACTGCACTGCACTGCACTGGACTGCACTGGACTGCACTGCACTGCACTGCACTGCACTGGACTGGACTGCACTGGACTGGACTGGACTGCACTGCACTGGACTGGACTGCACTGCACTGCACTGGACTGGACTGGACTGGACTGCACTGGACTGCACTGCACTGGACTGGACTGGACTGCACTGGACTGGACTGCACTGGACTGGACTGCACTGCACTGGACTGCACTAGACTGGACTGGACTGGACTGCACTGCACTGGACTGCACTGCACTGGACTGGACTGGACTGCACGGCACTGCACTGGACTGGACTGGACTGCACTGGACTGGACTGCACTGGACTGGACTGGACTGCACTGGACTGGACTGCACTGGACTGGACTGCACTGCACTGGACTGGACTGGACTGCACTGGACTGCACTGCACTGCACTGGACTGGACTGCACTGGACTGGACTGCACTGGACTGGACTGGACTGCACTGGACTGGACTGCACTGGACTGGACTGCACTGGACTGGACTGGACTGGACTGCACTGGACTGGACTGCACTGGACTGGACTGCACTGGACTGGACTGCACTGCACTGGACTGGACTGCACTGCACTGCACTGGACTGGACTGGACTGCACTGCACTGCACTGGACTGCACTGGACTGGACTGCACTGCACTGGACTGGACTGCACTGCACTGCACTGGACTGGACTGGACTGCACTGCACTGCACTGGACTGCACTGGACTGGACTGCACTGCACTGCACTGCACTGGACTGCACTGCACTGCACTGGAATGCACTGCACTGGACTGGACTGCACTGCACTGGACTGGACTGCACTGGACTGCACTGGACTGGACTGCACTGCACTGGACTGCACTGCACTGAAATGGACTGCACTGGACTGGACTGCACTGGACTGCACTGGACTGGACTGGACTGGACTGCACTGCACTGGACTGCACTGCACTGGACTGGACTGGACTGCACTGCACTGGACTGCACTGCACTGGACTGCACTGGACGGGACTGGACTGCACTGCACTGGACTGGACTGGACTGCACTGCACTGGACTGCACTGCACTGGACTGGACTGCACTGGACTGGACTGGACTGCACTGGACTGGACTGCACTGCACTGCACTGCACTGGACTGCACTGCACTGGACTGGACTGGACTGGACTGCACTGGACTGGACTGCACTGGACTGCACTGCACTGGACTGCACTGGACTGGACTGCACTGCACTGCACTGGACTGGACTGCACTGGACTGCACTGCACTGCACTGGACTGGACTGGTTTGCACTGCACTGGACTGGACTGGACTGCACTGCACTGCACTGGACTGGACTGCACTGCACTGGACTGGACTGCACTGCACTGCACTGGACTGCACTGGACTGGAATGCACTGGACTGGACTGCACTGCACTGGACTGGACTGCACTGGACTGCACTGCACTGGACTGGACTGCACTGCACTGGACTGGACTGCACTGCACTGGACTGGACTGGACTGCACTGGACTGGACTGGACTGCACTGGACTGGACTGCACTGCACTGCACTGGACTGGACTGGACTGCACTGGACTGGACTGCACTGGACTGGACTGGACTGGACAGCACTGGACTGGACTGGACTGCACTGGACTGGACTGGACTGCACTGGACTGCACTGCACTGCACTGCACTGGACTGGACTCGACTGGACTGCACTGCACTGCACTGGACTGCACTGCACTGGACTGCACTGCACTGCACTGGACTGGACTGCACTGCACTGGACTGGACTGCACTGGACTGCACTGCACTGGACTGGACTGCACTGCACTGGACTGGACTGCACTGGACTGGACTGGACTGCACTGGACTGCACTGCACTGCACTGCTCTGGACTGGACTGCACTGCACTGCACTGGACTGCACTGGACTGGACTGCACTGCACTGCACTGGACTGGACTGGACTGCACTGCACTGGACTGCACTGCACTGGACTGGACTGGACGGGACTGGACTGCACTGGACGGGACTGGACTGGACTGCACTGCACTGCACTGGACTGCACTGGATGGGACTGCACTGCACTGGACTGCACTGCACTGGACTGGACTGGACTGCACTGCACTGCACTGGACTGCACTGCACTGGACTGCACTGGACTGCACTGCACTGGACTGGACTGCACTGCACTGGACTGGACTGCACTGGACTGCACTGCACTGGACTGGACTGGACTGGACTGCACTGGACTGGACTGGACTGCACTGGACTGGACTGCACTGCACTGGACTGGACTGGACTGCACTGCACTGCACTGGACTGGACTGGACTGCACTGGACTGCACTGCACTGGACTGGACTGGACTGGTTTGCACTGCACTGGACTGGACTGGACTGCACTGCACTGCACTGGACTGGACTGCACTGCACTGGACTGGACTGCACTGCACTGGACTGCACTGGACTGCACTGGACTGGAATGCACTGCACTGGACTGTACTGGACTGGACTGCACTGGACTGGACTGCACTGCACTGGACTGGACTGCACTGGACTGCACTGGACTGGACTGCACTGCACTGGACTGGACTGGACTGCACTGGACTGGACTGCACTGGACTGGACTGGACTGCACTGCACTGGACTGGACTGGACTGCACTGGACTGGACTGCACTGGACTGGACTGGACTGCACTGGACTGCACTGCACTGCACTGGACTGGACTGGACTGCACTGCACTGGACTGGACTGCACTGCACTGGACTGGACTGGACTGCACTGGACTGCACTGCACTGGACTGGACTGGACTGCACTGCACTGGACTGGACTGCACTGGACTGGACTGCACTGGACTGCACTGCACTGCACTGGACTGGACTGCACTGCACTGCACTGGACTGGACTGGACTGCACTGCACTGCACTGGACTGGACTGGACTGGACTGCACTGCACTGGACTGCACTGCACTGCACTGGACTGCACTGGACTGGACTGCACTGGACTGGACTGCACTGGACTGGACTGCACTGGACTGGACTGCACTGCACTGCACTGGACTGGACACTGCACTGGACTGGACTGCACTGCACTGCACTGGACTGCACTGAACTGCACTGCACTGGACTGCACTGCACTGGACTGGACTGGACTGGACTGCACTGCACTGGACTGGACTGCACTGCACTGCACTGGACTGCACTGGACTGGACTGGACTGGACTGGACTGCACTGGACTGGACTGCACTGGACTGGACTGCACTGGACTGGACTGCACTGGACTGGACTGCACTGCACTGGACTGGACTGCACTGGACTGGACTGCACTGCACTGCACTGCACTGGACTGGACTGCACTGCACTGGACTGGACTGGACTGCACTGCACTGGACTGGACTGGACTGCACTGCACTGGACTGGACTGCACTGCACTGGACTGCACTGCACTGTACTGGACTGCACTGGACTGGACTGCACTGGACTGGACTGCACTGGACTGGACTGGACTGTACTGCACTGGACTGGACTGTACTGCACTGGACTGCACTGCACTGGACTGGACTGGACTGGACTGCACTGGACTGCACTGGACTGGACTGCACTGCACTGCACTGGACTGCACTGCACTGCACTGCACTGCACTGGACTGGACTGGACTGCACTGGACTGGACTGGACTGGACTGGACTGGACTGCCTGAAAAGGTGATGGAAACCTGTACTGGTTGAATGTGCTTAAGAGTGTGTTCCAGTTCTCTCCCTCTCCCCACCCCTGTCCCATTACTTGGGTATGGTTGGTGT
This sequence comes from Heptranchias perlo, assembly GCF_035084215.1. Classification (NCBI taxonomy): domain Eukaryota; kingdom Metazoa; phylum Chordata; class Chondrichthyes; order Hexanchiformes; family Hexanchidae; genus Heptranchias; species Heptranchias perlo. Next base: position 29,451,089 of record NC_090356.1, read on the forward strand.
GGACACTCCGTCACTCCAGCTGTATGAGTCAGTGACTGTCTGGGTGCAGTGTTTAACAGCATTGCCTGTGGCAGCTGGCAGAATCAAATGACTCTGAAATTATACCCAAGTCAAATTAATTAATATATATCAAAAAGATCAGTAGTCCTAATACTGACCCCTGGGGAACACTGCTGCATCCTTCCCTCTAGTCTGAAAAACAACCATTCACCACTATTCTCTGCTTTCTGTCCCTTTGCCAATTTTGTATCTATGCTGCCACTGTCCCTTTTTAATCCCGTGGGTTTCAATTTTGCTAGCCAGTCTATTATGTGGTACTTTATCAAATGCTTTGACCGAGATTAAAATAAAGCCAAGAATAATGAATGATCAGGTGAGTTGTGCCTGCCATGAGGTGGCTTGTCTCATTATTTATAATGTGGAGATGCCGGTGATGGACTGGGGTTGACAATTGTAAACAATTTTACAACACCAAGTTATAGTCCAGCAATTTTATTTTAAATTCACAAGCTTTCGGAGGCTACCTCCTTCCTCAGGTGAACGATGTGGAAATGAAGTCCTCGAAATGAAGTCGCATTTATAATTCACAGAACAATGCTGGTGATAACAGACAGTTTTTTCAACTGCCCGTTGCCAAGGCAATCAGTGTGCAGACAGACAGGTGTTACCTGCCAGGTCTCAGAATATACAAATCACCAAAAAAAACAACAAACAAAAAAAAACAGAGATAGAGAGGTAGAAACATAGAAAAGACAGCAACTGACCCGTTATATTAAAAACAGATAACATTTGTTCGCTGGTGGGGTAACGTGTAGCGTGACATGAACCCAAGATCCCGGTTGAGGCCGTCCTCATGGGTGCGGAACTTGGCTATCAATTTCTGCTCTACGATTTTGCGTTGTCGTGTGTCTCGAAGGCCGCCTTGGAGTACGCTTACCCGAAGGTCGGTGGCTGAATGTCCTTGACTGCTGAAGTGTTCCCCGACTGGGAGGGAACCCTCCTGTTTGGCGATTGTTGCGCGGTGTCCGTTCATCCGTTGTCGCAGTGTCTGCATGGTCTCGCCAATGTACCATGCTCCGGGGCATCCTTTCCTGCAACGTATGAGGTAGACAACGTTGGCCGAGTCACAGGAGTATGAACCATGCACCTGGTGGGTGGTGTCCTCTCGTGTGATGGTGGTATCTGTGTCGATGATCTGGCATGTCTTGCAGAGGTTACCGCGGCAGGGTTGTGTGGTGTCGTGGACGCTGTTCTCTTGAAAGATGGGTAATTTGCTGCGAACGATGGTCTGTTTGAGGTTGGGTGGCTGTTTGAGGTTGGGTTGCCCACGGACAACCTCACGATGCTCCACTTTTCCAGCTTCCACCCTAACCACGTCAAAGAGGCCATCCCCTATGGACAGGCCCTGCGAATACACAGGGTCTGCTCAGACGAGGAGGAACGCGATGGACACCTACAGACGCTGAAAGACGCCCTAGTAAGAACGGGATATGACGCTCGACTCATCGATCGACAGTTCCGACGGGCCACAGCAAAAAATCGCATAGACCTCCTCAGGAGACTAACACGGGACGCAACCAACAGAGTACCCTTTGTCGTCCAGTACTTCCCCGGAGCGGAGAAACTACGCCATGTTCTCCGCAGCCTTCAACATGTCATCAATGACGACGAACACCTCGCTATGGCCATCCCCACACCTCCACTACTCGCCTTTAAACAGCCACCCAACCTCAAACAGACCATCGTTCGCAGCAAATTACCCAGCTTTCAAGAGAACAGCGTCCACGACACCACACAACCCTGCCGCGGTAACCTCTGCAAGACATGCCAGATCATCGACACAGATACCACCATCACACGAGAGGACACCACCCACCAGGTGCATGGTTCATACTCCTGTGACTCGGCCAACGTTGTCTACCTCATACGTTGCAGGAAAGGATGCCCCGGAGCATGGTACATTGGCGAGACCATGCAGACACTGCGACAACGGATGAACGGACACCGCGCAACAATCGCCAAACAGGAGGGTTCCCTCCCAGTCGGGGAACACTTCAGCAGTCAAGGACATTCAGCCACCGACCTTCGGGTAAGCGTACTCCAAGGCGGCCTTCGAGACACACGACAACGCAAAATCGTAGAGCAGAAATTGATAGCCAAGTTCCGCACCCATGAGGACGGCCTCAACCGGGATCTTGGGTTCATGTCACGCTACACGTTACCCCACCAGCGAACAAATGTTATCTGTTTTTAATATAACGGGTCAGTTGCTGTCTTTTCTATGTTTCTACCTCTCTATCTCTGTTTTTTTTTGTTTGTTTTTTTTGGTGATTTGTATATTCTGAGACCTGGCAGGTAACACCTGTCTGTCTGCACACTGATTGCCTTGGCAACGGGCAGTTGAAAAAACTGTCTGTTATCACCAGCATTGTTCTGTGAATTATAAATGCGACTTCATTTCGAGGACTTCATTTCCACATCGTTCACCTGAGGAAGGAGGTAGCCTCCGAAAGCTTGTGAATTTAAAATAAAATTGCTGGACTATAACTCATTATTTATAATGAGCCTTTTTGTTTCCCTTAACTTGATGCATGCCTTTTTGATCCATTTGCAGTTTTCCTGAGGTGCTGATGTTTATGATAGTTACTCCAGTCAATACAACTGAGCAATTCCTTATCAATTTTATGCCCCTGGAGTTTGACCATTGATTTCAACACTAAACTGGAGGAGTTTTAACAGGTAACTTAGTGGCTTCCCAGCTGTGTTACTTGACCGTGTTTGTACCTTTTGGCTGCCAAGGCCCTAAACTCTGGAATTCCCTCTCTCTCTCTCCTGCACTCTGGGACTCCCCACTTGGGGCTAATATAGTAGCATGGATAGAGGATTGGTTAAAGGACAGAAAATAAAAGGAATAATTGGGTAATTTTCAAATTAGCAGGCTGTAACTAGAGTGCTGCATGGATCAGTGCTTGGGCCTCAGCTATTTACAATCCATATTAATGGTGACTTAGATGAACAGACTGAGTGATGTGTAGTCAGCAAACTTGGATACAAAGGTAGGTGGGACAGTAAGCTGTGAGGAGGACATAGTCTGCAAAGGAATATAGACAGGTTGAGTAGGCAATAAGGTGGCAAATTGAGTATAATGAGATTATTCACTTTGGTAGTAAGAATAGAAAAACAGAATATTTTTTTAAATGTTGGTGTTCAGAGATTTGGATGTCCTCCTACAAGAAAAAGTTAGTGTGCAGGTACAGCATGCAATTAGGAAGGCAAATTGTATGTTGGCCTTGTAAGGGGGTTGGAGTACAAGGAAGTCCTGCTGCAATTGTACAGTGCTTTGGTGACTCTGCACCTGGAGTACTGTGCAGTTTTGGATTGCTTGTCTAAGAAAGGATATACTTGCCTTGGAAGCAGTGCAATGAAGGTTCACTAGATTGATTCCTGGGATAAGAGGGTTGTCCTACTGATGAGATTGAGTAGAATGGGCCTATACACTTGAGTTTAAAGGACTGAGGTGCTCTCATTGCAACACAAGATTCTGTGGTGGTGGTGGTTTGACAGGGTAGTAACTAGAGTGCTGCATGGATCAGTGCCTGGGCCTCAGCTATGTACAATCCATATGAATGATGACATAGATGAACGGACTGGTTGTTCTCCCTGGCTGGAGAATCTAGAACTAGAGCACAGCCTCAAGATAAGGGGTTAGCCACTCAAGACTGAAATGAGGAATGTCTTCAGAGGGTTGTGACTCTTTGGCATTCTCTGCCCCCAGAGGGCTGTGGCTGCTCAGTTGTTGAGTATATTCAAGGCTGAGATATGTTTGGACTTTGGGGGAAATCAAGGGACATGGGGATCTGGCAGGAAAGTGGAGTTGAAGTTTAAGATCAGCCATGATCTAATTGAATGGCAGCTGCCTCAATGGGCTGAATGGCCTACACCTGTTTCTATATTCTCTAGAATGGGACACAAGCCTCCAGCTGAGGCCTAACAAGTGACTTACAAAGGATTGGCATCACTGCCTCAATTGTCGTAGTGGGGTGTAGCTAATTAGACACTGTTAAATGTTGTAGGTGCAGGGAACTTCCTTGTGACTGTGACCAGTCCCATCAGCTGTGTGCCTGAACTGCCCCAAACTGGTGGCTCCTTGCAAATGTTTGGCCAAGGTCTCATTGGCTTACATCATGTCCAAGAACAGCAGTGTTGCCACACGCTGCCTTGTGTATACCTGCCACATGCCATCTTGTGTATACCCACCACATCCTGAGTATAGAACATTTACCCTTCTACTCCAGGAGATGACTCCTCCAGTCAGGATGAGTTGCAGAAGGTGGAGGAGTTGGTCAAGCTGGAACCCAGGAACAAGCAGCTGAAGATTACATTCAGTAGCAATTCAAGGTCGTAACCCTGCAGGACATTAGGAATATGAAGATGTGCCGGTATGAAGTCATTGAAGGCCTGGGGAACACTTCGTAAGAAGATACGGGGGGGTGGTGGGAGGTGAGAAACGATGGCTTCTGCCGCATGAGCGACCGTGCCCCCACCCAGTTATCAAAGCAGAGCTGGTGATTTCATGGGTGGAATGTGAACATTGATGCTCTCAGTGGTTTCACCTCTGCTGCTGCCCGACTGAAGTGGATCCCCACACATTCCTGAGTGTGGTGCCTGTTGGGACCAATTGTGCCTTGGTCTATGCCTGGTGTCTCCAACATACATGGAAAATGTTTACAGGAGTAAGTCAAAGTGTAATGCCAGCCATGCATGATGGCCTTAGGGAGTTGGGAAGGAATTGATCAGTTTTTCCATATTGTTCAGTGGCTTTCATGTCAGTGTGGATTTTGACAACACCAGCCCTGTCTCTCTGCCACCTACCTCAACCCCTCCACTGCCTCTGATTTGTCACACTGCTGGTCCAACATCCAGTAATGGATGACCAGAAATCTCCTCTAACTAAATATTGGGATGATCAAAGCCATTGTCTTCAGTCCCTGTCACTGGCTCTGTTCCCTGGCTACTGTCTGAGGCCGAACCAGACCTTCTCAACGTTTGCCTCCTATTTGAGCTGACCTTCCAATCCCATAACCACTCATCACCAAGACTGCCTACTTCCACCTCTAACATTGCTTGTCTCTGCCCCTGCCTCCACTCACCTGCTGAAACCCTCATCCGTGCCCTTGTTCCACTAGACTTGACTATTCCAGTGGTCTGTTAGTCAGCCTCCCACTCAATAAAATTGAGCTCATCCAAAACTGCCCGTATCCTAACTCTCTCCAAGTCCCGTTCACCCCTGTGCTCACTGACCTGCATTGGCTCCTGGTCCAGCAATGCCTCAATGTTTAAATAGTGACTATGATGGGCATTGTTGTGTCTTGTAGTTGTGATTTTGACTTTAGAACAGAAGATCCAGCTCCTGGGTAGAAGCAAACTAATCATTGGTAGATGACCAGACAACTGATGCTGCACATCTAACGCATACAAGGTCTAGACTTCAGCTGCTGCAGAGATCAAGGGTTGTTGTGACAACTCTTTAATGATTGAAATGAATGGCAAAGCTTTTTTAAAAACTCATTGTGAAAATAGTATGTCATGTGCTCACTTTGAACATGCCAGTAGGACATTTGAAGTGCATCTGTTTGTCCCTCTTTTCCTCAGTCAAATAAGAAATTTAGCTCAGACCCTTTTGTTCTCAGTTCAAAGAAATGTTGCATTTAAATTCATTTTGTATGCAAGTGTATGTTGTGAAAGAAAATAAAACAATGTTGATAATGGCACGGTGGGGATTGTCATTCTGATGAGAACATATATTCCCCAGTGAGTCATTCCACCTCTCAATCCATTTATTTTTTTGGCCCCGATTATTAACCTGAAGACAGTAATGGAGTGAATATACACTCACCTGGCCCCCTCCTGCCCGTCAGGTGGGTTAAAATTGAAGTCTCAGTTTCTCCAAACTGGCCTTCGACCTGTCCTGCATCTCCCAGTGAAGATCAGTAACCCTGTGTCACACTGTCAAAGCTTTGATGGAAGCAGTCCTGGGCAACAGCCACCGACCTGAACATTGGGCAAAGGAAGTAAATGGCATATGGAATGGTTGTGAGCTCGGTGTGTGGTAAGTTAAATGTTTAATTTCTGTTTATTTCAGAGATTTGTTGCAGCCCAGCTCACCGGATGCCAAAGCTGTGGAGTTATAGTTGGATTTCATTGTGTTGGGGAGACTCAACTGCACTGAGTTGTAGGACAGTTTCTCCAGCAATTTGCAAAAACAGGCACATTCCAGCGAATGTCAACAAGACAGCTTGAAACACCAAGGCCTGGCAGACTGTCGTCGCTTAAGAGGCATTGTGAATCCTTGTACCATTCTGACATTCATTTAATACCTTCATCCGTTTGACCACTACATGTCTACCTTTTATGTACATGTAAGGAGGCAACAAATCTCCTGCTAGCCCCTCGTAGAACGAGGCATGAAATCTTTGGTCGCACCTAATGTGACCATATCCTGGTCCCTCACACTGCACCCTGACCGTGTTGTCAGGGATGTGAAAGGACTTGGCTCTATGTAGGCAATGCTCTGTCAGATGCTCCATCACTTCCTACAATGTTCACTCCTCTCTGTATAATTTTCACTTCCAGAGTTTTATTTTTTTGGTTTGTAAAGAACTGTATCCCATCTCTTTCTGCGATCTAGACGTTACAACGCGAGCCAATGATTCACTTTTGCTAATTGAGTTACTTGTGCTGGGTAAACAAAGCCTCAATCTTTTGACATAGGAAACGCTGGTGAAATTGTCACCACCGGCTTCCAAAAACCAGCACGCACCCTTCGGACTGCGTTGTCACTAAATGCATCGAGTGTTCCATTGACATAGAAACTAGGAGCAGGCGTAGGCCATTTGGCCCTTTGCACCTGCCCTGCCATTCAATATGACTATGGCTGATCCTCTCTCATACCATATTCCCATGCTCTCCCCATACCCCTTGATGCCTTTTGTGTCTAGAAATCTATCTTGCTCCTTAAATATATTCAGTGACTTGGACTCCGAAGTCTTCTGTCGTAGAGAATTCCACAGGTTCATCACCCTCTGAGTGAAGAAATTTCTTCTCATCTCAGTCCTGAATGTCTTACCCTGTGTCCTGAGACACTGACCCCTCATTCTGGACCCCCCACAAGCCAGGGGAAACATCCTCCCTGCATCCAGTCTGTCCAGCCCTGTTAGAATTTTATACATTTCAATGAGATCCCCTCTAGTTCTTCTAAACTCTAGTGAATACAGGCCGAGTCGACCCAATCTCTCGTCATATGACAGTCATACCATCCCAGGGATCTGTCTGGTGAACATTCGCTGCACTCCCTCTATGGCAAGTATATCCTTTGGTAAGGAGACCAAAACTGCACACAATACTCCAGGTGTGGTCTTACCAAGGCCCTGTATAACTGCAATAAGACATCCTTGTTCCTGTATTCAAATCCTCTTGCAATGAAGGCCAACATACCATTTGCCTTCCTAACTGCTTGCTGCACCTGCATGTTTGCTTTCAGTGACTGGTGTACAAGGACACCCAGGTCCCTTTGTACATCAACATTTCCCAATCTATCGCCATTTAAATAAGAACATAAGAACATAAGAAACAGGGGCAGGAGTAGGCCAATCGGCCCCTTGAGCCTGCTCCGCCATTCAATAAGATCATGGCTGATCTGATCCTAACCTCAAATCTAAATTCATGTCCAATTTCCTGCCCGCTCCCCGTAACCCCTAATTCCCTTTACTTCTAGGAAACTGTCTATTTCTGTTTTTAATTTATTTAATGATGTAGCTTCCACAGCTTCCTGGGGCAGAAAATTCCACAGACCTACTACCCTCTGAGTGAAGAAGTTTCTCCTCATCTCAGTTTTGAAAGAGCAGCCCCTTATTCTAAGATTATGCCCCCTAGTTCTAGTTTCACCCATCCTTGGGAACATCCTTACCGCATCCATCCGATCAAGCCCCTTCACAATCTTATATGTTTCAATAAGATCGCCTCTCATTCTTCTGAACTCCAATGAGTAGAGTCCCAATCTACTCAACCTCTCCTCATATGTCCGCCCCCTCATCCCCGGGATTAACCGAGTGAACCTTCTTTGTACTGCCTCGAGAGCCAGTATGTCTTTTCTTAAGTATGGAGACCAAAACTGTATGCAGTATTCCAGGTGCGGTCTCACCAATACCTTATATAACTGCAGCAATACCTCCCTGTTTTTATATTCTATCCCCATAGCAATAAAAGCCAACATTCCGTTGGCCGCCTTGATCACCTGCATACTAACTTTTTGATTTTCTTGCACTAGGACCCCAGATCCCTTTGTACTGCAGTACTTTCCAGTTTCTCGCCATTAAGATAATAACTTGCTCTCTGATTTTTCCTGCCAAAGTGCATAACCTCACATTTTCCAATATTGTATTGCATCTGCCAAATCTCCGCCCACTCACCCAGCCTGTCTATATCCCCTTGTAGGTTTTTTATGTCCTCCTCACTCTCTACTTTCCCTCCCACCTTTGTATCATCTGCAAACTTTGATATGTTACACTCGGTCCCCTCCTCCAAATCGTTAATATAGATTGTAAAGAGTTGGGGACCCAGCACCGACCCCTGCGGAACACCACTGGCTACTGGTTGCCAGTCCGAGAATGAGCCATTTATCCCAACTCTCTGCTTCCGGTTAGATAACCAATCCTCCAGCCATGCCAGAATATTACCCCCAATCCAGTGATTCTTTATCTTGAGCAATAATCTTTTATGTGGCACCTTGTCGAATGCCTTCTGGAAGTCTAAATACACTACGTCCACTGGTTCCCCTTTATCCACCCTGTACATTATGTCCTCAAAGAACTCAAGCAAATTTGTCAGACGTGAATTTCCCTTCGTAAAGCCCTGCTGACTTTGTCCTATTAAATTATGTTTATCCAAATGTTCCGCTACTGTCTCCTTGATAATAGATTCCAAAATTTTACCCACCACAGATGTTAGGCTAACTGGTCTATAATTTCCAGCCTTCTGCCTACTACCCTTTTTAAATAAGGGTGTTACATTAGCAGTTTTCCAATCTGCTGGGACCTTTGCCACTTCCCTCAAGACCCTCGGATGTAAGCCATCATGTCCAGGGGATTTATCCGCCTTGAGTCCCATTAATTTACTGAGTACCAATTCCTTAGTGATTTTAATCGTATTTAGCTCCTCCCCCCCCAGAGCCCCCTGTTTGTCCAGTGTTGGGATATTCTTAGTGTCCTCTACCGTAAAGACTGAAACAAAATATTTGTTCAGCATTTTTGCCATCTCCATGTTTCCCACCATTAGTTTCCCGGTCTCATCCTCTTGCCTTAGCCAACCTTTTTCTTTTTATATAACTGTAGAAACGCTTGCTATCTTTTTATATTTTTTGCTAATTTATTTTCATAATCTATCTTCCCTTTCTTAATCAATCCTTTAGTTACTTTTTGCTGTCTTTTGAAGACTTCCCAATCTTCTATCCTCCCACTAAGTTTGGCTATCTTGTATGTCCTTGTTTTTCGTTGGATACTATCCTTAATTTCTTTACTTAGCCACGGATGGCTGTCATTTCTTTTACACCCTTTTTTCCTCAGTGGAATACATTTTTTTTGAAAGTTGTAAAATAACTCCTTAAATGAACACCACTGCTCATGTACTGTCTTACCCTTTAATCTATTTTCCCAGTCCACTTTAATCAATTCCGCTCTCATACCATCATAGTCTCCTTTATTCAAGCTCAGTACGCTTGTTTGAGAACCAACCTTCTCACCCTCTAATTGGATATGGAATGTAACCATGTTATGGTCACTCATTCCAAGGGGATCCTTAACTAGGACATTATTAATTAATCCTGGCTCATTACACAGGACCAGTTCCAAGGTTGCTTGCCCCCTTGTAGGATCAGTTACATACTGCTCAAGAAATCCATCCCTAATACACTCAATAAACTCTTCCTCAAGGCTGCCCTGCCCAATTTGATTTGTCCAGTTAATATGATAGTTAAAATCCCCCATAATTATAGCTGTTCCCTTATTACATGCCCTGACTATTTCCTGATTGCAACTCTGCTGGAAAAAGTATTAACTATTAGGAGGCCTATATACTACGCCCACGAGTGTTTTTTTCCCCTTATTATTCCTTATCTCTACCCAAACTGTTTCATTATCCTGATCCTTTGTCCCAATATCTTTTCTCTGTATTAGTGATTCCTTCCCTTATTAACATAGCCACCCCACCTCCCCTTCCTTCCTGCCTGTCCTTCCTGATTGTTAAATACCCTGGCATATTTAATTCCCAGTCGTTGTCACCCTGCAGCCATGTTTCTGTAATGGCCACAAGATCATACCCATACGTCATTATTTGTGCCGTTAACTCGTCCATTTTGTTACGAATGCTACGTGCATTCAGATGAAGAACTTTCAAATGTTTTGTGACACTTAGTTCCTGCTTTTTCCTTTTTTTAACACTTTACCTTTTACTCCATACCTTCTGTCCCTTCCTGACACGCTTTCCTCTGTCTCCCTGCTCAGGTTCCCAACCCCCTGCCACAGCTTTGATGCTGGGTTAATCGCCTTACGCCTTCTAGTTTTCATTTTATCTGTCGTGCCTAAAGTACACTTTCTTTCTGCTGCTCTATGCTTTTCCCTTTCACTTGTTCTTGAACAACTGTTTGTACTATTTGTATTGTAGATTTCCCCTGGGTCTTCCCCTCTCTTGCTGCTCTCAACTTTATTCCCTTCTGACTCCCCGCTCAGGTTCCCATCCCCCTGCCACTCTAGTTTAAACCTTCCCCAACAGCACTAGCAAACACCCCCCCGAGGACATTGGTCCCCGTCCTGCTCGGGTGTAACCCGTCACGCTTGTACAGGTCCCACCTTCCTCAGAACCGGTTCCAATGTCCAAGGAATCTAAATCCCTCCCTCATACACCATAATACTCTGCCTTTCTGTTTTTCCTTCCGAAATGGATAACTTCACATTTATCCATGTTATACTGCATCTGCCATGTATTTGCCCACTCACTCAACTTGTCTAAATTGCCTTGAAGCCTCTTTGCATTATCCTCACAATCCCACCTAGTTTTGTGTCGTCAGCAAACTTGGAAATATTACATTTGGTTCCCTCATCCAAATCACTGATCTATATTGTGAATAGCTGGGGCCCAAGCACTGATCCCTGCGGTACCCCACTAGTCACTGCCTGCCACCCCGAAGAAGACCCATTTATTCCTACTCTCTGTTTCCTGTCTGTTAACCAATTTTCAATCCATGCCAGTATATTACTGCCAATGTGCTTTAATTTTGCACACTAACCTTTTATTTGGGACTTTATCAAAGGCCTTCTGAAAATCTAAATACATCACATCCACTGGTTCTCCCTTATCTATTCTACCAGTTACATCCTCAAAAAAACTCCAGTAGGTTTGTTGAACGCAATTTCCCTTTCATAAATCCAAAGACTAGTTGACTTTGTCTAATCCTGTTGATATTTTCTAAATGTCTTGTTATCACATCCTTTATAATAGACTCTAGGATTTTCCCTACTACTGATGTTAGGCTAACCGGTCTGTAATTCCCTGTTTTTTTTTCTCTCCCTCCCTTTTTAAATAGTGGGATTATATTTGCCACCCTCCAATCTGCAGGAACTGTTCCATAATCTAGAATTTTGGAAGATGACAACTAATGCATCCACTATTTCCATGGCTACCTCTTTTAGTACTCTGGGATGCAGATGGCCCTGGGGATTTATCGGCTTTCAGTCCCATTAATTTCTCCAGCACTTTTTTTACTAATACTAATTTCCTTTAATTCCTCCTTCTCACTAGTCCCTTGGTTCCCTCGCATTTCTGGGAAGTTATTTGTGTCCTCTTCCGTGAAGAAAGAACCAAAGTATTTGTTTAATTGCTCTGCCATTTCCTTGTTCCCCATTATAAATTCTCCCGTTTCTGACTGTAAGGGACCTACATTTGTCTTCATTAATCTTTTCCTTTTTTACATACTTGTAGAATCTGTCACAGTCCACTTTTTATGTTCCTTGCAAGTTTACGCTCATACTCTATTTTCCCCTCTTAATCAATCTCTTGGTCCTTTGTTGCTGAATTCTAAACTGCTCCCAATCCTCAGACTTTCTACTTTTTCTGGCAACTTTATATGACTCCTCTTTGGATCTAATACTATCCTTAATTTCTTTTGTTAGCCATGGTTGGGCAGCTTTTCCTTTTGTGTTTTTGCACCATAAAGGAATGTATAACTGTTGCAATTCATGCATTTGTTCCTTAAATGTTAGCCATTGCCTATCCACCATCAAGCCTTTTAATGAAGCTTCCCAATCTATCATAGCCAACTCACTCCTCATACCTTTGTAGTTTCCTTTGTTTAGATTTAGGACCCTAGTTTCAGATTGGACTACTTCACTTTCCATCTTAATGAATTCTATCATGTTATGGTTACTCTTCCCTAAAGGACTCTGCACAAGAAGATTATTAATTAACCCCTTCTCATTGCACAATACCCAATCTAGGATAGCCTGTTCCCTGGTTGGCTCCTCAACGTACTAGTCTAAAAAAACGATCTTGTACACACTCCAGGAATTCATCCTCCACAGGCAGGCATTTTGGACAGCTGGCACTAGGTCCCTTTCAAAATGGTGCCAGCTGCATCGCCTGTGTTACCGGGACATACAGGCTACCGACACTACTGCCCTCCCCCCACCCCCACACAACCCATTGTGAGGCCTTTTACCCCCTGCCCCACAACTGTTAATACCAGGCAAATGCAGTGAAATTCAACCCCAAAATGTAATTTGGAAAAATAAAGAAGTGGTTCAGTTGACAATTTGCTCCCTTCCTAGAGTTGTTGTTCTGTTACATCGAGTCTACAGCATCAAAACAGGCCATTCGGCCCAACTGGTACACGCCAGCATTTATGTTCTGCATGGGCCTCCTCCCTCCCTGTCATTAGCAAAATGTTCATGAGCACAATGTAAGCAGCTACAACTTTGTAAACAGATCCTCCTCCTTCAGTGCGGACATGTGGTAGAGGATCCACAGCTGTTCAGAGTTTGATCATCTTCTGGTGGAACAACATCAGAACAACTGCATTTATTGGAACCATCTGGACAGGATTGAAACCCTTTGCCGGTTTGAAAAGTAATCTCGACAAGAAGACTCTCCGCTTAGGCTGCTGGCTTTGAAAGAAGGCGATGCAGTCCGTTAAATAAGAGTCTAGTGTTTTGGTGATGTGTTTTAATGATTTGCTTCGATCTGGCCTTCACAATCTTCCAGTGGTTCAGGTTGGGCTCCTTGAGATACTTCTTGTTTGATCCTATAAATAGGGTAATGGAGTGTAGTGGTTACTTTGCAAGACATGACGAGTTCATTACGATAAACTAGTAAACTGACCGGGTTCAAACAGAATTTAAATAACCAATGAAACTTTTTAATTAAGTCACCAAACACAATGCATGCGGCATTGGTCAGACTCTACCTTAATGCAAGGCTGAATCCTGTCCGATAGTTCGATTACGAAGGGCCTGATAGGTTTCGGTTCTGACCATTTATTTATAAGCTTCGAAAGCGATGCCATCACCTCAAGTGAAAATGGAATCTTCACTTCCTTGTTCTTTAACTTAAAACTTCAGAGAAGAGTTTTGCAGAATGTTTTTCAGTCCTCCAATGGTGCCATTCCCCAGTCCCATAATGTACAGTAACCAGACACCCAGAGAATTACAAAGCACTTAATCAAGGTGTTCACTAACCTTGTCTTCAAGTCGTGAAACCATTGCGAGTCTTGTAGGAGCTCTGCAAAGGAAGACCACCACAGTTAGCTGCCCGACAAGCTGTAGGTTAAGGGTGACAGTTCCTGTACAGCACCAAGTAGATGAGGGCCAGCGTATTTAGCCATGACTTTTGCCAGCAGAACAATACTCTCAAAGTCCTTGTTTGGGTTGATTAAAGACACCCCAACCTCCATGCTCATTTATGAAATTTAACACTCGGTGCTAGAGTCAGCGTAGTCACACAGTAATCACCGGTATCTTTGCTTTGGCACGATTCAGTTTGGACAGAGCTCAGATGAAGTAGCAGAGTACTGAATAACAAAGGGAATAGCTTGTTTATGGTTTCTGCGGAGTTAAGGCTCATTAGCATCTCTTGCAGGGTGAATGTCGGAGCCAGAGGCTCAGGAAATGGACATTTTGTCAGTCGCGTTCCTGGGAGTTCTTCTCCATTCCTTAACTGGAGATAGTTTGTACAGCCGATGTTGCATTACACTGGTCGCCAGTTCCGTTTCCTCAGCTGGTGATTCTGTAGGGTACTGGTGTGCTCGTCCCATGACAGGCAGTACGTCAGGAGATAGGACACTGCCTATGTGCAGTCAAAATAGTCATTGAATGTAGAACTCAGAGCACACTGAGGATCTGGAAGTATGGAGATAATAATAGTGCCAGTTCTGGAGATTGAGATCCAGATCATGCAGGGTTTCTTCATGAACACTTTGACCTTCATGAATAATCAGGCCCATCAGTACGATTCCATGCCTGATGTTTTATTCACCTTGGTGAAGTTTCAAACTCAAGAGCTAGAATTCCTCAGCTTGTTGAATAATGTGGAACTTATTGAGCACCAAAGTCAGAAACTATCTGAAAAAGAACATGACAAAGTAAGATAGAGTCAAGGACAAGAAGAGGCCATTCAGTTCGTCGAGCTTGCCCTTCTAATATTTCAACTCACCCAGCACAGCAATCCAACTGCACCTTGAACTTGTTTGATTCTATTACCTTATATGGTAGATCACCCCAGGGGGGTCGAGTTTCTGCTGGTTATATCAGCGCAATCGGCCGAACCAGTGCAAACGCACAAAACTACTAACGCCCGTGTTTGCTGCGACCTTTTACGCCGGTTCAAGATTCAACTCGCCCAAATCAGGCCCCGCCTGCAAAACTGGCCACACCCCCCTGGTCGACATTGTGAGATTCACTGATTGCACTGGTTCCGGAAGGTTCTTCCAATTGCACTCATTTTCTTAGGCGCACAGGCACTAGTCGGATCAAAAATTATTTAATTTACGAAGAAACTGCCTAGTGTACACAAATGAAACTATTAAATGGTTCACTATAATTTTTTTCAGTGATTTTTAGTCAGGTTACTCACAGGTGGAGGTCTAGACATCCTTATTAAAAATGCTTATTTTTGCTGGTAAATACATCAAGGAATACTTTTAATGGAAAGAAAGGAATCCCCACCTTTAAACCCCTCACACTGCACGAGGAGAATTCCCTCCCAGCTCACGGAGAGGCACTCTGCTCTTGCTGCCGTGGGTGATGACAAGGTTGGCAGCATATTGCCAGTGCCAGGTTGGTGCTACGCCCTGACTGAGGGCTAACCACTGACTGAGGGTCCTGAACCCACAGAGAGAGATTCTCAAAAAAAAAAACCTTCTGTTGCCTTGCGCTGTGGAGTGCTTTAGTGTTTGGTGAGGTTGTTGATCCAGTGATCTTTGCACCTGTGAGCTGACAGTGGGTTAATTAGATATTGTAACATTTTAGTGTAAGTTTAACCTACGGAGTGTACCAATTTCTAATCCATCCAACACAAGACACCTGGACTGAGGGAGAAGGTCCTATGGACCCAAATTCCCTCTGCAAATTCAAGTGTACATTTTGTCTGCCGCTCCAGACCTGAGCCCATTACTGCTATCTGCTTTTCATTACTTGCTTGGCCTCTTGGCCCATCCTCTCCTGTGTCCTCCTCTTCCCGTCACTCTGTCATGACACCTTTCATCTCTCCTCTCTCGGGTGCTTTGCCCATTCCTAAACCCCAACCCATCACTACTCTCCTGTCACCGTTCTAGGCTTGAATCCCCCTTGGATAAGCCCACCCTCTGTGTGTCTCTCGGCATCCTCCGAAGGGCCCATCGAGGCACTCGTTGCTGCCTCCTTACGAGCAGCAACTCCAACTGCTCCATCCTATTCTCTGACTGACTGATCTTCCTGCCCAGCGCGCCTGCTGGAGTCTAATCTCGCCAACATCTTTCCCCTCCTGCTCACCCCACCCATCACTACCGCCTTGGACTCTGCCAGCGGACCATCACCGTCCCTCTCCACATCTCCTGCCAGGATGTCCGTGCAATCGTGAACAAGGCCCTTGCCATCCATGACCTTATTGTGTATGATTGTAGTGATTTTCTGGCTTTGACTGCAACTTGGTGCATGGGTGATGATATCTAGTCCCTTACTGTAGCCTCCCCACCTGCCTATACTTTCCACGACCTGCTCCGTCCAAACCACCGAGGTGGCGGTGTGGAAAACCATAAAGAAATGCCTGACTAAGTTAACTTTCTAATACACCTAAACCATAAAACTGACCATATTAATGTAGAAATACTTGACCATAAAGCTGCAAAGCATGATGGATAAAGTTGACCATGTTAGCTGACCAGATGAATACAATAGAACGCTTATGTTCGGTTCCCAGCAAAGACACACAGAAGAGCTATTGTCTGCTTATGAGATAACTGTCTGCTTAACTGAAATGAATGACCATATAGCCTTGAGGCTAGGTACAAAACCACTGATAAGAAAACAGTGTTGCTAAGGGAAACGTGTTTCCCAGACTCTGTAAAAAGAACCACGAGACAGACATGAGAACAAGAGGGTGGGTTCCCTATTTTTGATTGACTAACCACTTGAACCAATGAGAGTGTACATGTATGCCCATATTCTATGATGGACAGACATTACTAATTGAACTGTATAAAAGTTAACTGTTTCATCTGCTCAGCGAAGAGGTGGTTCCAACCATTGCTTGGAACACAGCTCCCCTTGAGCTCAAGCTTCTTTTAATAAATTCTTACTTGTCTGAAAATAAGTGTTTGGAGTTAATGCATTGTGTATAATAGGTAATTAAGTTTTTGACAGTTTCTTGGAGGTCCCATCGAGATCGCTTGTGATCTCCGGTAAGTACGGACCCAAGTTGTCTGTATGAACCCAGACACACTGCGATTGATGAGTGAATGCATTAACTGACGTGACTAATTCTTCTGTTTGCCTTTAGGAATTGGAAGGCGATCATAGGAAATGTGTTTCGTATAGACAAGGAAAGAAAAAGGGGACAGAAAAAAAACAGACGCGCGACAGATTATTCGATATTGTCAGCTGCGGTGTTGTAGTAACGGGCTGAGAGAGAGCAATAACGGAGTAGATCTGTGATACCGGTGACTAGACTGAAGTTAAGGTCGAGGTAAGGACCGACAGACTGTCAGCTCCTAGTGGATAGAGGCGCCAGGAGAAGAGGTAACCAGTTTACAGACTTGTTTAAAAATAAAAAAAAAATTCTTAGTATAAAGTTGTAATTTGGACAAGTGCAGACTAGATGTTGCGTAATTCAGAAAAGTGTGAAATTACAAGTCTGTAGTGGCGACAAACGCAGACTGATGTGAATGTCGCGGATTCGGAAAAGTGTGAAATTCTGGTTTACCTGAATTCTAGTTTAGGTAGAAACACTGGTAGTGTTCCCCCTGCTCAAGGGAAGGAGCACTTTTTTAAAAAAAGTCTTGCGTAAGTCAGCTGATTCAACTAAGTGCAGACGTTTCTCTCAATAAAAAGGGTTTTAACCCCACTTGAAGGCTGGGACCCTAAAGTAGGTGAAGAGAACACATGACGTCTTGTCCAATCAGCTGAATTATCAAGTATAGAATTGTGATAGTTAAGATAGGTCTTGATTGTTGTGTAATTACAGTGTGGAGGATTGTATAAGCTATAAGCAAAATCCCTCCAAAGGGAACACCTGCTGCTTACATGTACAGAAACTTTGGGAAAGAAACAACTGACTAGTTGACCGTTTGGTCCAAATGGACCAGGACTAAGAAATATCCCTTTCCCGAAGACAGTACATTTAAAATGGATAGAATTAAGTGACTAGAAAAATGTTTAAAAGACAGAGACCCGAAAAAGAGAGGTTCTTTTGTTTCGGTGTACTGTCCCTTTAAAAAGCCTGCCCTGATCAGTGTTTTCTGTCGGTGTTGTGGGCCCCGCCCCCTTCTTACTGCGTCCTACGTGTTTTCTTCTTTTGTGTGATGTATCTGTTTTGTCTTGTGTTTAATTCTGATATTGCTGAATTAAAATTGGAGTTATTGAGGTTAAGTCACCTATTAAATTCTGGTTCTTATAAAATGCGAGCATGTTAAATTCCAGTCATGGGATCTTCAAAAAAAAAAAAATTGGCGTAGTCGGCAGGATCTCACTGCTGGTGAGTTGATCGGTTGGCCTCGATCGGCGAACTGGAGTAGAGATTATTGAACTGTGGGAGTCAGACTGAGCCAACAATGCAGTTAAAAACAGGGGAAAGTTGGGGGAAGTTATGGGACTGTTGGGTAGAAACAGGAACTGATTGCTTGTGCTGATCGATTAAGGACAAGGAAGTGCCTGTCTCAAACGTGCAGCTTTAGACCAGTTGTTAAGAGGGGAAATCCCCCACGCGAAGGTCAGGACCATGAAGTGGGCGTAGAGGCACAAGGGCAGTTAGGATCGTGAAGCACAAGTAGTCAGGACCATCCGGCATCAAACTCTCCGAGCACTGCGGGGTGCCAAGCATTTCTCCCAAAGCTTTGTCCAATAAACTGCGTGTTGAATCTTTAAGTCTGACTCCGAGTGGTGAATTAGAGCATATTTTTCCCACAACAAATTGGCGTAGTCGGCAGGATGTAAATGTTTTGTTAAAATAAACTGCGCAAAAAAAAAAGTAAAAAAAAAATTGGCATTTTGAATTTTTAATCTTGTGATTGGCTGTGGTTTTAAAAAAAAAAGGTTAAAAAAAATTAACAGGACAGATTAAAAAAATAAGCTATCTGGTATCACCGTGATAGGAAAAGCTGGAACAGCTCGGAGAGTTGGTTATATTCATACCCACGAAAAGCATATGGAAAAAATAATGAATTGGACAGCAAATTATAAAACTTACGAAGCAATGTGAAAATTGAGGGGTACCTAAAACAAAAGTTGATATAAACTAAAGTGTACGATGGGAGATGTTATTCCCCGATATGAATTTATTTTTTTTTAAAAAATGTTTGTGAAAATTACGTTGACGTATGCTGAGAACGCTGCGTGAATCTGATATCTGGCTCCGCCGTTTTGTTAAAAAAAGTTAACCCCTTCCAAGGACACCGACCTCTGTTTTCAATTCACCAAGACAAAATGAGGTTTAATTGTAAAAGAAAAGATAAAGTTCAGATTTAAAGAATTACAAGTTACAGTTGCAGGATGATCTCTAGTTATAAATTAAACTGATCTTCAAAGCATTTTGTGCTATCGTGATTGATTAAACACTATGATTAAAATAAATCTCAAAAATAGTGTGCAAAATATATAGTGTAAAGCAATCCATAAATGTGAAAAAAAATATCAGTCAAACCTGTGTGAAGAGAAAATTTGAAGGTGGGATGTGGGAAGTTAATCTCAGAGGGAGAAGTATCAAATTACTCCTACCACAAGAGCAAGTTAATATTAACCCCTTCCATCCCAAGAAGCCAGACTGTCATGCCAAGAGCAGTTCAAACAGATAGAAATGACCCAGTCGGTTGAGAACTGTCTGAGGCTAACCATTACACAGGTGAACATGGGGTAACAATTGGTATAGGTTATATTGTTAGAATTGACCCAATTACTCGGAAATGCCAAAGGCTACAATTGACTGAAATATAAGTTTCCACACAGACAATACTACAGTGAGAAAAAAATTGATAAGAAAGGAATGTAAAACAAATCGTATGAAGAGAAAGCATAGGTTGGACAATTGGAAGTCCATTACTTGAGCTATGTACTGACACAGGGTACTAAACGCCTATCAGTTTTACCCCACCAGGAAGTTCGACAAGTTCTGGGGCTATTCAATTTTATTTGAAACTATTCACGAATAGTAGCTCCAATACAAGATCTGACCAAAGAGGGGAGACATTCCCTGACAAATTATATAACTCGCATTGAGAATGCTAAGAAAACTATAAGTGATATAGCAACTGCCTTTAATACGGGTGCCTCAGTTGTTAACACCATTGATTTGGACATCTTGAAAACACGGAGATTAGGACTTGGAGTTGGAAATTCCAGTCCGCAGTCCTACGTACATCTGTATGTGGGAGAGACAGGGTTTATTTCAGACAGGTTGCGAGCTCCAGAGAGAGCGAGAGGGACTAGGCAATTTCTCTCTTCTGTTTTGTTTTCTGGATTTGTTTCGGGTAAAAGGATTATTCCTTTGGACAAAATAAATAATAAATGATGATTTGACAAATTAACCCCTTGGGCTCTCAAGAAGAGCCGCAATGGATTTTCTGTGTTTCTTTTAAAACAGGTGACCCTGGTTTTTGGGACCACGTGAGTGTTGATGGTGCAGGATTACCAAGAGTAGTTCTTTGACATAAAATGGCTTTACAAAGTTACGGTGCAACCTTTGCTGGAGAAATTTGGTGCAGGAAACGATCCAGTGGTGTTAAAAATTTAAGACTTTAGCTGCAGACATCAGCAGATACCAAATGTCACAGCATGGTGATATCAACCTGATTCTCTTCTTTTGAAAACATTTTGATTTGTTTTGTTTTAACCCATTTATTGTCTTCCGAGACAGAGTGCTTGAGGTGGGAAGATATGGGAGTTACATCCAAAAGTAATTACGAGCACTTCATCTCTACTATAAAAACCACAAAGCCTGGACATAATTTGTTTCTGAAATTAGAATTGATAAGAAAAATTTATATGAGTTGCTATTCAAGCACTCGAGAAAGAAAACATTTACTTGTAATTTAAGGGGATAATCAAATTATATTTTAAAATAAAAGAAGTCCAGTGTAAATGGTTCCTATTGAATGCTGTGAATCAAGGAAGAATTCTTTTCGAGAGGGAAGAAAATTTTACATTGACAAGTCCTGTCAGTCCAACAATACTGCTCTCAAGTTGGGATAATTGTGAAATGATAGAAGAGACTCGGGCACAATGTAGTGGGATATTTTGGGAAATGAAAAGCGGTTCAAGAAGAAATTACGTAAAATAAACAAATTTTGGGATATTGGAGCTGACTGTAAATATTGTATCGGACAGTAACATTGATTTGGCAACATTAGATCAAAAGGTCAGAGATTTAGGGTCTCGCATTAAAGATATATTTAAAAATAAATGAAAATACAGATAAGGAATTGTCTGAGGATCAAATGCTGACCATACATTTGCAAAAGATAGCTACAGTGCTAGAAACACATGCCCAAACCATTAATAAATTAATAAGAGGAATATAATGTATCTTAGCAGGCGGCTGCTAATGACATCTGCAGTACATATGGTAACTGGATTGTGGAACAGACACGAGAGAACCTAGCCCAGATACAGGCAGGGGAAGTACCCTTATGAATAACAAATCAACAAACTGAGGGTGAACCTGACCTGTGGGCATGATGGAGGTGGTACCTCCAACCGGCTGTTAGCAAACAAGAGCATCACCCCTTGCCAATTCAGGGCAATGGTGCGGGTGTACCCCACTCAAGTGGAGTGTAAACCTGACGGAGGAGGGCTCCTAGGGTTGGTACTAGTAATACTAGTGATAGCACCTGAAACCCAGGGACGAGAGGTGTACCAAGTACAGAATATTGGGGTAGTGAAGGACGGAATGCATATATCCCATCACAATATGTTACCATATGCTGAAAAAAAAATTAAAGGGAATTTGGCTGGAACAAAACTAAAGGGATGTGTTACTAGACATGCTGTCACTGTATGTCCACATAGTGTTGGACACAGCCCAGAAGCACAGTGTGGGTTTAACAATACCGGTACCAATCAGGATATTAACTGTACCATGGAGGCCCTAGAGGCGGATCTAAAACCCACTTAAGTGGCATATGCCGGAGAGGGCGAATACTGTGTTACAACTAATTTGAAAACGTTTACATATGCCAATCTAACTTGTGATATTTTAAGTCCAGAATTCTACTCCATTCCTGAAGTCCCGGTTCGGATTGGACCCGAGGAACTGGTAGAGATACACCGGCATAACCTCACCACCTTGCAAGTTTCTGAGAATGTCAAAAAGGACTTAAAAGAATGTCAGGACACATTTGGGTATCTGACACCCTTGTTGCCTAAATACTTGAAAGCATTGCGAATGGAGATACGCCTCTCCCAGAAGGTTTATTATAACCTACAACAGGACAATAAAAACATTAAGCATGACATTGACCAAATTAAAGTCACCACTTGGTGAGATGACCTCTGGAATTTGGGACTGAATATACAGATCCATCCTTGGATTAGATTAATTTCATATGTATTAGTCGTAGTGCAGTTTGTTGCAATATGATTCTTGGTTTTCATGGCATGTAATAAATGTAAGCAGAGGATGAAGGGTTTGGCAAAGATAGTAAAACAGAGCCTGGGTGAGAATGTCCCCATTGTCTCTGTGGTTTCAACTAAGAACACATCTTAATGGTACCGGGAGTAGCACCCGCTGGGGTAAGGTGCATGTAAAAGGGAAGACAATCATAGTTTGATAGGATTATCAGATGCTCTGCCTCTCTTCCACACGAAGGGAACCTGGTTAAGATGAGGTACAGCATCTAACGGGATATTGTAGGGATAAAATTTGGATTAAGGGATATAAAGGGGTGGGTCCCAATCTTGAGTTCAAAAGTCAGGCCTAGTAGTTGATTAATTAACCCATAAATCCCCATACAAGGACCCCGGCGATGGCGTACCAGAAAAAAAAACTGACTGATTAATTAAACTGTTATAAGAGACTGTTGCAGCATGGCATGTCCTAAACTTTTAAATCAAATGAGAATAATTGGCTCGGCATGCCTGATCGTGTGGGTGGGAACTGGCATAAAACCTGCTACAACCCCTGCTGCAAGCAGACTCAATCGTGTTTCAAGGGAACTGCATGTCAATACTTTTTTTATACATGTCATATACGTATGCAAAGCATCAAGGTGTCTCTAGTTGCTGGGTGTGCTCACATATCCCAATTCAATCCAAGGGAGGCATTCCACGCAGACCAGTCCCCCTAACTTCCCAAGAAATAGCAGAGTGGGTAATAAATCAAATTGAAATTAATGGGAACAGAATGCGAGATAGTGGCTGGATGAGTGCGAGAACAAATAAGACAATGTTTGTGAAAAAGCAATGGAAGGGGTACACAATCACAACAAAATGTGAAACCAGATTTCGGGGGTGGTAACAACCTAATTACGATCAGACCCATAAACCTCCTTTTCTAATCCTTAAGAATTCAGTAGGGGGTGATGTAATGGGATGGAGTAATTGCACTCAGTATATAAATATGACAGAAACCAGCATCAGTAGTACCATTAGATGGAAGCCTTGCAGAAGTGGCCAAATTTACAGAGATAGAATAAACATAAAGAATTCCCCTGCAATTACTGCGTATTATGAAACCTACTTTATTTGTGGCCACAAGGCATACCCATGGTTGCCTAGAAAATGGACCGGATCATGTTACTTGGGATATGTGATCCCATATATCCGACACTCATCATCCCTGCCTCAATATCCTGCTGGGCAACGAGTAAAGAGGGTAATTACTGAGGCTGACCGATTCTGGGCCATTGCTTTCCCGAGGTGGGGAGTGAGCGTAGCCACCAGAGAAATTATTAAATTAGCCAATATCTGGGAAATAGTTGCTAATGATACGGCAGAAGCCTTAAAGGAAATAAGCGCAGAAATGATAGCTGTTCGTACGGTCACCTTCCAAAACCATATGGCCCTTGATTACCTATTGGCAGAGAAAGGAGGAACATGCGCACTAATTGGTTCTGAATGTTGTACCTACATATCTGATAGTTCAGAGAATATTACTGATTTGGCCGATCACATCCAAAGGGAAGTTGAGAAATTCAAGCAGCCCCCTTCATTCACTCTTTGGGGCTGGGCAACAGGATGGCTGGGTTCTATTGGGACTTCTCTAGTTCAGGGACTAGTCATATTTGTTGTTATAATTCTTATAGCTTATTGCTTTGTCAAATGCTGCTGTGTTATGATGTCCAATCTGGGTACACATAAAGCGCCCACAAATTTGATGGTGCAAGTAGGGGTGACACAGGATGAGGTGATGCAGGAGGAGTTTGAACGTCTGGGTGGAATAATGCTCTATTGGAGTATTGTCCATTTATTTATTTATATATATATATATATATATATATGACAAAAGGGGGGAATGTGGAAAACCATAAAGAAATGCCTGACTAAGTTAACTTTCTAATACACCTAAACCATAAAGCTGACCATATTAATGTAGAAATACTTGACCATAAAGCTGCAAAGCATGATGGATAAAGTTGACCATGTTAGCTGACCAGATGAATACAATAGAACGCTTATGTTCGGTTCCCAGCAAAGACACACAGAAGAGCTATTGTCTGCTTATGAGATAACTGTCTGACTAACTGAAATGAATGACCATATAGCCTTGAGGCTAGGTACAAAACCACTGATAAGAAAACAGTGTTGCTAAGGGAAACGTGTTTCCCAGACTCTGTAAAAAGAACCACGAGACAGACATGAGAACAAGAGGGTGGGTTCCCTATTTTTGATTGACTAACCACTTGAACCAATGAGAGTGTACATGTACGCCCATATTCTATGATGGACAGACATTACTAATTGAACTGTATAAAAGTTAACTGTTTCATCTGCTCAGCGAAGAGGTGGTTCCAACCATTGCTTGGAACACAGCTCCCCTTGAGCTCAAGCTTCTTTTAATAAATTCTTACTTGTCTGAAAATAAGTGTTTGGAGTTAATGCATTGTGTATAATAGGTAATTAAGTTTTCGACAGCGGTGTGGCCCTTATCACCAAATCACACCTTGGGCTCTCCTTCTACTCCTCTGGTACTTTCCCCTTCTTCAAGTATCTCATTTTGTTCCACCCCTCTCACCTCTCCTTTAAAATCTTTGTTGTCTACCACCCTCACAAACCCCATCCCAGTTTTCTCAATGAGATATCCTCTCCCTTTCCTCCCTCAGCCTCTGCACTGAGTGATTCCTCATCCTTGACAAGTTCAATCTTCATCTCAGCTCCCTTTGCTCCCTCTCCTCTGCATCACTGTATTGCTGTCCTCCCTCTCCTCTCCCACCATATAAACTCTCCTATCCATATCTAGGGCCATTCCTTCAACCTCAGCATCTCCTGTAGCCTCTCTACTCCCATGGTTCCAATCACAGACAAAGCCATCTCCGATCACGTCCTTGTATCTCTCACCACCCACATTCCCCTACCCCCATTCTAACCCCATTACTTTTCTGTCTGTTTCTAGAAAAAAAAACTCTCTCAAATCACATAAAACTGCACTTTCTAAATCCCAGCTGCCTAGTCTGGCTCTCTATTCACCACAATAATTCTGCAGCCATCGATTTATTCAACCACTCCCTCACTTTTGATGACTTTGTCCCCATCTGTCTCATCCCAGTAAATCTACCTGTGTGTTCCTCATCTTCACTCCCTCAAGCCCAGGGATGGCAGACGTCAGTGTATTTGGTACACAACTGGTTTACCCATCCATCGACAGATCTGGCTAGACCGCATCAAGTGCTATTGGGCCTTACTCACCTCTACCAAAACCACACATTATTCCAGGCTCACCCCGGAAAGCAATGATAAGCCCCGGTTTCTTTTCTCTAATGCCAACTGTCTCCTTAAACCCCTCTCTCCTGCCCCCTCCACCCTCACTTCCAACAACAAATGCGAGGAGCTCATTAGGACTGAGACCATCAGCACTGAGACCATTCGTTCAGCTGCCTCTGCTGCTTCCCGCTCTTCCCCTTGCCCACAAAGCCAGACTTAGTTTCCCCTCTTTACCTGCTTGGAAGAAGTAGCAATATAGCCAACTAATCTCCATTCTAAACGTTCCTCCAACACAAAGGTAAGACATTCAGAAATGGGTGTCTCCATGAATCTATGTTTACTTCACTAGAAGTCGGTTATTAGTGGGGTCTAGAATCGAGTAGATTCAGTGCAATACTAGATTTCTATTTGGGTAAGTTACCATTTAGCATCTATAAAGAGGTAGATTACGGAAGAAACCCAGTCCTGTAATTAACTGACCTGAAACTGATGGGTAACGTTACATTATTAGTTTTCATTTGTTCTTAAACCTTAGAACTACTGTACAATTTAGTAGGTTAGAGAAATGTGGTTTAGAGCAGTGCCACAGTATTGCAAATTGCCCCACGTTTAATCTCCCGTACAATAAGAGGAACAGTGCTGAGAATGGCTTATTCATGAATTCACCTTTGGCCTAAGGCTCCAGGCACACCCAATAGTTTACAATTGATTCAGTTCCAAGTTCGAGTTTGCGGTTTCACATTATTTGATGTTATCACTTTAACACTTTATCAGTTTGAACCAGTTGCTGCTTTAGTTATTATTCCACCCCGTTCGTATTTGTGGTTAGGTTGAAAAGTCATTGGTTTTTCTTTCCCCCGCCGCCACCATTGATTTTTACTGACCTGTGCAGGTCCCTTTTTAATAGCTTTATTTTTTCTGATGTTTCAATTCCCTTTCATAATCCACATTTGAAAATTAATTACTTTGTACAAGTTGGAGTGATGTGAATCCCAGTTCTACAGTAACAGCTCATCTTTCGCCCTGTGTTTTGCATAACGGGATGGCTTAATCCTGATTCCAAAATGCTAGATAGAGAAATAAGGCAAATTAAACCAGTTTTGAAAATATCACTAACATTGAGGCGTCCAACAACGGCAACTCGCATTGATACAACGCCTTTAATGCAAAATAACGTCCCAAGTCGCTTCACAGCGGAGTCATCAGACACAAAATAGACGCAGAGCCAAAGAAGGAGATATTGGGAAGGGTGACCTAAAGCTTGGTCAAAGGGCTTGGTTTTAAGGAGGAGAGGGAGGTGGAGAGACTGAGAGACTTGGGAAGGAAATTATAGAGCATGGGATCTAAATGGCTTAAGGCACAGCTCCCTGGTGAACCGAAGGGAAGGAGGGACGCACAAGAGGACAGACTCAGAGGAATGGAGAGTTCAGGGGGATGGAGTTATCGATGGAATTGTTCTGTCTGTGAGAATGCTACTACCCATTTAACTCTTATAATTGTTTGGTTATCTTGGTGTTAATCCTATGTTTTAATTAAGATAAATTCCCAAATGATATTATGTAATGAATTAGTGCACTCTGACTACAACATCAATTAATCCAATTCTTGAAGGATAGAACCGGCCAAAATAAGACAATTAACCATTTAGGCATCACATGCTTGCATCATACATGTCTACATGATGCATAGTATGTATCGTCCACCGAATGGACTGTAGCACATCACTAAGTTTATTTAGACTGAACCTCTTTCACCTGTAATCTCTACCACTGAGAAGGATCAAGAATATCAATGTAGTGTGAGCACCATCACTACAGGGGCTGTAACAGTGTCAGCCGTGGCTCAGTGGCAGCACTGTTTGTGGGTTCAAACCCCACTCCAGAGACTTGAGCATATAAGGCTGACAATCCAGTGTCAGTACTGAGGGAGTAGTGTACTGTCGGAGATGCTGTCTTTTGAATGAGATGTTAATCTGAGGCCCCATCTGCCCTTTCAGATGGATGTAAAAGATCACCTGGCACTATTCAAAGAAGAGCTGAGAGGTGTCCTGGCCAATATTTATCCCTCAACCAATACCTAAAAACAGGTTAGCTGGTTAATATCACATTGCTGTTTCTGGGATCTTGCTGTGTCCAAATTTGCTTCCCTGTTTCCTACATTACAACAGTGACTACACTTCAAAAGTACTTCATTGGCTGTAAAGCGCTTTGGGACATTCTGAGGTCATAAAAGACACTATATAAAGGCTCTTTGTGTCCTCCACCTAGCTTTGTATCATCAGCAAACTTGGATACATCACACTCGGTCCCTTCATCTAATATAGATTGTAAAATGCTGAGGCCCAAGCACTGATCCTTACAGCACCCCACTAGTTACAGCCTGCCAACCTGAGAATGACCCGTTTATCCCTACTCTGTTTTCTGCCCGTTAACCAATCCTCTATGCATGCTAATATATTACCCCCAACCCCATGAGTCCTGATCTTGCGTAATAACCTTATCGAATGCCTTTTGAAAATCCAAATATAATACATCTACTGGTTCCCCCTTTATCTACCCTGCTACATCCTCAAAAAACTCTAATAGATTTGTCAAACACGATTTCCGTTTCATAAAACCACGTTGACTCTATCCAGTTATGATTTTTTAAGTGCCCTGTTACCACTTCCTTAATAATGGATTCCAGTAAGTGGAATGTTAGATTTTTTTTTTGGCAGCAGCTTTATTACAGGAGCAGAAGGAGGAGGAGAAGACTGGAAGGCTGAGGTGCCACCGTTACAGGTGGATTTCGTGGGAATCAACCAGTTATTGGGCATTGACGGCACCTCAGGGGCCAAAGGCACATCCACTGAGATATGTCACAAGTTACATCTTTGATTTTCACTGCAGTCCTGAACAACAACAACTTGCATTTATATAGCGCCTTTAACATAGTAAAACGTCCCATTGCGCTTCACAGGAGCGTTATCAAACAAAATTTGACATCGAGCCGCAAAGGGAGATATTAGGACAGATGAGGTAGGTTTTAAAGAGCGTCTTGAAGGAGGTAGAGAGACAGAAAGGTTTAGGGGGTAATTCCAGAGCTTAGGGCCTCGGCAGCTCAAGACACGGCTGCCAACGATGGAGCGGTTAAAATCGGGGATGCGCAAGAAGTCAGAATTGGAGGAACACTTCTTTTATTCGTTCATGGGATGTGGGCGTCACTGGCAAGACCAGCATTTATTGCCCATCCCTAATTACCCTTGAGAAGGTGGTGATGAGTCACTTTCTTGAACCGCTGCAGTCCGTGTGGTGACGGTTCTCCCACAGTGCTGTGAGGAAGGGAGTTCCAGGATTTTGACCCAGCGACAATGAAGGAACGGCGATATATTTCCATGTCGGGATGGCGTGTGACTTGGAGGGGAACGAGCAGGTGGTGTTGTTCCCATGTGCCTGCTGCCCTTGTCCTTCTAGATGGTAGAGGTCGTGGGTTTGGGAGGTGCTGTCAAAGAAGTCTTGGCGAGTTGCTGCAGTGCATCCTGTGGATGGTACACACTGCAGCCACAGTGCACCGCTGGTGAAGGGAGTGAATGTTTAGGGTGGTGGATGGGATGCCAATCAAGCGGGCTGCTTTGTCCTGGATGGTGTCGAGCTTCTTGAGTGTTGTTGGAGCTGCACTCATCCAGGCAAATGGAGAGTATTCCTTCACACTCCTGACTTGTGCCTTGTAGATGATGGAAAGGCTTTGGGGAGTCAGGAGGTGTGTCACTAGCCACAGAATACCCAGCCTCTGACCTGCTCTCGTAGCCACAGTATTTATATGGCTGGTCCAGTTAAGTTTGTGGTCAATGGTGACCCCCAGGATGTTGATGGTGGGGGGTTCGGTGATGGTAATGGCGTTGAATGTCAAGGGGAGGTGGTTGGACTCTCTTTTTGGAGATGGTCATTGCCTGGCACTTGTCTGGTGCGAATGTTACTTGCCACTTATCAGCCCAAGCCTGGATGTTGTCCAGGTCTTGCTGCATGTGGGCACGGACTGCTTCATTATCTGAGGAGTTGCGAATGGAACTGAACACTGAGCAATCATCAGCAAACATTCCCATTTCTGACCTTATGATGGAGGGAAGGACATTGATGAAGTAGCTGAAGATGGTTGGGCCTAGGACACTGCCCTGATGAACTCCTGCAGCAATGGCCTGGGGCTGAGATAATTGGCCTCCAACAACCATTACCATCTTCTTTTGTGCTAGGTATGACTCCAGCCACTGGAGAGTTTTCCCCCTGATTCCCATTGACTTCAATTTTACTAGGGCTCCTTGGTGCCACACTCGGTCAAATGTTGCCTTGATGTCAAGGGCAGTCACTCTCACCTCACCTCTGGAATTCAGCTCTTTTGTCCATGTTTGGATCAAGGCTGTAATGAGGTCTGGAGCCGAGTGGCCCTGGCGGAACCCAAACTGAGCATCGGTGAGCAGGTTATTGGTGAGTAAGTGCTGCTTGATAGCACTGTCAATGACACCTTCCATCACTTTGCTGATGATTGAGAGTAGACTGATGAGGCGGTAATTGGCCGGATTGGATTTGTCCTGCTTTTTGTGGACAGGACATATCTGGGCAATTTTCCACATTGTCGGGTAGATGCCAGTGTTGTAGCTGTACTGGAACAGCTTGGCTAGAGGCGCAGCTAGTTCTGGAGCACAATACTTCAGCACTACAGCTGGGATGTTGTCGGGGCCCATAGCCTTTGCTGTATCCAGTGCACTCAGCCATTTCTTGATATCACATGGAGTGAATCGAATTGGCTGAAGACTGGCTTCTGCGATGGTGGGGATATCGGGAGGAGGCTGAGATGGATCATCTACATGTAACAAAGGCGTAGATGAGGGTTTCGGCAGCAGATGAGCTGAGGCAGGAGCGGAGACGAGCGATGTTTTGGAGGTGGAAGTCGGCAGTCTTGGTGATGAATCAGATATGGGGTCAGCAGCTTATCTCAGGGTCAAATAGGACGCCAAGGTTGCGAACGGTTTGGTTCAGCCTCAGACAGTGGCCAGGGAAAGGGATGGAGTCAAAGGCGAGGGAACGGAATTTGTGGCGAGGACCGAAGACAATGGCTTCAGTCTTCCGGTTATTTAGTTGGAGGAAATTTTTGCCCACCAAATACTGTATATTGGACAAGCAGTGTGACAAATCCGAGAGAGTGGAGAGGTTGAGAGAGGTGGTGGTGAGGTAGAGCTGGCTGTTGTCAGCGTAATTGTGGAACCTGACGTGTTTTCAGATGATGTCGCCAAGAGGCAAGCATCTTTCTAGGCTTCACAGGCCACAATGCTCAGTTACTTGCAGGAGGTAGTGAACGCACTAGGCTTTCCTAAAGCACCCATTTCTCAAAGTTTGAGGAGCCAAGCAGTGTGTGGTCTCCTCTTTGGCAGTCCTGAGAGTTGAAAGCAGCAGTAGTTTTCAGAGTGCAATGAACTATACACCTACAGATCTATCTCCTATGCAACATGAATTTCTCTGTGCGAACAGGAAATGATTTCATTGAATGATCAGACAAGGAGATGCCTGAAATATCAGGTTCATGTAATGACAGCTACTCCATATCAATGTCTGTCTTGTACCTGTTTCCTACAGCCCGTTTTATTTGCACAGGTTGCTAAGCTTCTCACCGAGATAGATGATGGACCAGGAGATATATGCAGACAGGATGCAGAAGAAAAATCTCACTTTAATCAACTAGCTACACTATACAGGCTTCAACACTTCCACGTAGATGAAAGTGTCAAGTTTACCTGACTTGTTACAAGTGTTAGTAAACAATACAAATGAAAACAAGGCAGGAAAAACAAATATAACAAAAGACGGAAAGGAAATTTCAGATTTGCAGCTTTCAGTTTTCCTTATTTGTTCTCGAGATGTGGGCGACACCGGTAAAAGGCAGCATTGATTGCCCATCCCTAAGTGCCCTGCGGGCATTGAGAGTTAGCCTCCTAGTGTAGGACTGGATTCACATGACAGACACTGTTCCCTGAAGGACATTAGTGAATTAATTGGGTTTTTATGAGAATCCAGCAGCTTTCATGGTCATTGTCTGGTCCCAGATTTTATTTAATTCAGATTCATAACTTGCCATGATGGGATAGGAACTCAGGACTGCTGGGTCACTAGTCCAGTACTCACTCGCTGACCATACCCTATTGTTTTTGATGATAGAATTTGGAGAGATTGCAGTATCTTTATATCAAATTATAGTGATACCAGATGTTTTCAATTGCTGATTTATTTCATAATCTCTATATTTATTTGTTTCAATTTGTTTGTAATTAGTTCTGCTTGAAGGGTAATTGTTCGTCTCCCTGATGTTTTTCAAATGCTGTCAAATGATCTGTAAAGTCCATCCAAACCACTAGAACAGAGGGTACAAGAACAACACTCCCTCAGTACTGTACTCAGTGCTGTACTGGGATGTTGGTTTTGACACCCTGGTTTGACCCTGAAGCAAGACACTACCAACTGAGCCAAGCTGCACTTCCCTCTGGTCCACTCTTTCTACTCTTGTAGGCGATCTCTATAATGTAGAGTTTGGGTGCACAGTGCACCATCTGTATGGTGGGAATGGGTTTATTGCCTAGTGTAATATGTTTGTTGTGTTATTGAATCAACAAATCCAATAGAACGTGAACTAAATAGACAAAACTGTTGAGTACAAGTCAGAGGAAGTTGCGATCAAACTGTCCAGGTGTTCTGGTCAGACCACACCAGTTCTGATCGTCGTGACACAAGAGTGACAGTCTAATGCAGAGAAAAGTCACGAGCTGACTCTAGTGTCAAGGGTCCAAGTTATGAGAGCAACTTGGGCTTTTCAGCTTGGAAAGGAGACATCTTAGAGGTGATCCTAGGAGGGATATAAGATAGTAAATGGTAAATCTGGAATATTACTTTAAATTAAACTGTGGGAGTAGGACAAGGAGACACAGGTTTCAAACTAGTAAAAGGTAAATATAAGACTGATATCAGGAGTTCCTCCTTCACTCAGAGAGAGTGATCAACACTCAGAACGGAAGAGGAGGGGAGGTGAAAACCCTGGAATGATTTAAGAAACAATTGGATGCTGCACATGGAGGACAGTAGGATGCTTCTGGATAGGTGAACTGATGTGGGCCAAATGGCCTTGCTCGTCCGTGATGATCTTGTGATCCTCGTCTTTTCTTATACTTCTCTCCCAATAGTTTCCTTTCTCTCTCCCCCCACCCCCCTCTCCTGAAGTTGCTGACTCATTTTGCGTTATGGTTTCACAGGATCCGGCACCTCAGTTCTTTGTATGTCAGCCTTGGCGTAGGAGGAGTCCTGTTCCACTGGCGGTTTTCCTGGAACAACTTGGGAGGGCAGGGGAGGAGTTGGGGGGAGATGGGGCTCCTGCGACCTGTAGCCACTTCCAGGATTTTCCACCAAATGTAATGGAGATTTTGAATAATCTGCTCCAATGTGTGTGGGTATATTCAAAGGACAACCAAATGACCAGGAAACGTCCAACAATGCATCTTCCGTCATTAACACTCTCGGGCTGCTGGATTTTAGTAATGTCAAGGCAAAGAGGGTTTTAAAATTTTAGTTCCCCCTCCTCCCCGGGAGTGTAATCGGTCGCGGGGATAATCATTACAACAACTTGCCTTTATATAGCGCCTTTAATGTAGTAAAACCTCCCAAGGTACTTCACAGTAGCGTAATCAGACAAAAATTGACACCGGGCCAAACAAAGAGACATTAGGAGCTGTGACCAAAAGCTTGGTCAAAGAGATAGGTTTTAAGGAGCATCTTAAAGGAGGAGAGAGAGGCGGAGAGGTTTGGGGAGGGAATTCCAGAGCTTAGGGCCCAGGCAGCTGAAGGCGCGGCCGCCAATGGTGGAGTGAAGGAAGTTGGCGATGTACAAGAAGCTAGATTTGGAGGAACGCAGAGATCTCGGAGGGTTGTAGGGCTGGAGGAGGTTACAGAGATAGGGAGGGGCGAGAACATGGAGGGATATGAACCCAAAGATGAGAATTTTAAATTCAAGGCATTGGTGGAGCAGGAGCCAATGTTGGTCAGTGAGCACAGGGGAGATGGATGAGCAGAACCTGGTGTGAGTTAGGATACAGAGTTTTGGATGAGCTGAAGTTTATGGAGGGTGGAAGATGGGACTTCCTCCGCCTGGGAAATTTTAAAATTTAAAACAAAATTCTTCGGTGGTCCCAGACGCAGCTGGCCACACTGTACTGGTGTAGGTTGGAGGCCAGAATCCCACCAGGAGCTCACCAAAAAGTACTCACACCAGGCCGAGCCCTGAAAAGTGCAATGGGTGAACAGCGGGACAGACGGGCAGGTGCAAAACACCGCCCACGTCTTTACGCCCGGTTTCTGACAAATCTCGGCTCGGGTGTCAGCAGGCTATGCTACTAGAGAGGGCATCACATTCAGGGCCCAATCCTGCCTTCACATGATGTAACCGTACAGACTTTCCATCGGGGTCACTAGATAATGGCCAGGAGCGGGAGCCATGGACTGTTTATTTCCTGCTCGGTCATTAACGACAAGATGGCTTCTGGATGGTTTGCAAGGCACCATCTGAACGTTGATCTAGCGTATACAGGCTGATTTCAGACACATTGGTTTGGGCCTCAGTAATAAACCGGCACACTTCATGCAGTTAGCTCAAAGTGGGGATAGGACTAATCAACGGATGGTATTTACTGGCATTCCCAGAAGGCAATTGATAAAGTTCTGCACTTAAGGCTTTTAAAGGAGATTAAGGAAAGAAAGTTAATAATTCAATCAATAATTGGTTTGACAATAGAAAGAAGGGAATGATAAATATGTCTGGGCCTGAGAGGCAATGATTGGTGGAGTTCAACAGGGGTCTTCCCTGAGTCTGCTGCCATTTATACTATTCCTTATAATAAGGAGCAGGATACTCCTGGTAATACTATTCCCTATAATAAGGAGCAGGATACTCCTGGTAATACTATTCCCTATAATAAGGAGCAGGATACTCCTGGTAATACTATTCCCTATAATAAGGAGCAGGATACTCCTGGTAATACTATTCCCTATAATAAGGAGCAGGATACTCCTGGTAATACTATTCCCTATAATAAGGAGCAGGATACTCCTGGTAATACTATTCCCTATAATAAGGAGCAGGATACTCCTGGTAATACTATTCCCTATAATAAGGAGCAGGATACTCCTGGTAATACTATTCACTACAATAAGGAGCAGGATACTCCTGGTAATACTATTCCCTATAATAAGGAGCAGGATACTCCTGGTAATACAATTCCCTATAATAAGGAGCAGGATACTCCTGGTAATACTATTCCCTATAATAAGGAGCAGGATACTCCTGGTAATACTATTCCCTATAATAAGGAGCAGGATACTCCTGGTAATACTATTCCCTATAATAAGGAGCAGGATACTCCTGGTAATACTATTCACTACAATAAGGAGCAGGATACTCCTGGTAATACTATTCCCTATAATAAGGAGCAGGATACTCCTGGTAATACTATTCCCTATAATAAGGAGCAGGATACTCCTGGTAATACTATTCCCTATAATAAGGAGCAGGATACTCCTGGTAATACTATTCCCTATAATAAGGAGCAGGATGCTCCTGGTAATACTATTCCCTATAATAAGGAGCAGGATGCTCCTGGTAATACTATTCCCTATAATAAGGAGCAGGATACTCCTGGTAATACTCTTCCCTATAATAAGGAGCACGATACTCCTGGTAATACTATTCCCTATAATAAGGAGCAGGATACTCCTGGTAATACTATTCCCTATAATAAGGAGCAGGATACTCCTGGTAATACTATTCCCTATAATAAGGAGCAGGATACTCCTGGTAATACTCTTCCCCTCTGATAAGGAGCAGGATACTCCTGGTAATACTCTAATGTTTGCTTTGTTATCAGGTGGTGAATGTTAAATCCAAAGAGCTTCGAACTGAAACGGAACCAGAATTTTAAAAAATGCTGTATGAAAATATTGAAATACAATATTTACAAATGCAGCCTGGACTGGATGATCAGACGGTGAAGTCAGTGTCAATTTCTCCCTACTCGAGGCTGACAAAATGTTGCTGTCGTTTACTTTTATCATATTGAAATGAATATCAAATATAATGCTGGAAAAGCACATCTACAAACATGAATACACTCGGAGAATCTCTTTATCAGCAATCCTCGAGGAATAAGCCCTTCAGTGAGAGCCACACTCCCTGTGTTCAACCAGATCATTCCAAACCAGCTTCCATCTAAATTTGTTTAAAGCTTCTTATCCTTTTAATAGAACTGGCACACAGAACCAAAATCTCTAAGGCAATTCAGGGATATGCCATTGCACGTGAGTAATGTAACCTTGTAGATTTGTAATGGGGAGTGGAGTCATACTCTCACTGCCCAAGGCTCTGAGTCATGACCGTACTCTTTGCCTGGCTGGATTGTGGCCCAATTTGGTTACGAACATGATATTGTCGAGTGCACTCTACATACAGCAGCAGGTCAAGGTTTAAATTAATTAAAATTTAATTCAACACAGACAAAGTTTCACAAAAATTAACAGTTTCAGACATTCAATGCATGCATACAACCCAATGGATATTTTTCAGCTTGCAAGTAATTAATCCCTGGATAGGTGATCAAGCATAGGCTTAGATTAGTACCAGTTTCACATGGAGTCACTTTAGGATCTACCATTGGTGACCAATGCTATTCCCTAGAAAGGAGCAGCTTGGGGTTTGGTTGTGAGCCTGTGTACCCAATCCTTTAGGTCCTGGCTTTGCTGTTGTGTTAATGGGGCACGCCATGGGTCGCAGCTGCAGTGTAAAGGAAAAATGCCAACTGATCCATTGAGAACCAACCATCAATAGTGATAGCAGCTTTCAGATTTCATTAGGATAAATGACAGTGAAGAAAGGAATTCGCAAACAGTGGCTCAAAAGTTTCATAAAGCCTTTAATGATTGGGCCAGAACTCGCTCCCGAAATAACGGAGGAACTGAACAGCGCTGTCCGTTTTTAGCGGCGAATCGAAGGAGCAAGTTCCCGTGTTTGCACGTGCGCGCTAAAACGCGGAAATCGTGAGCTCGCTCCTTTTGGTTCGCCGGTGATTTGATAGCTTCGAATTAAAGGGCCATCGCACGCCGCAATCATTGAAATCACTGAAAAATCCCAAACTTGCTCATCCGCCAGGCTGGAAAGTAACTAATTACACCAACAAAGAGGCACGCTTAAAAACCCCAGGTCTAAACTAAGTTTTAAAAGCACGGTTAGTCTTAATGAATGCCAAACAACTAAAGATTACATTTTAAAAATATGGAATCTCATATTACTCCTTATTTTAATAGTTTTTGGTCATTAAAATTTTTTTTAAATTTTCCCTTCTGCCTTTTTAATTTAATTCAATTATTTCCTTAGCTATTTATAAGAAAAAAATAATTTTTTATTTACAGTGACATACAAAATATTAACTTTCAATGAATGAGGTCTGCTTGTCTGCTTGATCATTGCAGCCTGAATCCGTGGGCCTGACTTCTCTTCCTGACAGATTTTTTGGGCGTGTCCTCTATTCTCACAGACTGCTCCATGCGCGTCAACTCACGCTGCTCAGAGGCCGGGTTGATAACGCACAATTTTTTTTAAGTTTCAAAATCAAGCAACTCGACACCACAGAGCCCGCAGTAAGTATTTTCGTTAATTTAATTCGCAGGAGCTGCGGTGAGCAGTGCCTCGCCACTCTGTGTGATTTCTGGCCCATTATTTGATTATCTTTCATTACACAACTATAAACAATTAGATTTGAGATGCTGAGACCGTTGAAAAGTTCATAAGAAGGATTGCCCACTGTAAGACTGATCCTACATGTAAACATTATGTTGTCTCATTATGTGTCATCATGTATATGGTTCAATATTCCTCAACTTCTCCTTGCACTGGGTGTTGGGTTTTCTGAAACTTGGTTACATTAATTGCTGGGTTTAGGTAGGCATCTGGGAATAAAAAGGAGGAATGAGAGGGGCATGCAGGGAGAGATTGAGATATGAGCCAATCGTCAATGCAGTGATGAATGGATGCAGACGAACATACTACAGTCTGCTGCAGTGAAAATCAACTGCCCTGTGTTACTTCTATTTGAAAAAGTGAACAACAATTCCAATGACAGAGGTTCCAACACTTATTAACAGGAAGACAGTTTGCAGATTTAATTATTCATGGAACTGGCTCAATTAGTCCAGGCAAAAACAAGGTGCTTTCACTCAATTCCTCAGCTTTACAACCGCAGAATGATTTTAAATATATGCTGTTGACGTATCGCAAGGTTCTGTATCCCAGATCAACAGCCAGTACAGGCAGCATAGCCGCAGATTTCACAGATGTCCGCTTTCTCTGCTATTTCCTCTGTTGGAGAAAAAGAGAGAAATAAATTGCACTGCAATCCAACTGATCCCAATCCTCAGAGACTAGAGAATGTCACTGGGCAATTACTTCCCAGTCTTAATCACTTGAAGAATCAAGCAATGGTGAGCAAGAACGAGATTCTAATGAGTTCAAAATAAATCGGGTTTCCCCAATTGTAGCAGCTTAGAAATAAAGGACATGTTAAGAATTGAAGTAGAATATTTCAAATGGGACTAACTTGTAAAATGGTGGAATCCACTAATTGCTCCCTCAAAGACTTGTAAGCAAGGATTCAAGCCAAAAGAATCAATCTGGACTTTCCCCTTCCTTTTCACCACTCTTACTATCTTTTTTCTTTATATTTCTAGCTTCCTTGGATCACTTCTCTTACTTCAGCCCTTCAAATTCTTTCTCTCCGTTGCAATTTTTCCCGTCCCACTCTGTTTTCCTGATATTACTATGGTCATTGCTCTCTTGAGTGTTCCTCCCGCTTTCTGTTGTATACAATCTTCCTCCTGCTCACTTATTCACTCTTTCCCAAGACCTCCAAGCTGTGGGACTCCCAACCCTTTCCTCCGACAAGCAATGGGATTTTAGGCCCAAGTCTGGTGTCACTTAATCACCGCTACTTTATTTGACTTAACTTCTCCCTGTTCTGTTCAACCTACTGGTGTCCTGCAATGAGGCTTTGGCCCTTCACCTAGATTTATCAATGAAAACAAAACTACTCTTAAATATTGGCTGCTTTGCTAAGATAGCAATGCAACTTACTGAGACATTAGTAGAGAATTGGGTATGTACTTGAAAAGAAAAAAAAAATGCAAGGCTATAGGGAAAGACCAGGGGAGTGGGACCAATTGGACAGCTCTTTCAAAGAGCCGGCACATGCATGATGGGCCAAATGGCCTCCTTCTGTGCTGTAAGATTCTATGATTACCGCTAATGGCTTGGCTTGGATAAAGTATTCATTCATCTGGAGTTACAAAATCCTGGATGTGTTAACTGGCAAGGATTATGTTTCTCCACATTGTTTTTTAAATAGAATGAATCCGTTAGGTAACATTTAATCAACAATCTACTTACTCAGTCTGAGAAAAACCTGAGGAGCATCACTTGAGGTGCAGACTGCTTGAAACACTTCTGGTAGCTTAGGGTTCTTGCACAGTGAGATGTGAGAGGAGGGATGTTGTGGGGTGTCTACTGTCTCTTGGTCCATCAACGCCCAGAGCTGTTTCACAACCTCCAAAGAGAACTCGTATTCTCCATCCTTATAGAAACAGAGAAACACAGCCAGTATTAGTCGCAGTTAGCAACACTCTACAAAGTGGCACTGTAAAGAAAAAAGAAAGCACTTGCATTTACATAGCACCTTTCATGACCTCAATACGTCCCAAAGAGCTTTACAGCTAATAAGGTAGTTTTGAAGTGTAGTCACTGTTGCAATTTGCACACAGCAAGGTCCCACAAACAACAATGAAATAAATGACCAGATCATCTGTTTCTGGGAGTTAAGATAGCCCGAGTCTCAAATTTTCTCCAGCCCGCCTGAAACCTGCCCGGAGTTCAACTTGACTCCATAGTTCTTGGTGTATAGTTACATGTATTTTGGCTATGTTACTTTCAGCCAAACTTTAACACATATTGTGAATTTGTTACAACATTGAACAAGATAAGGGTTTCAAAATTGGTTTCATTCACAGGGCAATTAATCCAGTTTTGGATACTGAATGTATGACAGAATGTTGCAAAATCATTTCCTAAATTATCATTGACCAACAAGAGAAATTAGCCTGGCAATAACTCCAGCTCCTGAGCACGTGTGACTTCTCTCCCAATGTTAAAATTCGATGCTTGGAGAATGCAGAAAAGAGCGTCCACACTTTTTAGTTATAACACGTAGGTTTTAAAACTGGCCTGGAGGCCCAAGTGGTTTTTGATACCAAACTGGAGTTATACCATATGTGGCGTCAAACCCAAGCCATGTGAGATTGCTTGTGCCAAGGGGCGTCTCATAACATTCCCCCAAAGTCGGATTGAGCCTTGATCTCGGATCTAGATTGCAACTTTAGTGTTGCCAATCACTTCGCTAGAGTACTGAAGTTGTAAGCGATGATTCGGAGATCTGGACACACCCAGTGGGGAGCAGTGCTCATGAGGATTGAACCTTGGGAAATCGCGGACGCAGGAGCCTGTGACATTCTCTCCGTTAAAGTTACTGGACAGAGCTAACCGAGGGAATCCTGAGATGTATCCCCACTGCTACTGCCAGATCATGGCTCACTCCTGTAGTGTACGGATAGCCAGGATTTGGATTGCTCCCTGTCAATGCCTCAGAGCTGACTAGCATTAACAATCTTATCTACAGTACAACTCAATTGTTTTCTACATTGTCTTCATCAACCTGATGCCCTGTGATGTGGCAGTTCACAAAATGTTGTTTCTTTTAAATAGCGC
This sequence comes from Heptranchias perlo, assembly GCF_035084215.1. Taxonomy (NCBI): domain Eukaryota; kingdom Metazoa; phylum Chordata; class Chondrichthyes; order Hexanchiformes; family Hexanchidae; genus Heptranchias; species Heptranchias perlo. The sequence continues at coordinate 29,491,600 of NC_090356.1, forward strand.
AGTCTATGAAACTCACCGGGGGTGACTTTAACTCTGGGCGACAGAGTGAAACGGACGATATCAGATATACACCTCTCCCATTATACACCCCGCCAGATATTGAAAGGAACATTGGAAGAGATGTATAACATGCAGCTGATCTGATATTGTCCATTCTATCTATCGCTAAAAGTGAAAATTACCCCCATTCGCCTTTATTTTATAATGCCCCTCTTCAAATGCAGATACGTATGTGTACATACTGTTTATTCGAGTAACCAGAATTTCTGTGTAACCTGGTGCCAATAAAAGCACCTTGGAACTGTAACTGCTGGCAGATGGTTCCACTCCAATACAGTTCAAGCAAACTGAATATCCTGGGGGTGCGGAACTAAATGAATTATTTTAAATTGGCCCTCCCACAACAGGACCATTGCCCGGTGAATCTATCCTGCATTGAGTGGTGCACGTACTGGCCATAGAAGGATCCCAGCCTTCACTTAGTACCTCATAAAAACTGTAGGCTGGAAATAGATCCATGGGAACATTAGCAGATGAACTCTGAAAAGAATGTATTTAGCAACCTGTACGTGCATGTGACATTCCTCTGTGGGCTATTTTAATGGCGGTGTTAATGCGTTTGTTTTAATTGAGTTAATGCCTTTGTTTAAAATAGCAGGGCGAGGAAGAGCATACCACTGCGTTAAATGTTCATCTGCTAATATCGGGCTCTAATGCCTAACTGGTAAATGCCTATTTGTGTTTTTGTTCATGGTTTTACGCTTGTATCCACAGTCATGTCAAATGAAGATGCCAACCATTGACAGGGGGCTCAGGCCCAGGACATGGACTCATTTAAGAATCAGATAGTTGCGGCAATAGTATGGCTGGTATTTTGGGAAGATGAAATGAAATAGGCCGATGGGCTTTCTCCATCTGAACCTATCTTGAGCAATCACAGGGCGCAAAGGTTTCGAATTCATGTCTGATAAAGCCAGATATGAACACCTTTTACCCAGGTGACATGCCCACGGTAATCCTGGTACTCACTGCCTGTAGATTGCTAGAACCATGTCGGAATTCATGGTAATCGTTTACTCCTTGTAAAAGTTGTCACTTTTCATGGAGGATGTTTGCATCCATCAGAAAGGGGCCTTTAATCCCATCAGTTTGCCCTGGATTCGAGCTCATGTCTCAGAGATGAAAGAGGCTGAAATCCGTCTCGGGCGGTAACGTAAAACAGGTGAATAAAAATCGGCCGCCTGGTTTATCATGCGCCCAGTTTACACTCCGCCTGTTTTACACTCCGCCCAGTTTACACTCCGCCTGTTTTACACTCCGCCCGGTTTACACTGTTCCCAGTTTACACTGTTCCCATTTAAAATTCCACCTGTTTTACACTCCACCCAGTTTAAACTTCACCCAGTTTACACTGTTCCCAGTTTACACTGTTCCCATTTTACACTCCGCCCAGTTTAAACTTCACCCAGTTTACACTGTTCCCAGTTTAAACTTCACCCAGTTTACACTCCGCCCAGTTTAAACTTCACCCAGTTTACACTGTTCCCAGTTTAAACTTCACCCAGTTTACACTCCGCCCAGTTTAAACTTCACCCAGTTTACACTCCGCCCAGTTTAAACTTCACCCAGTTTACACTGTTCCCAGTTTAAACTTCACCCAGTTTACACTCCACCCAGTTTAAACTTCACCCAGTTTACACTGTTCCCATTTTACACTCCGCCCAGTTTACACTCCACCCAGTTTAAACTTCACCCAGTTTACACTGTTCCCATTTTACACTCCGCCCAGTTTACACTGTTCCCATTTTACACTGTTCCCATTTTACACTCCACCCGGTTTACACTGTTCCCAATGAGCACCCATCGGAGAATCAGCCCAGGAGAACCTTACGATACTAAATTAAAATACTCCAATCAAATATTCAACTTCATTTTAATATCCTATTTTATACCTACCCTGTGACTTAACAGTGACTACACTTCAAATAAAAGTACTTCATTTGGGACGTCCTGAGATCGTGAAAGACACTGTATAAAGGCAAGTCATTCTTTTTGCTTTCTTTAAACAGAAGAATCAATGGCACTCAGATAATTAATTCCATATTCACCAGTTTGCCATCAAGTATCCTCCATTGACTAGAAATTAATACCAATGAATGTTATCGTACAGACTCAGAATGGGCTCATACTAGATGCTTCTCTCTATTATTTTAACAGAGGTGATAACTCACTCGTTTTAAATGCCTCCATTAAGAATGTTGGCCAGGATACTGGGAAAACATCCCTCTATTCTACAAATAGTGCCATGGGATCTTTTACGTCTACCTGAGAGGGCAGACGGGGCTTCAGTTTAACGTCCCATCCGAAAGACAGCACCTCCGACAGTGCAGCACTCCCTCAGTACTGCACTTAAGCATTGTGCAATAACATCACTGATAGTTATTTTCAGACTTACATCTGCCACACACTAGGCATGCATTCAGAATTTCTAACTTAATGCTAGTTACATCGTGATCAGTCAAAAAATGTAAAAGAGCTTGTCATTTAATCTTACCCGAATCATAACAATTGCCGTGAGACTTGACAAGCAACTAGCGAGCAAAACGAGGGCAAAAAGGGTTTTCATGTTGACTTGAGATCTGAAGCTTCGCTGGGAGTTCTCTTCGACAAGTTGATTCTGTGCAATCTGCCCGCTTTTAAAGCCGTGGTTCGAGGCAATTAAGTCATCTGATGCAACTAAAATAGTGTAAACACAATATACCATAATACAATAAAACCATCATTGTACAATGACGAACACACATAAAAGTTGATTGCACCAGGAGAAGCTGTATAGTGGCATTAATGGGTAACCAAGTTTCACTACTTTGTTCCAAAAAAGGAACCATGTACACAGAACAAGAAGGACAAGTACTGAACACGTGCTTTATTCCACATGCGGACTGCGGGTAAAATGGGAGATTGTTCTTGTAATAATCGCTGTATCATCACAAGTAGCAGTAATGGGAACATCTAAATAAACACACTCAATCAAGCTCTTTGGGCTCAATTTTAAAATGGAGCCGGGAAGGAAGCAGGGGGGTGGAGGGGTCAAATTGAGGTCAGAAAACCCATTAGTACGGGTTTTCTGGACGTCCTTACAATTTTGACGTAAGGACGTCTTTTATTTTTTTGCGTCGGTTTCCCGTCTGACTGACCGGCTGGGGTCTGCGATCGTTGAGGGGGAGGATCGGGGTTTGGAGGATCGGAGTGGGGGGAGGATCAGGGTCGGGGGATCAGTGTGGGGGGTCGGAGGGGGAGGATCGGGGTTGGGGGGAGGATTGGAGTCGGGGGATCGGGTCGGGGGACGGGGTCAGGAGGTCCGCGATTGGAGGTTGGGGGTCCGCGATCGGGGGCCGGGTGTCCACGATCGTTAGGAGGTCGTGCAGGTAGGCTTGTTGGACCTGGGGGGGAAGCACTCCTGCTCCTCCGGGCCTACAAGCTGTGTCTTTCCAGGCACCTACCTGTTAGTCTCGGGCCTTCTTGTCTCTTTTCACGAGGTGTAAAACAGAAGGCCCGGGAATCCCAATCCCCCGGGGTTGAAATCGGGAATTGGAGAAAAATGGAGGCCTGAAGCCTCCTTGAAAGGTTTTAAGGCCCGACCCACCTCCAACCCACCTGTTTTTTAATTTGAAAATTGAGCCCCTTGTCTTCATTTATAATTTGACTTATTTTGGGTTTTTTTTGTGAGATTTGTTGACTAAGGGATGCCTGTGTCAATGGCTAGAAAATCTTTCCACTTTTGGCAGAATCAAATAGTCCCAGCTTCTGTTCTGTTATGGGAATGGAGATCTCTCCCGGGACACTGGACAGAGTACAGCTACACCATGCTCTACCAGTCCGGGCTACAAAGCACCCGAATTTGATGGGCCTCACCATTAGTATGGCCGGGATACAGCCTGGAGCAGCCTTGCCCCTGGCAGATCCTTGTGCTGGGAAACAGTGGGTCAAACAGGAGCTCAGCTGTAGGACTGGCCATTGGCCTTGGGTCCTACTGCTTCCAGCCAAAAAACCACCAGGTCTGAAAATCCACTGAGTCCCTAGGAAAACAGGCAGCAGCTTACCCTGTCAGTTGTCCTTGGCTGGCTGCCTGGGCTCTTCAGACTCTCCAATCTGAGGGAGGGGTGAGGGGAGGGGGTGATAGAGGCACAAGGCCCACCGGCAGATTATTGGAGTGCCACTGAAAATGGACACCCCTTGGGCATAACCAGAGGAAATTGAGGCCCAGGTCTCCATCTTGGTGGAACCCCATAATCCTGGGGCAAAGGAAGGAGGTCGAAGACCCAACAGGTCTCCGCCCCTTTTTTCCTCTCCATGGCCCCGGGGATGAGCATTCCCCAGGCACCAAGGAGAGTAGTGTCAGGGTCGTAGTGTACACTGCCCCAACATAATATATTACTCCAACCATGGAAGAGCACAGACTCCAGGCATCCTTATGGTCTCTTTGAATGAGATTATCAATTTAGAATTGTAGAATCATGCAGCACAGAAGGAGGCCAATTGGCCTGTGCCAGCTCTTTGAAAGAGCTATCCATTTAGCCCCACTCCCCTGCTCTGTCCCTGTAGCCCTGTGATTTTTTTCCTTTTCAAGTATAGATCCAATTCCGATGAACGGTTTTGTGCTCTGAACTGGCCTGAGATTAGCCAAACTTGTTTCACTTAAAGCCTCTACAGCCATCGGAAAAGGGAAACTTCATTTCATCATTTTGGGCCTTAATCCCACAGTCAAAAGGACAGTGTGTTAACCCACTGACGCCCCCAATCCCCCAAGCTTCTCATTTTTCTTAAATGGGAACATCACCTCAGGAGGGAAATACAATTGATGTAAAGATCTCACACAGAAAGACCACAAATAACGGATTCCAGTTTCAGTGCTACCATTGGTCTTCATTAATTTTATAACTTTTTCCATGGACACCCAGAAAGGTGAATCCAAATAATAGATCGTTAAACTGTGTGATTACACGAGGTTTGTCCAGAAAAGCTGACAGATAAAGGGGATCGAATGTCTAGACCAGGAGGAAACTCTGCTGATACCTCTGTGGAGGAGACTGACATGATAATCCGTACCGGTCAGATCATGGGTGGGCTATGGTCAATGCCACTGGTGGAAATATTCAGCATACCTTGTTCAGCTCCTCAACTACCAAAATAGTTGTCCTGGTCTGACAAACGATTTTGCCCATTACTAACTCAAGTCATCCAGCTCAAGTACCAGCTTCTCTGCTGTGGTGGGCATATCTTACCCAGTGTATTGGGTACATAAATATACCCTGTATTGGGTACATAAATATACCCTGGCCAATATTTATCCCTCAGCCGACATCACTAAAACAGATCATCTGGTCATTTATCTCATTTCTGTTTGGGGGACCTTGCTGTGGGAAAATTGGCTGCTAAGCTTCCTACATTACAACAGCGAGTTTCCTTCAAAAGTACGGCATTGGTTGTGAAGTGCTTTAGGATATCCTGAGGTTCTTTTTTTTCTTTATATTGCTCAACTACATGTAACCTGAGTACGATATATTCTAGCTAGGTTAAACTGATCCACAGTTCTTACTTGCATCCTAATGCAATAGGATGAATCACCTACCTGTAATTGCACGGCCCGAGGTATATATAACCCATGGGGAAGAGCACCTCCAAGCACCGAATGTAATAAACTCATAAACCCATTCTTTATAAACAGGTTTACAAATGTGTCACACACAGAGGGAACCCCCCCACCTCCTCTTGCAGTGTGCAGGTTTATTTATAACCAATAGTGATCTCCACTTAATCGATGGCAATTGTGTATCTGGGAACTATAATTAATGCCCTTTGTGTATCCAGATCAGCATTAAAAAGCTGTGGAAGGAATCACCCAGATGATCAAAAATTCTTTCACTGGCTCTGAGCATGCATTAAATTGTATGTTGGGTGCGATTTCCAAGCACTTACCCCGTGTTAGCAAGAGAACAGTTTTATGGACAGTTGTGTCACAAGCCTCAGTGCGAAGTTTCTGCCAGCAAAAAAACTTGACCCAAATGTCCATTACAGTCTGAGGAATTTCCTGTAATTGTGTTCAATGAGGCAGTGCCCCAGATATAAGGGGTACTGCCCGCAGAGAGTGCACAACGTAGATTTAGGTGTGCACTGCCTGCTATGTTCTGACGATGAATGGTCGGAAAATCACGGGCATTGATCACCCAAATTTCCAACGTGCACTCCTGGCAGGTGAAGCTTGCTGCCACAAAGGTGACATCAAAATATTTCTCCTATAATATTGATTTACCAAACGAGTTGGTAGAGTCAACAAAGGAGACGACTTCTCTTCGAAAGCTAGGCCTGTTTCTTCTGCAGCTCTGGTGCATTATCCTTCCTTGTCCTCCTTAATCTCTCTGCAGCTTCCTCCAGTCTTACATTCCCCCCCTTACATCTTTTGGTCCTCTGCCTCTAGCCTTTTGTGAATTCTCCATTTCCTTCACCCCACCATTGGTATCTGAACCTTTAGCTGGCCCACACTCTGGAACTGCCTCCCTAAACCTCTCCACCTCTCTACTTCTCTTCCTCACTTTAAGAGCCTTCTCAAAACCCATCTCTTCAACCAGACTTTTAGCCACACCCCCTTCTCATTCCTCCTATTCTCTCCCTCCATGGCTTTATATCTATTTCCATGTGTCAAATGTCTTGAGATGTTTTGTACATTAAAGGTGCTATATAAAAGCAAGATGCCATTCAGTATACAGTGACTTTTCTCCAGAGAGGCAGCAGGAATTGAACATTGTCAGGGCCAAACTGAGTAACATGGAACTCAGTACAGTGATTACTGTACTGGGGGATGCCCATTGCTTCCTCTACTTTTGTAACAGTGCCTGAATTTTTATTGGTGCAGGGCTAATTACCATACAAGGCCCCAACAATTCTCCTGCAGCCTTTCCTCACAAACAGCTCCAGTGTTGGAGTGAAAACACATCCAGAAGTCGTCTTTGCGAATCTGCTTTATCCATTTGGAAACGGCACTCGATATTGCTTCAAGCCTTTGGATCACAATGAGCCCGCAGTAACTCCCTGTATGTCCCGAGTGAACATCTCTGAAGAGCAACCGGTCACTTTACAATGCAGGTTTTAGTTGAAAAAATTGACTGATGGTGATTAGCTAGGCTGCTTACTTGGTCATTTTTCAAAATAAGTCTACTTCTTTAAACTTTTCTAATAATGTTTCCTTTGTCTGTGGCCTAGCTTGAGCCTGTCCTGTTTGTCATAATCATCAAGTCTGTCGTACGATTACATATAGGATCAGGGAGTTGGCAGCCCTGTGGACTTTAGCAGGGTCCGAGGTCTGGTAGGGAGCCGATTAGATGAAGACGAGTCGGCTGCCAGGCTGTCGCCCTCCATTTGGGAACCTGAGGCTGTTACAGATGCTTTTCATGGCCTACCTCTGCCTTCCAGTCAGGGGAAGGGGTGATAACACCGGCAGACACCAGGAAGATTTGCTGGGGACCAGAGCCAAGGCCTTCTGCTGCCATTTGCTTTCAAAGGGCAAGGAGAGGAGCATCGAGCAATGGTCCCAGCAAGGGCCCAATCCTGCCCTCACCCAACATCCAGGTTCAACAGTAACTTTCAAAAAGGGAATTGGATATATATTTGAAAAGGAAAATTTGCAGGACTGTGGGGAAAGAGCATGAGAGTGGAATGAATTGGATAGCTCTTTCAAAGAGCCGGCATGGGTGCAATGGGCCAAATGGCCTCCTTCTGTGCTGTATGATTCTATGAACATCTTCAACAGGAGCCACTGGACAGCAAGTAGGAGTAAGAGCCTTGGCTGATTTTCTCCTGCTTAACCCATGAGCGCTAAGGGCAAGTGTAGGGACCTCACTGCCACTATGCCAGGGGTCTGTTAACTCAGCACAGATCTACAATCCATCCTGGGATCTTTGTGATCTCCACCCCTCAGCTACTCACTGGATCAACTCGATGAGCCACCGGGAGAGTAAATTAAGCCTTTCTGTATGAACTAGGCAATTAAAGTTTGGAAAATCTCATCCCTGAAAATTACTCTGAAATCCACAGAAAAAGTGTCCCATAAATAGGGATGTTGTAGAGACTAGAAGACTTTAACATGAAGAAAGGAGTCACAATGAGTTTTGTATTGGATTTTGTGATATGGGGAGTGGATGCCTTAATGGGCATCATTTGTGGCAGCTGTTGGCATCGCCAATGCGGTCATTAAGAAACCAATGAATCTATAGACATGTTGGGCCGAATGGCCTGTTTCTGAGCTGTACATTCAATGTAATTCTATGTGACAGCTAACCAGAAAAGATTTATGACCCAACAAGTCAATCAAGTAGCTCTGATTAAATCATAAACTGTGGGAGCAAAGCTTGGCTGGTTTCTGAAAGTCAGCAGAAGCATGAAATTGGATTACAGCCGTAACCATTAATCTCCCGTGCCAGTTATTTCTCACAATATACATTTGTTTCCCACATTTCTTATCTCCATGCGATGGTCACACTGAGTGGTAGAAATACAGATGATTCAGTGATAAAACTGGGCAATGACGTAGGACCTCAAGCAATAAGGCATCTTGGGACAGGTAATATACGCTATAATAAATTCGTTTTGATGGTGAAAGACTGCTGATAATTTACTCACTACACATAATAAAGTAACACTGACAAAGGGCTGCAGGTGCTACAGAAGAAGATTAACTATCAAAGGTATAATTTCTCCGTTTCTCCTAATGTGTCTGCTCTCAGTCAAGAGAATTGGTAGATCTCCTTTTTCACGGTTCAGTTCGGGCCTTACTGCCCACCAGTGATTGATGGTAACACAAAACCCATCATCATGTAAAAGCTAGAGGAAAAGTATATCTGTAAACCTTTGATGATGAATATTATAACCTAGAGGGGCAAATTCAGCCAATGCGTGTTCCCTCGTAGAGTCTTGCTAGGCGCGGTCGCAGATCGGAAGAGGAGCCTGGACATTCTAGCGGCGCCATTACACGGCCATATGTGTGGTGAGCCTGGCGCTCCGTATACATCGTGACCCCATCCAGGATTCCAGTGATAGTACCATTACCATAATAGGGGCGGGCGCTCATACCTAGAGCGACGCAGCATTGGCGCCCACCCACCTTTGCCACTGTAAACTCGGAGTAAAATCCCACCTTTCCAAAAGTGGATTCCAGAGGCCCGTCGGGCCGAAGAAAGAAGATAAGTTCTGGAAGTCCTTCTTTGGTCCAATGCTGTCAAGGCCCAGAATGGAACGGTTGTCAATCGTTCCGGACTCCTCGGTGGTGGGGCCCACTTGTGACCCAGGACGGGCACCTACCCCTCCCTCTCAGCGGATGCAAGTACCGCTGGGCCTCTCAGAGGCATATTTGGCGGGATTGCCAGGGTAGCCCCCAGACATGCCACCCCCCAACCCTGCACCTCGAAAACTACTGCCAGGATGTAAACCCTTCCGCCGATGGAATTTGCTGCAGGTTTTGTTAAGGGGAAGAAACCTGGAGAATCCGTGGTTCTGCTCCAAATACCGATGCCTCCGCTTATATGACCCCGGAATTCCGCTCCATAAAGGAGTGAAATTTTTACCCTTGGGTTACATCACTGCTGTGCCAATTCTTTGTCCCATGTTTCTGTCAACCGAACCTTCATGCTGGCAAGGCAGGAGCACTGAATAAACCTATCAATACTCTGTGATTCCTTGTATAGTAACTCCCAAGTAAGGCCAAAGAGGTACCACCCGAGGAGGGAAAGCTCAGGGGCTTTATCGATCTGTGCTGGAAGCTTGTCTGCCCTCCTGTTTACTGAATGATCTTTGAGCAGAGAGAGCCAGAAAAGCGGCATTCCATAGATTGGGAATAGAGTTAAAATTAAAATGGAAAAGCAGCATCAATAATCTTCCTATTGCCTGGGATTCACTTGCGACCTCAATTATGGTCCACTGCTCCCTGTCGTTAAGTCTCAGTTCACACTTCGCTGGCTCTGGGATATTGGTGCAACAGGTTTTCAATGGTAAGAGAAAACAGCAAACACGAGTGATCCTCACAGTTTCTGGACTATTACATTAAATATTTTAAGTCATAACATCAATCTCAACCCCATAAGAATTCCCCTGCTGTGTCTTTTTTTTGCCTTATATTTCCCTACTTCGCTGTTTACCATCCTTCTTTCTTGTCTGTACCTTTTTGCGTGCGTGTGTCTGTTCATTTCCTACATACCCAGTTTTCTCTATAGCTTCGTCCCTCACTCTGCCACCTTACCATTATTTTAACCCATTTTAAAATTCTCATCCTTGTTTTCAAATCCCTCCATGACCTCTCCCCTCCCCCATCTCTGTAACCTCCTCCAACCCTCTGAGATCTCTGCGCTCCTCCAATTCTGGCCTCTTGTACATCCCCGATTTTAGTTGCTCCACCATTGGCGGCCGTGCCTTCAGCTGCCTAGGCCCTAAGCTCTGGAATTCCCTCCCTAAACCTCTCCACCTCTCCGCATCTCTCTCCTCCTTTTAGCCGCTCCTTAAAACCTACCTCTTTGACTAAGCTTTTGGTCACCTGTCTTAATATCTCCTCATGTGGCTCGGTGTCAAATTTTGTTTGTTAACGCTCCTGTGAAGCACCTTGGGATGTTTTACTACGTTAAACATGCTTTATAAATGCAAGTTGTTGTTTCACAGTTCCTATCTCCTCACCACCTTTATCAGCTTTGTTCGCTGCTCAGTCTATCGCTGTGTTTATGCAGCTGCACCTGACACACTACCTCCAACAGATGCCTCTCCAGTAATCCAGGATTAGGATGCACTCAGGTGCCCCCAGCAAATTTCCAGTGCTGGGTACATTTTCAGGTCACCTGTACTGGCAGCACAAAAACAACAACAACTTGCATTTATATCGCACATTTAACGTAATAAAATGTCCCAAGGCGCTTCACAGGAGCGTTATCAGACAACATTTGACACCGAGCCACATAAGGAGATATTAGGACAGATGACCAAAAGCTTGGTCAAAGAGGTAGGTTTTATAAAGCGTCTTAAAGGAGGAGAGAGAGGAGGAGAGGTTTAAGGAGGGCATTCGAAAACTTAGGGCCCAGATCAAAATCCTGGAACTCCCTACCTAACAGCACTGTGGGAGAACCTTCACCACACGGACTGCAGCGGTTCAAGAAGGCGGCTCACCACCACCTTCTCAAGGGCAATTAGGGATGGGCAATAAATGATGGTCTTGCCAGCGACGCCCACATCCCATGAACGAATAAAAAAAAGACAGCTGAAGGCACGGCCGCCAATGGTGGGGCGAAGGAAATCGAGGATGCACAAGAGGCCAGAATTGGAGGGACGCAGAGTTCATAGAGGGCTAGAGAAGGTTCCAGAGATAGGGAGGGGTGAGGCCATGGAGGGATTTGAACACAAAGATAAGAATTTTAAATTCGAGGCGTTGATTGAATGGGAGTCAATGTAGGTCAGCAGGCACATGGGTAATGATCCTAACATTACCTTTTACTAGTTTGAACCTGCGTCACCTTGTCCCTCTCCAACAGTTTAATTATAAATAGCATTCTTGATTAACTCCTGCAGGTTTATTTTCCTTCAGTTGGTCGAACTACATTTCGCTAGAACTGCATTAATGCCATCTCATCTCACCTTTAAAAGACAAATGTAAATGAGCAGCGCTGTTTGCATTTTGGCTAGGTACACCGGTACTTGAAGGAAGAAAGACCATATTACAGGAGCTAGAACTGCCATCGGTGGTTGTGTCTATGAAGACTGTTTTTAATTTGGGGAACGGCATGACCCCAGTTTTATTTTTTGACAAGTCTATGCACTGATTCACAAGTCGGTGGCAATTTCTATTTACATGTAACTAAGAAGTTTATTGAATTTCTTATTGCTGCTTAGAGTGTTTGCACTGTCTCATACAGTGGCTGGTTTGAGATTATCTGTTGCAGCCAGTTTGCAAGTTTCTCCGATGTCTGGTTCATGTTTTATTTGAAGGTGCAGCATACAGAATGGAGGGAATATTTGCTCAAGGTAGAAGTGACAGGGTATTGGTTCATAATTGATGACCTGACTGAATAATCCAAGAGTGACGACATTTCCAGTGTTTTAATATGTGGTCGGGTCAGCAGTTGTAAAATTAGACCAGCTGATCTAACCGTGCCGTCAAAATGCAGAACATGTCAGATCCTTCCTGGTATTTAAATGCTTTCATTATCACGTTTGTGAGTCATATTTCAATGTGGGTTCTTGCTTTACTGAGTGATATCTAACACATTTCAATGCACTTTATAAATATGGCAGATTGCAAAGATTCAAATATCCCCATGAAACATACCATCAGACTTGGCCACTCAACCTGTTCTGTATATTTTCTCATTGTTTTGGTGATTTCCGCAAACAATTCTAACCTCGCCATCATGCATCGTGACATATGGCAAGGCACATTATCAATTATAATCTTAGAACTCACATTTGGATATTTTGGTGTCAGCTCTGGCACTCTGGCCTCTGAGTCAGAAAGTTGTGGGTTCAAGTCCCACTCTAGACACAAAATCTAAGCTGATACTTCATGCAGGGAGGGCTGCACTGTCAGAGTTGCCGTCTTTCAGATGAGACGTTAAACCGAGTCTGTCCTCTCAGGTGGACTTAAAAGGCCCCATGGCACTATTTCGAAAAAGAGCTGGGGAGTTTTCCCTGTTGTCCTCGCCAATATTTGTCCCTCAATCAACATCTAAAACAGATTATCTGGTCATTTGTGGGATCTTGCTGTGTGCAAATTGGCTGCCATGTTTCCTACTTTACAACAGTGACTACACTTCAAAAGTACTTCATTGGCTGTAAAGCGTTTTGAGACATTATGAGGTTGTAAAAGGTGCTATATAAATGCAAGTTCTTTCTTTTCCTTTTATTAACCTACATTAATATGGTGCAATTTACAAGGCTGTGATTAAATCCCATCAATTAGCATTGTAATTAACCCTTAATAAAACACTAAGCTTTTATGCTTGTTAAATATCGGGGCAGAAATAGGTGGCAATTCTCAAAGCAACACTGTAAATTTCTATTTCCTGTCTGCAAAGATCCCTTGATCTCACTTCTACCTATAGACATTATTTATTAATTTTCAGTGCAGCCATTAAGCAGCAATAAACATGTCCAGCAAATCTACAATGTTGCATCTCACTTTCCACGTAGAAGGTGACCTTTATACTGTGTCATTGCAAAAAGTACAAGGGACTTATATCATGGAGTATCTGGAAAGTCAACACAACCGTGATCACTGTTCTATCTTCTCAGAATGAAAAGACTGTTGCTGTGCACAGTATGGGTTTCATTTTCCTCTGTTTATAAAATTAAAATGATTTTGATAAACTATCTGGTTCATTATGACAGCTTAGTAAAAGAATTTTTCTTTGGTTTTACACACAGAGGAAAATATGTTCCGTAGCTAAGGAAATTGGGTCTAAGGCTTCACGTCTCCAAACACTCAACTGGATGATCTTTCTGGACAAATGAAATAAGGTGGGCCAAATGGCCATCTTCATTTATTCTGTGATCTTGTTAGTGTAAAGTATTCAATAAGGCTCTTGAATATTAAAGTCAAGAATCACACATTTATTAATCACACAGTACTTGCAATAGTGCTTAAACATACACTGAAGAGGTAGCACCTACAACCACACCAAATGATGGTTTGGTTGGGCATTCAAATGCGTTACAGTACTGAGCTCTGTATCTTAGGCCCTTATAAGAACATGAGAACATAAGAAATAGGAGCAGGAGTCGGCCATACGGCCCCTCGAGCCTGCTCCGCCATTCAATCAGATCATGGCTGATCTTCAACCTCAACTCCACTTTCCCGCCCGATCCCCATATCCCATGATTCCCCTAGAGTCCAAAAATCTATCCATCTCAGCCTTGAATATATTCAATGACTGAGCATCCACAGCCCTCTGGGGTAGAGAATTCCAAAGACTCACAACCCTCTGTGTGAAGAAATTCCTCCTCATCTCAGTCTTGAATGGCTGCCCCCTTATCCTGTGACTATGCCTTCTAGTTCTAGACTCTCTAGCCAGGGGAAACAGCCTCTCAGCATCTACCCTGACAAGCCCCCTCTTAATCTTATATGTTTCAATGAGATCACCTCTCATTCTTCTAAACTCCAGAGAGTACATAAGAACATAAGAACATAAGAAATTGGAGCAGGAGTAGGCCAGTCGGCCCCTCGAGCCTGCTCCGCCATTCAATAAGATCATGGCTGATCTGATCCCAACCACAAATCTAAAGAACACAAGAAGTCGGAGCAGGACCCGGCCACATAGCCCCTGGGCCCTCTCCGCCACCCACAGGGCATTGACCGATCCGAACTCAGCTTCATGTCCAATTTCCTGCCCGCTCCCCATAACCCCTAATTCCCTTTACTTCTAGGAAACTGTCTATTTCTGTTTTAAATTTATCTAATGATGTAGCTTCCACAGCTTCCTGGGGCAGCAAATTCCACAGACCGACCACCCTCTGAGTGAAGAAGTTTCTCCTCATCTCAGTTTTGAAAGAGCAGCCCCTTATTCTAAGATTATGCCCCCTAGTTCTAGTTTCACCCATCTTTGGGAACATCCTTACTGCATCCACCCGATCAAGACCCTTCACAATCTTATATGTTTCAATAAGATCGCCTCTCATTCTTCTGAACTCCAATGAGTAGAGTCCCAATCTACTCAACCTCTCCTCATATGTCCGCCCCCTCATCCCCGGGATTAACCGAGTGAACCTTCTTTGTACTGCCTCGAGAGCAAGTATGTCTTTTCTTAAGTATGGAGACCAAAACTGTATGCAGTATTCCAGGTGCGGTCTCACCAATACCTTATATAACTGCAGCAATACCTCCTTGTTTTTATATTCTATCCCCCTAGCAATAAAAGCCAACATTCCGTTGGCTTTCTTGATCACCTGCTGCACCTGCATACCAACTTTTTGATTTTCTTGCACTAGGACCCCCAGATCCCTTTGTACTGCAGTACTTTCCAGTCTCTCGCCATTAAGAAAATAACTTGCTCTCTGATTTTTCCTGCCAAAGTGCATAACCTCACATTTTCCAATATTATATTGCATCTGCCAAATCTCCGCCCACTCACCCAGCCTGTCTATATCCCCTTGCAGGTTTTTTATGTCCTCCTCACTCTCTACTTTCCCTCCCATCTTTGTATCATCTGCAAATTTTGATATGTTGCACTCGGTCCCCTCCTCCAAATCGTTAATATAGATTGTAAAGAGTTGGGGACCCAGCACCGACCCCTGTGGAACACCACTGGTTACTGGTTGCCAGTCCGAAAATGAACCATTTATCCCAACTCTCTGCTTCCTGTTCGATAACCAATCCTCCACCCATGCCAGAATATTACCCCCAATCCCGTGATTTTTTATCTTAAGTAATAATCTTTTATGTGGCACCTTGTCGAATGCCTTCTGGAAGTCTAAATACACTATGTCCACTGGTTCCCCTTTATCCACCCTATACGTTATATCCTCGAAGAACTCAAGCAAATTTGTCAGACATGACTTCCCCTTCATAAAACCATGCTGACTTTGTCCTATTAAATTATGCTTATCTAAATGTTCCGTTACTGTCTCCTTAATAATAGACTCCAAAATTTTACCCACCACAGATGTTAAGCTAACTGGCCTATAATTTCCAGCCTTCTGCCTACTACCCTTTTTAAATAACGGTGTTACATTAGCAGTTTTCCAATCTGCCAGGACCTCTCCTGAGTCCAGGGAATTTTGGAAAACTATCACCAAAGCATCCACAATCCCTACTGCCACTTCCCTCAAGACCCTAGGATGGAAGCCATCAGGTCCAGAGTATAGGCCCATTCTACTCAACATCTCCTCATAGGGCAACCCTCTCATCCCAGGAATTAATCTAGTGAACCTTCACTGCACCGCCTCCAAGGCAAGTATATGCTTCCTTAGATAAGGAGACCAAAACTGCACCTAGTACTCCAGGTGAGGTCTCACCAAAGCCCTGTACAATTGTAGTAAGACTTCCTTACTCTTGTACTCCAACCCTCTTGTAATAAAGGCCAACATGCCACTTGCCTTCCTAATTGCCTGCTGTTCCTGCATTCTAACTTTTTGTGTTTCTTGTACGAGGACACCCAAGTCTCTCTGAACACCAACATTTAGTAGTTTCTCACCAGTTAAAAAATATTCTGTTTTTCTGTTCTTCCTACCAAAGTGAAGAACCTCACATTTCCCCACATTATACTCCATCTGCCACTCTTGCCCACTCACTTAATCGGTCGATATCCCTTTGCAGAGCCTTTGTGTTCTCCTCACAGCTTACTTTCCCACCCAGCTTTGTATCGTCAGCAAACTTGGATACATTACACTCGGTCCCTTCATCTAAGTCATTAATATAGATTGTAAACAGCTGAGGCCCAAACACTGATCCTTGAGACACCCCACTAGTTACAGCCTGTCAACCTGAGAATGACCCGTTTATCCCTACTCTCTGTTTTCTGTCCTTTAACCAATCCTCTATCCATGTTAATATATTACCCCCAACCCCATGAGCCCTTATCTTGTATAACAACCTCTTATGGGGCACCTTTTCGAATGCCTTTTGAAAATCCCAGTATAATACATCCACTGGTTCCCCTTTATCTACCCTGCTAGTTACATCCTCTTAAAACTCTAATAAATTTGTCAAACACGATTTCCTTTCATAAAACCATGTTGACTCTGCCTAATCATATTATGATTTTCTAAGTGCCCTGTTTACACTTCCTTAATAATGGATTCCAGCATTTTCCCGACAACTGACGACAGAATAAGTGGCCTGTAGTTCCCTGTTTTGAATTAAAATCTGCCAGTGTTTAAACATTTCTTTCACTCCATCTACCTGACAATCCACACAATTTTGCATTACATAATTATATAAAAATTAAAATACAACTCCATATAAGGAGAACTTAATTGACTTATCCCTTACCAATTACTTTATTTTCCTTACTTAACGAGTCCTTTTTCCATTGAGCTAACAAGTATAACTCACTTACTTTGTTATCTTATCAATACTTTAACTCATGTTCCATATAATTCCTTTTCAACCAAGTGAAACCTTTAATTAGAAGTCTCACTTTGTTTCTGTCTCATTCGTACCAATTAAAAAGGATGATGTATGCCCAGATGTTTTCCTTTGCAAAACTAACTGTTTTCCCACACTGTTATCAAATGATTCAGTGGCACGTCTTTAATTATATCTCTCCTTACTTCATCCTGAAATGGACCGTTGCTGCAGGGTCTGTCGGTCCTGGCCCAACAGCCCAGTGGGACTTTAAATTGACTTATAATTCCCTGCTCAACAGGCAAAGACTAAAGCACTACAATATAAAGAGAAATCAATAGTAATATAACATTAGGAGACGTCAGGACAGTTTGATTAAGCCTTTGTTACATAGAGTGCATGGGAGAAGGCTGCACTTCACATTAATGCTGTGTTAACTATGTGGTTGCAAGTGAAGAGAAAGGTCAGATACCTCACCAGAACAGCAGGGGTAAGAATACCCGCCATTACCTCACATTAAGTGGCTGGGCAAAGTATGCATTGCCTCACAATGCTTCATCCCCCTCACACTATCTTACAGTTGCTTGAATGTTTACCAGGGCACAATATGCAGCAGCAGTTCACAGAAAGAACGTGCATTTCTATAGCACCTATCGCAACCTCAGGACATCCCAAATTCACAGCCAATGAAGTACTTTTTTGGTATGTAGTCACTGTTGTAATGTAGGAAACACAACAGCCAATTTGTGCTCAGCAAGGTCCCACAAACAGAATGTGATAATGACCAGATAATCTGTTTTAGTGATGTTGGTTGAAGGATAAATATTGGCCAAGACACCAGGAGAATTCCCCTGCTCTTTTTTGAATAGTGCCATTGGATCTTTTACGTCCACCTGAGATGGCAGACAGGCCCACAGTTTAACATCTGATCTGAAAGACGGTATCTCCAACAGTGCAGCACTTCATCAGTACTGCACTGGCGTGTCAGCCTAAGTTATGTGCTCAAGTCTCTGGAGTGGGACTCAGAACCTGTGACCTTCTGATTCAGAGGCAGGGGTGTTACTACTGAGCTAATGTTAATGATAAATGGTTTTACCCAAAACATTCTTCTGTCTGAATCTTGCTGCATGCTGCGTGTACATTCAATCACACCCACGATGGGCTGAAAGATGACACTTAGGTCTCACTATAAGAGCTGCTGACATTTCCAAGTGTGTTTGATCGAGTGCTATGGGACTGGTTTGCAAACGCACTTGAGACTTTTTTTAAATAAAGGTTCCTATGAAAGGTGTCCATGGGGATAACCCTGTCTGTCTGTCTCCTTCAGATTATGTGAATTACTGAAGCGAACAATTTCTCTTTATCCCTGGCCAAGAATTGATGCTAAGAATTTGGTGAAAATAGAACAATTTTGATATTCCTGAAGATTAATTATACGGTGGTCTCTGCCATTTTTTGAGGGTTTCTTCCACAGGTTCAGTAGGTTGGCGCCCATTTAACTGCCAATCTCATGGCTCTTTTACACTCTGAGGTTCCCTCCCATGACAAGAACATTAGAAGTAAAATCCTTGCAGTGGAAAATGTCATGGCAACATCCTGGATCAGAGTTGCTGCTTCTGATGCCAACTGCGGACTACTGCAAATATAAACAGTGTGGGCCTTTACATGCAAACGCACCGCTCCCCATTGTTGCCATATCCCCCTACACAGTGTGAATGAAGCAAATTCAACCCAACAGACACAAGCACAGTGAATCAATAATGTAAAGGGTTCATAAGAAAACAAAGGTTGACCTTCCCGTTGGGTGTAAGTGTTTGTATAATGGGACATGTGCTGATCGCAAAGACTGGGTATTTGTTCATGTGTTGGTTAATACAAGACTTTGTGGCTTTCGCTGTTGGAGCCACTTGTTTGTTGAAATTAGGCAGCAATAATCCCAAAATTTGCATATCATTTGAGCATACTTAAAAGCGACATGCATCAAAAGTGTCCCGTTCATAAATTGACCTGCCGTTGAGAGATTGTATTGAGATGTGCAACTTTCACCCCCTCCTTTCTTACTCATCTCTTAATATCTTGTAATCAATGTTATCATGTCCCGGGGCAATTAAAACTGGTTACTTTAACCTGCCTTCAGTATTGGTGGTGTTAATAATTAGCATAATTAAATACAATGTGCAGCTATACTCGCAGTGAAAGTTCTAACTGAAACCAACAGATGAATGCATTACTTACACTTTGCAACCTTGAACCACAGACAAAAATTGATTAAAGGGGGTTTGAATGGTTCCATTTTGTGCCAGTCATGAGTAAATCAGCACGTAATGCTGATACAGCACACGAGTTAATATTCACACTCTTGCGATAGTTTGGCGCAGCTCACCATCACTTGTTACGTACAATCTCCAGTTTCCCTTCCACAATTTCTGTGATAAACATCAGTACAGTAATACTGTAGTAGGTCACTCCTATCCAGTCTAATTACCTAATTACACTTGCCGTGTTATACTGCTTTCAGATTCCATCAGCAGCAGTCCCTGGTCTAACAATGCAGACACAGATAGCCTCACCATACCACAACGTACAGTGATCTACTTTGCAGTGGCTCAGTGGGTCGCACTCTTGCTTTAGCATCAGAAGGTTTTAGGTTCAAAGTCCCACTCCCAAAACTTAAGCACATCATCCAGGCTGATACTCTAATGCAGTACTGAGGGAGTGCGGTGGAGATGGTGTATTTCAGATGAGATGTTAAACCAAGGCCCCATTTGCCCTCTCAGTGTCGGTATAAAAGATCCCATAGTGATTATGTGAAGAAAAGCAGTGGCGTTCTCCTTGGTGTCTTCAACTGCCTCAAACAGATGATCTGCTTATTTATTCCATTGCTGTTTGTGGGATCTTGCTGTGTGCAAATTGGTTGTAGCATTTCTTACATTGCAACAGTGACTACACTTCAAAGCTACTATATTGGCAGTGCTTTGAGGCATCCTGAGATGGTGAAAGATGCTATATAAATACAAGTCTTAGTTTCTTACCACCCAGCCTTATGTTGCTCCCAAACAACTTTGGCCAAAATATAAATGCTAAGTGTGTCATTGGCCACTGAGACATATAGTAGAAGGACAAGAGCAGCAGGTACATGGGAACAACACCACCTGCACGTTCCCCTTCAAGTCACACACCATCCCAACTTGGAAATATATCGCTGTTCCTTCAACGTCGCTGGGTCAAAATCCTGGAACTCCCTTCCTAACAGCACTGTGGGAGAACCGTCACCACACGGACTGCAGCGGTTCAAGAAGGCGGCTCACCACCACCTTCTCAAGGGCAATTAGGGATGGGCAATAAATGCCGGCCTCACCAGCGACGCCCACATCCCATGAACGAATTTTTTAAAAATACAGACCGGAAACTTCCAATGTTTGATCTCTGGTCCATGCTGACTTGCTGATCTAAGTGGAGTGGGTGGTCGGGTACTAGAATTGGCTTCAATGTCGCCAATTAGATAAAGAGAAATTGGCCAGGGTTCCTGCTCCTGATCGCTGTCCAGTGACCCCTGTGTGAAGGTGCTTGTGTGTGGATGTCAGGTTAGAACAGATAAAGGAGTTGCAATCATGCCTCCAACACTCAAATGTCCTTTTCTAACCTGTGACACCCACTGTCCATATTAACACAATAGGGCTCAAATCGAAGAATTCATCAGACAAACACTAAAGGTCGGGAATGTCCTTGGAGCGGCTGAAACGTCACTGTTTTCAGTTCCTGGAATCTGACAAGATCTACATTTCTTGTCCAATAGGCAAGCAATGTACAATTTATATTACCACATCATTACACCTGCTCACATTGCCTACCTTGACTGACAGAGAGTGATAGAGAGACAGAGAGAGAGAGAAGATAATAAGGATAAAGGAACAGATCCTAAGCTGTGGTGGGAAAATTAGGAAAGGTGACATAAAGCTACATTGGAAAGCTGGGCTTTCAGAAGGTTTTTAAAGGTGGAGAGAAAAGTGGAGAGGTGGAAGGAGGGAGTTCCAGACAGTAGGGCCTAGGTGGGTCACGCACTGATGAACCATCTCCTTAAATCCCTTTCCCCACCCTCTTGACTCCAATCCCCAGAGGTGGTTTATCATAGAGAAAAGCCGCCAATGGTTTTCCTTGCTCTCCCTCCCAAACCCACAACCTCTACCACCTAGAAGGACAAGGGCAGCAGGCACATGGGAACAACACCACCTGCATGTTCCCCTCCAAGTCACACACCATCCCGACTTGGAAATATATCGCCGTTCCTTCATCGTCGCTGGGTCAAAATCCTGGAACTCCCTTCCTAACAGCACTGTGGGAGAACCGTCACCACACGGACTGCAGCGGTTCAAGAAGGCGGCTCACCACCACCTTCTCAAGGGCAATTAGGGATGGGCAATAAATGCTGGCCTTGCCAGCGACGCCCACATCCCATAAACGAATAAAAAAAAGACATGGTAGTGATTAAATGCCCGAGTCAAGTCCGGCATGCATGATAGACCGGTCAAGTGCCACATGTGCTGGAGTTTGTGTCCTCAGACATAAGGGAGCGAAGATATGGAGTGCACCGGAAGGGTTGAATGGTTTGGGAGGGACAAAGGCACAGGAGGCAGGGAAGTAGCTTGATACAAGATCCTTTAACCAAGGGCAATGAGGAGATTGGGCCTATAGGGGATCGTTTTAACCCCCAAGAATGGTTGGTCTGGGGGTCGATGGGTAGTAATTGATTTCTTCAGCGGGACCGCATCTCGACCTCAACGCGCCCACTTCTGGGTTTGACCCAGGTGGGTTAGGATGCACACACGCCCACAACGGAAACCCAGAAGTCCTGCCCCTTTAAAGCCGGCAGGTCGATAGTTAAAGGGGCAATGCAGGTAATTTAAACACTTGAGGTACTTAACTTTTTGTGGTTTCTGCAACAGAAACTGATATAACTTCTCCTGAGCGTGTTTCCCATGGCTTCTGAAACACACCAATGAATCAGAGGCGAGATGCAGCAAAAGCTCATTTGGACCTTTAAACCAATGATTGACACATCTCAATAATAGGTGAGGTAGTGTAGCTGGGCGCTCCGTTCTCTCAGGCAAACATTTGGCTGGGAGTTCTTTGCGTTTAGACTGAGAATTCTTTGTTGAGACTGAGAATTCTCGTGTTCGCACAAATTTACCTACATTTTGGAGCCCCTCAAACTGACAACATCAGGGTGGGGGGCTCCATGGATCTATTCCACAGTCCATCCGAGGAGGAGGAACATCACCATTCGCGGCAGGCACGGCGAGCAGTTCTGGGATCTGCAGGTGCACAAGAGAGAGGTGCGCCACAAGGACCTGGAGAAGAGCAGAGAGAGGAGACCAACGGACGGGCCACCATCGGAGGAGGCATTGCCTACGTGAGAGGGTCTACAGGCAGAGGTTTAGTTTCTTGGACCTCTCTGAGGAGCAGTGCCTACGCAGGCTGAGAGTGAGTCGGCAGGTGGTCGCAGATATCTGCAGCCTTCTCCAGGAAGACCTGCTCCCGGCTGGGCCTGGTGGCCACCCATTGTCCGTCGCAGTTAAAGCAACAACGGCTCTCAATTTTTTCGCCTCCGGATCCTTCCAGAGCACCACTGGTGACATCTCCAGGGTGTGTCAGTTGTCTGCACATAAGTGTACAAGACAAGTGACAGATGGCTTGTTTGCCAGGGCATCCAATTACATGAACTTCCCATTCGACAACATAAGCCAGACTGAGAGGGCATTGGGTTTCCATTCTCTGGCTGGCTTCCCACGGGTGCAGGGTGCAATCAATTGCACACACGTAGCAATCCGAGGACCTACACATGAGCCAGGATTGTTCATAAACCGAAAGGGACATCACTCCATCAAAGAGCAGCTGGTTTGCGATCACTGGAGGAGGTTTCTGCAGGTGTGCGCCAGATTCCCTGGCAGCTGCCATGATTCATTCATTTTGCGTAAGTCCAACATTCCGGCCCTCTTCCAGACAGGAGACAAACTTAAGGGCTGGCTCCTTAGAGACAAGGGATACCCTCTGCAGACGTGGCTCATGACACCTGTGAGAAACCCCACCAATGAGGCACAGCAGCGATATAACCAGAGCCACATCACCACCAGGTCTGTCATTGAACAAGTCGCAGGAATACTGAGGATGCGCTTCAGGTGCCAGGATCGGTCTGGGGGAGTCCTTCAGTATTCGCCAGCGAGGGTCTCCAGAATAATTGTCGTGTGCTGCGTCCTGCACAACATTGCACAGCAGAAAGGATTACATAGATACATAGAAACATAGAAAATAGGAGCAAGAGTAGGCCATTCAGCCCTTCGGGCCTGCTCCTCCATTCAAAATGATCATGGCTCATCGTCTAATTCAGTACCCTGTTCCCGCTTTTTCCTTGCTCCTGTACTCAAATCCTCTTGCAATGAAGGCCAACATACCATTCGCCTTCTTAACTGCTTGCTGCACCTGAATGCTCGCTTTCAGCGACTGGTGTACAAGGACACCCAGGTCTTGTTGCACCTCCCCTTTTCCCAATCTATCACCATTCAGATAATAATCTGCCTTTCTGTTTTTACAACCAAAGTGGATAACCTCACATTTATCCACGTTATACTGCATCTGCCATGTTCTTGCCCACTCACCCAACTTGTCTAAATCACATTGGAGCCTCTTTGCATCCTCCTCACAGCTCATTCCACCCCAGCTTTGTGTCGTCTACAAACTTGGAAATGTTACATTTAGTTACTTCATCCAAATCATTGATATATGTTGTGAATAGCTGGGGCCCAAGCACTGATCCCTGCGGTACCCCACTAGTCACTGCCTGCCACCCATTTCCTGTCTGTCAACCAATTCTCAATCCATGCCAGTATATTCCCCCGAATCCCATGTGCTTTAATTTTGCACACTAACCTCTTGTGTGGGACCTTATCAAAAGCCTTCTGAAAATCCAAGTACACACATCCACTGGTTCCCCCCTATCTATTCTACTAGTTACATCCTCAGAAAACTCCAGTAGATTTGTTAAGCATGATTTCCCTTTCATAAACACATGCTGACTTTGTCCAATCCCGTTAATGCCCTCCAAGTGTTCTGTTATCACATCTTTTATAGTAGACTCGAGCATTTTCCCTACTACTGATGTTAGGCTAACTGGTCTGTAATTCCCTGTTTATACTCTCCCTCCTTTTTTAAATAGTGGGGTTACATTTGCCACCCTCCAATCTGTAGGAACCGTTCCAGAGTCTATAGAATTTTGGAAGATGATCACCAATGCATCCACTATTTCCAGGGCCACTTCCTTTAGTACTCTGGGATGTAGATTATCAGGCCCTGGGGATTTGTTAGCCTTTAGCCCCATTAATTTCCCTAGCACTATTTTTTTTACTAATACTGGTTTCCTTCAGTTCCTCCTTCTCACTAGACTCTTGGTTCCCTAACATTTCCGGGAGGTTATTTGTGTCCTCCTTTGTGAAGACAGAACCAAATATATATGTTTAATTGATCTGCCATTTTTTTGTTCCCCATTTCTGACTGTAAGGGACCTACATTTGTCTTCACTAATCTTTTTCTCTTGACATATTTCTAGAAGCTTTTACAGTCAGTTTTTATGTTCCCTGCTAGTTTACTCTCATACTCTATTTTTCCCCTCTTAATCAATCTCTTTGTCCTCCTTTGCTGAATTCTGAACTGCTCCCAATCCTCAGGCTTGCCGCTTTTTCTGGCAATTTTATATGTCTCCTCTTTGGATCTAATACTATCCCTAATTTCTTTTGTAAGCCACGGTTGAGCCACCTTTCCTGTTTTATTTTTACGCCAGACAGGAATGAATAATTGTTGTAATTCCTGCACACGTTCTTTAAATATTACCCATTGCCTATCCACCGTCATCCGTTTTAGTAAAGTTCCCCAATCTATCATAGCCAACTCGCACCTCATACTTTCGTAATTTCCTTTATTTAGATTCAGGACCCTAGTTTCAGATTCAACTACTTCACTCTCCATCTTAATGAGGAATTCTATCATTGTAAACAATTTTACAACACCAAGTTATAGTCCAGCAATTTTATTTTAAATTCACAAGCTTTCGGAGGCTTCCTCCTTCGTCAGGTGAACGATGTGAAAATGAAATCCTCGAAATGAAATCGCATTTATAATTCACAGAACAATGCTTGGTGAGTACAGACAGTTTTTTCAACTGCCCGTTGCCAAGGCAATCAGTGTGCAGACAGACAGGTGTTACCTGCCAGGTCTCACAGAATATACAAATCACCAAAAAAAAACAACAAACAAAAAAAAACAGAGATAGAGAGGTAGAAACATAGAAAAGACAGCAACTGACCCGTTATATTAAAAACAGATAACAAGCATTGTTCTGTGAATTATAAATGCGATTTCATTTCGAGGATTTCATTTTCACATCGTTCACCTGACGAAGGAGGAAGCCTCCGAAAGCTTGTGAATTTAAAATAAAATTGCTGGACTATAACTTGGTGTTGTAAAATTGTTTACAATTGTCAACCCCAGTCCATCACCGGCATCTCCACATCATCGAATTCTATCATGTTATGGTCGCTCTTCCCTAAAGGACCCCACACAACAAGATTGTTAATTAATTCTTTCTCAGGTGGAAGAGGTCAAATGAGCTCATCAAGCATCCTCTGTTGATGTCAACATTGAAGAAGAGGATCACAAGGACAAGGAGGATGAGGATCACAAGGAAGAGGAAAATGAAGATGGGGACCCCATCACCAGAGCAGACATGCACATTGCTGCCTGTGATGCCCTCATATCTAACAGGATTTTATAACGAGATGTACAATATGAAGAAATTGACATACTCAGGCTACCTGGAACAACCACCACTGCCCACCCCACTTTGCACAAAACAGTCCTTCAAGCACGCATACATCCATTGTACATCCACCCAATGGGTGTCATCATGTCTTGGCGTTCGTGAGGAAGCAAATGAAAGGGTGACTTCACAGACGGGACGCAATAATGGCCAAGACATGGCAGTGGTGATAATGATCAAATTTAATGCGGCATAATAAAAAAAATATATAAATGAACATAACATTTCGTCAAACATCCTTGTGCATACCCTTGGTGAACTACAATTGCTTAACCTTTCTCTTTCCACCGCTTCCATGTGGGTGCATCGCCTGTGGCTTCAGCAGAGGTAGTGGAAGGTTGTTCAGATCTATTCCCTGACTGCTGAGATGCTCTCGGCCTACGCCCTCTGGGTTTTGGAGCCCTTGAGGGCCCTGCCAAAGACTGCTCCACCTCCATCTGCGCAAGGGCAGACTTGGCCATCGGGAGAGAAGGCAGCACTGAGGTTTGGGGGGGGGGGGGGAAAAGAGGGGAACGGGTGAAACGTGGGAGCGCTTTGAGTGCAGTCCCCACTATCATGTCTCCTTTCACCATCATCCCTCTCCTGGGCCAGCGCAACATCATTCCCACCACTCTGCTGGACAGCAGGTTGGTAAACAGATATGCCGCCTTGTAAGGCCACGGATCCATCATCAGGTATCTGTCATCCTGTTTAAGGCAGCAAACATGTTGGCATCCAGATACTACACGGCCATTGTCATGGCCTGCATAGAGAAATTTCAGAGCCATCTTAAAGCTCAATGGAGGCTGCCACTCTCTCCATTGCAGACATTCTTGCACTTACCTGCAACAACAATCCACTAGCACTGGAGGTGGACTCCTCCATCCTCTCTGCTATTGTGGAGGGTGTGTGTGTGGCACATTTTCCATTACCTCGCAAAGGTGCAGCTGTACCTCAATCATTCTCCTTCTCAACAATGGCCCACAGGGTTCAGCACCTGTGTCCAGCTGAGCAGAGCTTGGACAGGACGTGGACTTTCCACAGCTGCCCCTTCCACCAGTGTCTGCTCATGCACACTTGTGAGTGATGAATCATCAGGTGACAACTCAACTATCTGTCTAACAGGACCCACCAAAGTGCGAGTATTTGCGCTCGTGCGTTGCTCTATGTCCTGTGACGGTACACCCTCAGAAGGAACGAGCTCCTCTGAGGAATCGATGTCTTCCATTTCCCCTGATTGTTCTTGACTTCATGAAGGCCCTGGAAGACAACAGAAAGCAATATGAATTATTCATCGGAAAAGTGACAATCTTTCCAACGACCATACTGGGGTGTGGCACAGTTTGCTCATTGATAGGATCAATTCATCATGTGTGTGAAAGATGTTAAAGTTCTGTCAGCAGCCATCTGCGGGTTCCCAGTCTCTCCATCACCGATGGATAGGCATGCAATTGTCCCACTTATTTCCATGACCTCCTCCTCCACATCTGTCAGCTTCATTATATGTGGTGAACCACCTGGTTCTCTCCCTTGTCTTTTGCACTCTCTTCTCCTACAAGGGGAGAAAGAACAGACCCATGAGTGACTGAAGGTGACGTTTTCACCCTATGACTACATTGCTTTGGGTGAGGCTGACAATGAAACAGATGCATCAGTATCAGGATTGGGATGAGTGGCAGTGTTGGGTGCAGAAATGCAGAGTTAAGGAAATACATAGAAAGTGAAGGAAGTTTGATGCTGAAACTTAATTGGGTGTGAGGAGTTATGTAAAGGAGTAGGTGTGCTAACACAGAGTGTGGGGTGGGTGGGGGTTGTTACACGACACAGGATGTGGGTGAAGCAGCAAATGTACTTACATTTCCTGACCTGATTAGGTATTTAAAACACTTCCTGCACTGCACCCACGACCGAGGCACCATGCTCTTGCTGCTGACCAGTTCTGTCACATCCAGACATGCCTTATTGGTGGCAGAAGCAGGTTTCTTCCTCCTATCTCCTGGGTATAACACCTCCCTCCTGCCCCTCACAGCAGCCAGTAGTATCTCCAGGGTGGTGTCCGAGAACCTGGGAGCTGCCTTTCCTTTACATCCCTCCATTTCATTTTTGCCTTCAAAATCCATTTTTGCATTGGCCCTTTAAATAACGGGCTTTAAATCGTGTCATTCAGGTGCGCAGTACACCCGCTGCACACCTTGGAGACACGAGGCCCGGGACTAAAATTAAGCCCCTTCAATTGAGTTGCAATCGCACAATCCGATGAGCTCAAATTACTTCCGGGTTTCCCACGTGATTAATTACCCACCCGCTGGCTTCCTGCCTCCATGCTAAAATCATGCCCTTCGTGTTTACTGTGCCAGTGCTCGGTACTTTATTCCAAGAAACCATTCTAACCGCTGAAGTAGAGCTGGTGAGAGCTCTGGAAATGTTATAAGCTCCAAGGAGGATGATTTATTCTGTACACTCGATCTGATGAAATTGTAAACCTGCTTATAAAGACAGATTTATGATCTTACTCCAGGTACAACAGAAATGATATCTCCCTTTTATAGATATCTGATTTGCTGTATTTTCTAGCTTGACCAGGTTTTGTAAATAAAGTTGTTCCTTTATCTTAATTGCTAGTCTGGGTGTAATATTTTTCATCTACCTGAAGTATATGGGAGAGCAGAGGGAGACTGCGTTAAACCCAGGAGTAATATGGGAGATCAGAAAGAGGCCGTGTTTAATCCAGGCGTGGTGTGGGAGAGCAGGAGGAGGCTGTGTTTAATCCAGGAGTGGTGTGGGAGAGCAGGAGGAGGCTGTATTTAATCCAGGAGTGGTGTGGGAGAGCAGGGGGAGGCTGTGTTTAATCCAGGAGTGGTGTGAGACAACAAGAGGAGGCTGTATTTAATCCAGGAGTGGTGTGGGAGAGCAGGGGGAGGCCGTGTTTAATCCAGGAGTAGTGTGGGAGAGCAGGGGGAGGCCGTGTTTAATCCAGGAGTAGTGTGGGAGAGCAGGAGGAGGCCGTGTTTAATCCAGGAGTAGTGTGGGAGAGCAGGGGGAGGCCGTGTTTAATCCAGGAGTGGTGTGGGAGAGCAGGGGGAGGCCGTGTTTAATCCAGGAGTAGTGTGGGAGAGCAGGGGGAGGCCGTGTTTAATCCAGGAGTAGTGTGGGAGAGCAGGAGGAGGCCGTGTTTAATCCAGGAGTAGTGTGGGAGAGCAGGGGGAGGCCGTGTTTAATCCAGGAGTAGTGTGGGAGAGCAGGAGGAGGCCGTGTTTAATCCAGGAGTAGTGTGGGAGAGCAGGAGGAGGCCGTGTTTAATCCAGGAGTACTGTGGGAGAGCAAGAGGAGGCCGTGTTTAATCCAGGAGTACTGTGGGAGAGCAGGAGGAGGCCGTGTTTAATCCAGGAGGAGTGTGGGAGAGCAGGGGGAGGCCGTGTTTAATCCAGGAGTAGTGTGGGAGAGCAGGGGGAGGCCGTGTTTAATCCAGGAGTAGTGTGGGAGAGCAGGGGGAGGCCGTGTTTAATCCAGGAGTAGCGTGGGAGAGCAGGGGGAGGCCGTGTTTAATCCAGGAGTAGCGTGGGAGAGCAGGGGGAGGCCGTGTTTAATCCAGGAGGAGTGTGGGAGAGCAGGAGGAGGCCGTGTTTAATCCAGGAGTAGTGTGGGAGAGCAGGAGGAGGCCGTGTTTAATCCAGGAGTAGCGTGGGAGAGCAGGGGGAGGCCGTGTTTAATCCAGGAGGAGTGTGGGAGAGCAGGAGGAGGCCGTGTTTAATCCAGGAGTAGCGTGGGAGAGCAGGGGGAGGCCGTGTTTAATCCAGGAGTAGCGTGGGAGAGCAGGGGGAGGCCGTGTTTAATCCAGGAGTAGCGTGGGAGAGCAGGGGGAGGCCGTGTTTAATCCAGGAGGAGTGTGGGAGAGCAGGAGGAGGCCGTGTTTAATCCAGGAGTAGCGTGGGAGAGCAGGGGGAGGCCGTGTTTAATCCAGGAGTAGCGTGGGAGAGCAGGGGGAGGCCGTGTTTAATCCAGGAGTAGTGTGGGAGAGCAGGGGGAGGCCGTGTTTAATCCAGGAGTACTGTGGGAGAGCAGGGGGAGGCCGTGTTTAATCCAGGAGTAGTGTGGGAGAGCAGGAGGAGGCCGTGTTTAATCCAGGAGGAGTGTGGGAGAGCAGGAGGAGGCCGTGTTTAATCCAGGAGTAGTGTGGGAGAGCAGGGGGAGGCCGTGTTTAATCCAGGAGTACTGTGGGAGAGCAGGGGGAGGCCGTGTTTAATCCAGGAGTAGTGTGGGAGAGCAGGGGGAGGCCGTGTTTAATCCAGGAGTAGTACCACAACTGGGGTAATTGTTAATCTTTGGGTCCTCAGGGATAGGGAACAAAGAGATTTCAGACTATAGGGGACTGCCCCAGCCTGTTGAATATGAAAACTGTATATAGGAATCCTTAGCTAGTCCTCGGACCTACTTGTTTCTTACACTCTGGAATACCTGGAGTGGATGGGGGGAAAAAAGTTGGACAGGGCCTATTATTGGGCATAGGTAGCGTGATCCGCTAATACCCCCGCCCAATGGCCCCTGCGCAGGCAGGACGAGACTTTCGTCAGGCCTGATGACTTTACCAACAATCTGTGTTCCGAATCAGCATTAAACAAGGATTCACTGCAATTCGCATCTTCCACCAGCAGAGAGAGCCCCAATCTCTTAAAGGTAGCTGGTATCTGTTATTTGCTGAAAATGACAGTCTGCTGTTTGTCCCAAAAGAATCTGAATGGACATCAGACATTGCACACATAAAACACAGATGCAGGTCCCATCCCTATCTTTACAAACTGATGAGTTATGTTAAAACATTTAATTAAGTTTATGCACTAATAAATTCCACATTCTCCAATCGGCACGCCAGGCCTCACCAATCTGCCGATCTGAGTTGGTACCAGGCCTGCGAGAGAGTGTGCACCAAGATTCTCTGCTGATGCACTAGAGGCCTTGGTGCAAGAGGTGGACAGAAGGAGGGACATCCTATATCCACAGTGGGGCAAGAGGCCCTTCAGACATATACCCAAAAGACAGTGGGAGGGAGCAGGGGACGAAGTCAATGCCAGGTGCACAGCACCACGAACATGAATGCAGTGCAGGAAGAAATTCAATGCTTTGATACGAGTGGTCAAGGTGAGTGAGGTCAACTGTCAAGTGGCGTCTCCTACCAACTGCACCACACACTACACCCCCATCACCCACATACCAACAAACTCTTTCAATCAGTACTCAACTCTTCCAATCAGATGCTTCCTCTCAACCTTACACATTACCACTGTTGCAAACCACCCACCCACAACTCACAGGCCACACACACTGGCAGCTATTCTACCATGATCACCCAGACGCACGTCCCGCTTTCTTGCAGGAGAAGGTGGCGCATAACAAGAAGCAGCAAGTGGCAGTGACATTTAGCCCCTCGAGCCTGTTCCGCCATTCATGGTGGACCTGTGACCTAACTCCATATACCTGCCCTGGCCCCATACCCTTGGTTCTATCAATCTCAGATTGAGAATTTACAATTGAGCTAGCATCAACTGTCATTTGCAGAAGAGCGTTCCAAACTTCTCCCACCCTTTGTGTGTAGAAGCATTTCCTAACTTCACTCCTGCACATCCTGGCTCTAAATGTTAGGTTATGTCCCCTCACCCTAGTATTCAAATATAGGAGACCTTCGAAAACAGTTACAGGTGTCTCGGCAGCCAGAAGCAATAATCCAGCCACTAACCTGTAAATCCTTCATGGTCCCTTTAAATAGCGCTGGTGGGGGGTCCTCCAGGCACTCTAAGACATGTTCAGATGGTCGGGGTTAAGACTGTGCATTGAGTTGATCGTTAAGTCCCAAAATGGTGTCTATCACTTTAAATCAGCATTGCACTCTGATTGTATCCATTTTCTCCTTACTTTACATGCAGCTGGCGTTCGGTATTTGCGCATGCGCCAAAACCTATACCAAAATGGCGTCCGACGCATGTCACGCTGGAAACATGCATGCGCAGCCAAGATGCCATCTTGGCACCTCGAGAGGCCGCGTAGCACCGAAACAACGGGAGCTACACGGCCCAATTTAGCGCCCTATGTGTCTCAAAGAAAATCTTTGTCACCCGCCTCAGAAGAGTGACTCCAAGGAGAGTTGGTGATTCCTGAAATCCTATCTCTGAAAATATTGGCATTCCACCCATTCCTGGCTAGAGTAGATGATAGGAATTCCGAATGAATACCATCCACAGCTACTGCCCACATTACAGGGTCCATTTCCTCCCATTGAACTAGTTCATTATGACCTTGTGTCTGTGCAGTACACTAGTTGAACCATCTGTGATCCTCAGATGAATGATCAGGTGGAGACGTTTAATGAGCCCTTGAAGTGAATGCCATATGCCGATACTGGGCAGAGTTCCCATGACTTGCATCAAGTTTGCCTTTTATTTGTGTACAGAGAGGTACCGCAAGAATCAACAAGGTACTTACCATCTGTGCTGCTTGTTATGGATGCCGACTATCAATCAAAGAGGTGTGGGCAGGGATATCTAGCTGCAAACTGTTTGCTCAACAACTCAGGGACTTGAGAAGCTCGGGAGCAATAAATACCTCATGACCCTCAACTTAATCAAAGGAAGTCCCTTCAAGCACCGAAGCCCAAGTGTGCTCTGTATTTATTATGCAATTTATAGCTATGCCTTTTTGGCATTGGCTACCTTCTAGTTGTTGCATGACCTGGGCCTGTTGAGGCTGCATCACAAGCAGTGATGTACATAGACAACAGCGCCTTTCTTAGTCAGACTTGGGAAGACCACCTCACCCATCTCACTGACGTATTGACCCACCTACAAAGGTGGGATTAATTGTAAGGGCCAAAAGATGTCATGTAACGGAGAGGGTTGATGGAGGGTCGTGCGGTTGATGTTGTGTATATGGACTTCCAAAAGGCATTTGATAAAGTACCACATAATAGACTTGTTAACAAAATTAAAGCCCATGGGATTAAAGGGACAGTGGCAGCGTGGATACAAAATTGGCTAAGAGTCAGAAAGCAGAGAGTAGTGGTGAACAGTTGTTTTTCAGACTGGAGGGAAGTATACAGTGGTGTTCTCCAGGGGTCAGGATTAGGACCACTGCTCTTTTTGATATAAATTAATGACCTAGACTTGGGTGTACGGGGCATAAATTCAAAGTTTGCAGATGACACGAAACTCGGAAATGTAGTAAACAATGTGGACAATAGTAACAGACTTCAGGAGGACACAGACAGGCTGGTGAAATGGGCAGACACATGGCAGATGCAATTTAACGCAGAGAAGTGTGAAGTGATGTATTTTGGTAGGAAGAATGGGGAGAGGCAATATAAACTAAATGGCACAATTTTAAAGGCGGTGTAGGAACAGAGAGACCTGTGGGTACATGTGCACAAATCCATACGGGATCCTTGGCTTTATAAACAGAAGCATAGTGTGCAAAAGCAAAGAAGCTTTGCTAAATCCTTATAAATCAATGGTTGGGCCCCAGCTGGAGTATTGTGTTCAATTCTGGGCACCACACTTTAGGAAGGATGTCAAGGCCTTAGAGAGGGTGCAGAGGAGATTTACCAGGGATGAGGGACTTCAGTTACTTGGAGAGACTGGAGAAGCTGCGATTGTTCTCCTTGGAGCAGAGAAGATTAAGGGGAAATTTAATAGAGGTTTTCAAAATCATGAAGGGTTTTGATGAAGTAAATAAGGAGAAACTGTTTCCAGTGGCAGAAGGGTCGGTAACCAAAGGACACAGATTTAAGGTAATTGGTAAAAGAACCAGAGGTGAGATGAGGAGATTTTTTTTACGCAGCGAGTTGTTCTGATCTGGAATGCACTGCCTGAAAGGGCGGTGGAAGCAGATTCAATAATAACTTTCAATAGGGAATTGGATAAATACTTGAAGGGGAAAAATGTACAGGTCTATGGGAAAAGGGCAGGGGACTGGGAGTAATTGGATAGCTCTTTCAAAGAGCCAGGACAGACATGATGGGCCAAATGGCCTCCTTGTATGCCGTATCAGTCTACGATTCTATGTGGTTATGGCCGAAGTCACTGCGTGAGTGGAGGGGGAAACAGAAACCACATTGTGCAATAGTGACACCTCGTCCTAAGGAAAGGCAGGCCCAAGCCATCCTATGGTCAGCAAAATATTATAATAAATTCATACAGAATTATAGTGCCACATTCATTGGCCTCACCTGTAAACAACTTCTGAAACAGGTGGTCTAGACATGAAGCTGTGAGGAGACAACAGCGTGCTCTGGGACTGGACACCATTTTATCCAGTCTGGACTGTATACAGAAGTTCATCATTCACATGGATACACCCAATAGCTGAATGGCCGAGAGGAAGAGCAACCCAACATTTACCTGAGGCACAAGTTATTGCCCTAGAAGGTGGCTGAGATTGATAGATTTTTGTTAGGCAAAGGTATTAAGGGTTATGGAACCAAGGCAGGTAGATGGAGTTAAGATAGAGGTTAGCCATGATCTAATTGAATGGCAGAACAGGTTTCGAGAGGCTGAATGGCCTCCTCCTGTTCCTATGTTTCTTTGTGGCACATTCAGCACTTGAGAAGGAATGATTCACCATTGCATGGGCATTACAGAAACTCTGACCATATTTATACGATTCACCACATGTTCTGACCACAATCTTCTGGTACTATGGTACTTCAGAGAAGCATCGTTTTGCAGAGATATGATAAAATTTTCATGCTGCACCAAAGAAAAGCAATGCTAATGATGGTGGGCTTTCACATCAAGTCTGAGACACTGAGCAGGGAATCATTGTCATCCACGAGTGGCCATCTTCCTGGATTGAGGGCAGGAAGTCACAAATCATGCAATCAACATCTTTCCATTATAAATTCCTACGTCCACATTCAGAATGGAAACTGCCTATGTAAACGTGTGACGATGTAATTACACTGTCCTGGCAGCAGTAGAGCACATGAGTTGTCCATCTCTCATCTCCTCAGTCCGTCCTGCAGAGAAACCCCTACACTCCAACCAGCTCTACTTCTCTGCTTCCCAAATTGCTGTAAGTTTTGCTGTTTAACTATAAATAATATAAAATCAAAGTATTAGATAAAAAACGAACAGAATATGTGACTTCAAAATGTTATTCCCATCCCACTCCCCCCCCCACTGTAACCCCACTTCACCTGAAGACTACACTTGGTTTTAACATCGCGGAAGACCGATTTGTCTTGAATAATTTAGATTGTTGCAGACAGATAAGAGACATTATAAAAATCATAGCAAGTTTCATGTACAGCATATAATATAGATGAGAAGAATTTTGTTCTCTTAACAGCAGTAATGAGGACAAAGTTTTGAAGTATTGTATAGTGCTTATTAAAGTTTGTGACTAATGGCTGAATTATGGTAGTCCAATTGCTGATTGTTTACTTTTGGTCAGTTACCAGCACAAAACCCAACACAAATCTGAATAAAATTCCTCACATGAAGTTACACCAATAATAAAATAGATTCTTGGGATTAATTGCAATCCTAATCTAATCTCTACATTCCAATAATGGCAACAAGTGGTTCATTATTTTGTTCTCTCTGACATAAATTGCTGGCTTGCAATCACTGAATCAACCCCAAGAGTTTTATAACTCAGTAAAAGAAAGCCTATTATTTTTCTGTAAAATGCTATCTTCTTGCTGCCTCAGAAGGCCATATATTTTAGGGGTGATTTTTGAGGCGGGGCTCCCAGACTCATTACACAAACACATGGATTAGAAACGAACAATAACAGTGTAGGACCATTGTAAACAATTTTACAACACCAAATTATAGTCCAACAAATTTATTTTAAATTCCACAAGCTTTCGGAGGCTTCCTCCTTCCTCAGGTGAACGGTGTGGAAATGAAATTTTCGAATCCTTCGCATTTGAAAATCCCAGAACAATGCCTGGTGATTACTGCCCATTGCCAAGGCATTCACAGTGAGCAGACAGAAAGGTGTCACCTAAAAGGCCACCGAATATACAAACCCCCCAAAAAAAAGAGAGAGAGAGAGAAGGAAGACAGTCAATGACCCGTTATATTAAAAACAGATAACATTTGTTCGCTGGTGGGGTTACGTATAGTGTGACATGAACCCAAGATCCCGGTTGAGGCCGTCCTCATAGGTGCGGAACTTGGCTATCAATTTCTGCTCGACGATTTTGCGTTGTCGTGTGTCTCGAAGGCCGCCTTGGAGTATGCTTACCCGAAGGTCGGTGGCTGAATGTCCATGACTGCTGAAGTGTTCCCCGACAGGGAGAGAACCCTCCTGTTTGGCGATTGTTGCGCGGTGTCCATTCATCCGTTGTCGCAGTGTCTGCATGGTCTCGCCAATGTACCATGCTCTGGGGCATCCTTTCCTACAACGTATGAGGTAGACAACGTTAGCCGAGTCACAGGAGTATGAACTGTGCACCTGGTGGGTGGTGTCCTCTCGTGTGATGGTGGTATCTGTGTCGATGATCTGGCATGTCTTGCAGAGGTTACCGTGGCAGGGTTGTGTGGTGTCGTGGACGCTGTACTCCTGAAAGCTGGGTAATTTGCTGCGAACGATGGTCTGTTTGAGGTTGGGTGGCTGTTTAAAGGCGAGTAGTGGAGGTGTGGGGATGGCCATAGCGAGGTGTTCGTCATCATTGATGACATGTTGAAGGGTGCGGAGAACATGGCGTAGCTTCTCCGCTCCGGGGAAGTACTGGACAACGAAGGGTACTCTGTTGGTTGCGTCCCGTGTTAGTCTTCTGAGGAGGTCTATGCGATTTTTCGCTGTGGCCCGTCGGAACTGTCGATCGATGGGTCGAGCATCATATCCCGTTCTTACTAGAGCGTCTTTCAGCGTCTGTAGGTGTCCATCACGTTCCTCCTCGTCTGAGCAGATCCTGTGTATTCGCAGGGCCTGTCCATAGGGGATGGCCTCTTTGACGTCGTTAGGGTGGAAGCTGGAAAAGTGGAGCATCGTGAGGTTGTCCGTGGGCTTGCGGTAGAGTGAGGTGCTGAGGTGCCCGTCTTTGATGGAGATTCGTGTGTCCAAGAAAGAAACTGATTCTGAGGAGTAGTCCATGGTGAGCTTGATGGTGGGATGGAACTTGTTGATGTTATCGTGTAGTCTCTTTAGTGATTCCTCACCGTGGGTCCATAGAAAGAAAATGTCGTCGATGTATCTGGTGTATAGTGTTGGTTGGAGGTCTTGTGCAGTGAAGAAGTCCTGCTCGAACTTGTGCATGAAAATGTTGGCGTATTGGGGTGCGAATTTGGTCCCCATGGATGTTCCGTGTGTTTGGGTAAAGAACTGGTTATTGAAGGTGCAGACATTGTGATCCAGGATGAAGCGGATGAGTTGTAGGATGGCGTCTGGAGATTGGCTGTTGTTAGTGTTGAGTATTGATGCTGTCGCAGCGATGCCGTCATCGTGGGGGATACTGGTGTAGAGTGCCGAGACGTCCATCGTGGTGAGAAGTGTTCCTGGTTCAACAGGTCCGTGGGTACTGAGTTTTTGTAGAAAGTCTGTAGTGTCGCGACAGAAGCTGGGGGTTCCCTGCACGATGGGTTTCAGGATGCCCTCGATGTATCCAGAGAGGTTCTTACACAGGGTTCCGTTGCCTGATACGATAGGACGTCCGGGTGTGTTGGCTTTGTGTATCTTTGGGAGGCAGTAGAAGTCTCCCACGCGGGGAGTACGTGGGATGAGAGTGCGTAGGATGTTTTGAAGGTCTGGATCGAAGGTCTTGATCAGTTTGTTGAGCTGATGGGTGTGTTCTTTGGTCGGGTCTGTGGGTAACCGTCTGTAGTGTTCCTGGTTGTCCAGTTGTCGGTATGTTTCTTTGCAATAGTCCGTTCTGTTCTGTATGACGATGGCTCCTCCTTTGTCCGCTGGTTTGATGATGATGTTGCGGTTGGTCTTGAGAGCTTTGATGGCGTTGCGTTGTGCTCGGGTGACATTCTGGACTGTCTTCCGAGTGCGGCTGATGAATCTGGCATAGACGCATTTCCTGACAGCTTGAGCGTACATGTCAAGCTGAGGGCAGCGACCCTCTGGAGGAGTCCAGTGAGACTCTTTCCTCTTCGGTTGCTGTACCGCGGATCCCTCTGTCTGCTGTTCCGGATCGTTGATTGTCTCATTGGGTTCGCTGCTGAAATCTTGGGATTTGTGGTAGAATTCCCGGAGCCTCATTCTCCTGATGAATTCCTCTGTGTCCGCCGCGAGACTAGTGGGGTCCATTTTGGTAGTGGGGCAGAAATTGAGCCCTCGGCTGAGAACTTCGATTTCGTCTGGTTGAAGAAGCCTTGGCGAGTTGCTGCAGAGCATCCTGTGGATGGTACACACTGCAGCCATGGTGCGCCGGTGGTGAAGGGAGTGAATGTTTAGGGTGGTGGATGGGGTGCCAATCAAGCGGGTTGTGTTACATAATGGGAAAAATATTAGCAACCGTTGGGATCATAGAATCATAGAATGTTACAGCACAGAAGGAGGCCATTCGGCCCATTGTGCCCGTGCCGGCTCTTTGAAAGAGCTATCCAATTAGTCCCACTCCCCCTGTTCTTTCCCCGTAACCCTTCAAATTTGTCCTTTTCAAGTATATATCCAATTCCCTTTTGAAAGTTGGATGGCAAAAGGAAAAGTTAGCAGTTGAATGATTAGGGATTCCAAAGGTAAAATTGGATTTGAAATCTCAGTAACAAGGGTCAAAAACAAACTGTACATGTTTTGAAAACTAATGATGGCTGGGAATGTTTTCTGGGAGCTCATGGAGCTCTTGTAGCTGTCGCAGTTTATTATTTCAAAATTATATTTATGTCCAAGTAAAATTGCTGTGGTGCTGATGAAATATGTCAAAGAGTATGGATTAGTTACTTCCTGCTGCAATAAAACTAAATAACACCTACTTTAAAATATTTAGCACATATTAACATGACAAACTATACTTTACCCCATACAGTTAGAATTATTTCATAGGAGCAGGCCATTCAGCCCCTCTAGCCTGCTCTACCATTCAATTAAATCATGGTTGATCTGTACCTCAACTCCACTTGTCTGCCTTTGCTCCATATTCGCTTACCTAACAAAAATCTATCAATCTCAGTCTCGAAAGCTCCAATTGCCCCAGCGTCCACAGCCTTTTGGGGGAGAGAGTTCCAGATTTCCACTACCCTTTGTGTGAAAAAGTGCTTCCTGGTTCTAATTTTAAGATTACGTTTCCTCGATCTTGATTCCCCCCTACCAGGGAGATAGTTTCACTGTATCGATCCTGCTGAATCGTTCTAACATTTTAAACACCTCAATCAGATCACTCCTCAATCTTCTAATCTCAAGGGAATACGTTTATACAACTTCATCGCATTTCCTCATCACGTTTTGATAAAGGGAACGTTTGTTTCATGCCCTTGTATAAATTGTACAATAGTAACCTTTCTAAATGAGATTGCTAATCTAGTGCCATTGCATCTCAAACTATTGTTGGTTTTGTGTAACTGTGACCAATATTTCACTTTGGACCATGAGTAGGCAGGGGAGAGGAGACTTTCAGCTTGTCATTCTGGACCTGATTCATGAGCATGTTGCTGACTTGAGGTCAGACACTCTACCTTGGCAAATATCAGGCTTTGGACTCAGGGTTCATGTGCACCCGGGATAATGCTCACCCTGGTGGACTGTCACTTCTGCAAACCCTTCTCTCATGCTGTACTGCAAAGTCTCTCCACTGTCTGCCAAACGTTCAGAAAGTACGGGAGAATGAGACTAACTGGGTTGCTCTTCCAAAGAGTCGGCACAGGCTTGATGGGCCAAATGGCCTCCTTCTGTGCTGTAACCTTTCTATGATTCTATGATTCTAACCTGATGGTTGCCTATAATCTTTTGCTGTGGTCTGTCACAGAGCAACCTGAGGTGAATAGCCAGCCAATGCTCTAGTCCAGTGTTGTCTAATGCATTAGCCACGAGCCACATGTAGCTAACTGGGAGTCCAGATGTGGCTAATTTCATTTCTGATTAGTGAATAAAAAAATAGTGATAGTCACTGTCGTTGGGCCTGTGACCTCAATTCTCGTATTCCCATGGCACCTTTTTGTGTATTTGTTGGTAAAATGGTAAAACAAAAAGCAGAGCGTACGAGTGTTTTTTGATCACTGTGAGTGCTTTACTTCTTTGGCCACTGAATGGTGGTAGATGCTTGTTAAATAAATAAACACATATGAGGTACATTTACCTGTATTGTGTGTGCTGGTGAGGTGTTTTTCACTAATATTAGTGCATGTGGTTAAAACGGTGTCACTGTAGCCACACCATGGGCTAGTCAATGATTGGTATTGGACAGCACTGCTATACAGATCCATTACAACCACCACCCAATGTTGTACTTTGAACGCATTCTGAGGCACAAGGAGGCCTTCAAGAAAAGTGAAAAGAGTGGGTGTGAATCTTTCATCTCTGTGTGAATATTTTGCATATTACATAAAGGGCATCATTTACATCATTGAGCAATTGATGTAACCTTCAACCAAGCGTTTAAACTTTTACAAAGGAAATACCCTATTACAATATGCGGTAACTCTATTCTGTTTTGAAGATATTGCACAATTACCTATCTTCCATTATTGATTTTTTATGAGTTTATAGATTAATGAGACATAAATCTGGTCTGGACTGACTGTTTGGATGAATATTAACTTCACTTGGTTTAGACTTTTTATTACACATATGCTCAGGAGATTGGTTTATAATATATAACAGTTACTTTATCTCCTTGTTTGAACTGAGTGTATTGCCTGATATTTGAGTGTTTTATTTGGGGTCAGGGAGAAACTTGGCAGAGCAGAGTGGGTGTGTAATCGGCAAATGAATTTCAATATAGGTGAGTGTGAGGTGGTACATTTTGGCAGGAAGAATAAGAAGGCCACAAACTGCTTGGAAAATAAGAGTCTAAATGGGGTAGAGGAGCAAAGGGATCTGGGGGTACAGATACACAATTCACTAAAAGTAGCGACGCAGGTTAATAAGGCCATAAAAAAAGCAAACCAAGCATTGGGGTTCATCTCTAGAGGGATAGAATTGAAAAGCAGGGAAGTTATATTAAACTTGTATAGAACCTTGGTTAGACCAAACTTGGAGTACTGTGAACAGTTCTGGTCTCCATATCATAAAAGGATATAGAGGCACTGGAGAAGGTGCAAAAAAGATTTACTAGGAGATACCAGAACTGAGAGATTATACCTATCAGGAAAGATTGAACAGGCTGGGGATCCTCTCTCTAGGAAAGAGAAGACTGAGGGGTGACCTGATAGAGGTCTTTAAGATTATGAAAGGGTAGAGAAGAAGCAGGGCAGACCAGAACAAGGGGCCATAAATATAAGATAGTCACTAATAAATCCAATAGGGAATTCAGGAGAAACTGTTTTACCCAGAAAGTGGTTAGAATGTGGAACTCACTACCAGAAGGAGTAGTTGAGGCGACGAGCACAGATACATTTAAGGGGATGCTAAATAAACAGGGAGAAAGAAATAGAAGGATATGTTAATGGGGTTAGATGAAGAAAGGTGGGGGGACGCTCGCATGGAGCATAAATACTGACATGGACCTGTTGGGCCGAATGACCTGAATCTGTGCTATACATGCCACGTAACCTATGTAATTCTACGTAACTTTCTAACCACACCTGTTTTTTCAGGTTAGAAAACTACAAGAAATAAGGCCGCATCGTATTTCTGTTATTTCTGGGGCACATCCTTGCCTCAGTGGTAGCACTGTCACACCTAAGTCAGATGGCCGTGGGTTCAAGTCCCACTCCAGACAATTGAGCACAAGATCTAGGCTGACACTCCAGTGTAGTACTGAGGGAGTGCTGCACCATTGGAGGTGCCGTCTTTCGGAAGAGACATTAAATTGAGGCCCCGTCTGCCCTCTCAGGTGGATGTAAAAGGTCCCATGATATTATGTGAAGAAGAGCAGGGGAGTTCTCCCGGTGTCCTGGCCAATATTTATGCCTCAACCAACATCACTAAAGCAGATTATCTGGTCATTAATCTCATTGTTGTTTGTGGGAGGTTGCTGTGCTCAAATTCACTGCTGCACTTTCCTACATTACAACAGTTACTATGGGCTCGATTTTAGCACCCGCGATCGGGTGCGTTGGTGGCGGGGGTTACGAAAATCGGGGATTCCCGGGGCGGGTCGGGAGCCCGGCTCCAACCCGCTCACTTCCGGGTTTCCCACTGACGCGCTCACATGCGCGCGCAGCCCCCGCATGTGGGACTCCCGCCGGCAATTAAAGCCAGCGGGGTGCCACTTATGGTATTTATTTAGGAATTTCAGATTGTTTAGAGACCCGATTAACATGATATTTTAGGAGGGGTGGGATTTTGCAAACAAATGGGACTGTTTCACACTGGGGGAAACACTCCCAGTTCAAATGGACGTGTTGCAGCCATCAGCCTGCGGCAAAGGTCCATTTGACAGGTGGGGGGTGGAGAGACTCTCACTTATTGCAGGAGGCAACTCTGTCACTTTGGACAAAGTTTGGCCTCCACCACCCTCCTCCTAACAATAAAATTCACCAACTTGCACACTTAACCCGGTGTCCAGACACATGTACCTACCTTGCGGACCCCCTCAGATGTACATCTTCTGGATGGGGGCCGCCGTAGCTGCAGTCATGACCTCCTCGGAGGGCGAACAGCATCACCAGCTTTGCCGGCCACGCCGTCCAGCTCTGACACGTGGAGCTCCACAACACAGTGCTGTGACACATCCACCTGTACAGCAGGAGGGAGGGCTACCGCAGAGAGAGATGCGTCGCAGAGGGCAC
Source organism: Heptranchias perlo (assembly GCF_035084215.1). Classification (NCBI taxonomy): domain Eukaryota; kingdom Metazoa; phylum Chordata; class Chondrichthyes; order Hexanchiformes; family Hexanchidae; genus Heptranchias; species Heptranchias perlo. The sequence goes on from NC_090356.1 coordinate 29,534,360, forward strand.
TACCCTCGCCACAGGGTCCACAGACCGAGGCTCAGCTTCCTGGACCTCTCTGAGCAGCAGTGCACACGGAGGCTCAGAGTCACTCAACATGTAGTCGTGGACATCTGCAGCCTCCTTCATGCCAAGCTGCACCCGGCTGGCCCGAGCACCATCTTCTTACCTGTCGCTGTCAAAGTCACCACTGCCCTCAACAACTTCTCCTCCGCATCCTTCCAGGGTGCCACCGGGGACATCGCCGACGTCTCTCAGTCGTCTGCACAAAAGAGCCCTCCAAATACACCTACACCCACTCTGCAGTGACACAATGGGTGGCATCAGGTGTGGGTCTTCATTGTGATCCTCAGGAAAGGGCATTATTGCACAAACCAGACAAGATTCGCAAAGACATGGCAGTAGTGGTGCCAATATAATATGTGATGTGAGTTGATCAGAAATTAAATATAAGTAAAAACCATGACAAACCCTCAAATCCCTTGTGCATCCCCTTCATGCTCACGACACATTTGCGTTACGCTGCCTACTGCACATATGTGATGCATGCCCTGTGGCTGCAGCACAGGTAGTGGCAGGTTGAGTGAGGCTGACCGTGAAAGAGATGCATGAGAGGGTGAGTATGAGATAGAGCCATGAGATTGTTTGAGGATTGGGTTGAGTGGTAGTGGTGGGATGAGTACTGGCGAGGTGAGTAAGTGCAGGTAAGATGAGGATGAGGTGTGAGGGGTGATGTGACAGAGTAGTGTTGGCAGTGCAGAAGGAGATGTGGGGTGGGGGCGGTGATGTGGCAGACGGAGTGTAGGGGAATGAGTAAGTGTACTCACTTTGGCTGACCTACTGAGGTCAATGGAGCGCCTCCTGCACTGTATGCAGGTGGGCGATATGTTGGTGCTGCAGGTGACCTCCTCTGCCACCTCGAGCCAGGCCTTCTTGGTGGCAGAGGCAGGCCGCTTCCTCCCGCCCGCCGGGGGGAAGATCTCTGTCCTCCCCCTCCTCCTCACCCCATCCAATAAGAGCTGGAGTGAGGCATCATTAAACCTGGGAGCAGCCGTCCCCCTGGGCTGCTCCATGCTGTAATTTTTCCTATTTGTTGCAGCATCAGTCAGTGGAGGACTGCCCTTTAAATAGAGCTCCTCCAGCTGACAGACCTTACTGCGCATGCGCAGCCCGCCCGACGCGCAGCTCATCAACGGGGAACCTGGAAGACCAGGTAAGTGGATCCAATCAGCCTGCGATTGCGCACGGAGCAGACTGATTTCACCGGGCACGTTACCCACGCGCCCAATCACCCCCTCGTCGCGAACCCGCTGCCATGGTGATATCGGGCCCTATATTTCAATGGCTGTGAAGCACTTGAGGACATCCTGAGGTCATGAAAGCTGCTATATAAGTGCAAGCTATTTCTCTACCACATTTTTTATGTATTTAAAAACAGCCCATCTTCTCTCACTCACAGCTGAAATACTGGGTGGTGCAAAATTCCAGCAATGTGTTCAAACAGCTTGTGGGATGTGGGCCATTGCTTCATTGATGAAAACTAACTCCTACTCATTCTACACCCGCCCGTTATACACCCCCGTTATACACCCCCGGTTATACACCCCCCGTTATACACCCCCGTTATACACCCCCCGTTATACACCCCCGTTATACAGCCCCCGTTATACAGCCCCCGTTATACACCCCCATTATACAGCCCCCGTTATACGCCCCACCCGTTATACACCCCCTGTTATACAGCCCCCGTTATACAGCCTCCGTTATACATCCCCGTGATACACCCCCCCCATTATACAGTCCCCGTTATACAGCCCCCGTTATACATCCCCGTGATACACCCCCCCATTATACAGTCCCCGTTATACAGCCCCCGTTATACATCCCCGTGATACACCCCCCCATTATACAGTCCCCGTTATACAGCCCCCGTTATACACACCCCGTTAAACAGCCCCCGTTATACACCCCCCGTGATACACACCCCGTGATACACCCCCCGTTATACACCCACCGTTATACACACCCCGTTATACACCCACCGTTATACACCCCCCGTTATACAGCCCCCGTTATACAGCCCCCGTTATACACCCCCCGTTATACACCCACCGTTATACACACCCCGTTATACACCCACCGTTATACACACCCCGTTATACACCCCCCGTTATACAGCCCCCGTTATACAGCCCCCGTTATACAGCCCCCGTTATACACCCCCCTTTATACACCCCCCTTTATACACCCCCCGTTATACACCCCCCTTTATACACACTCCATTTATACACCCCGCCCGTAAAGCAGCAGAAAGAAAGTGTACTTTAGACACTACAGATAAAGTGAAAACTAGAAGGTGTAAGGCGATTAACCCAGCATCAAAGCTGAAGGTCAGGCTAGGGTGTGTGGCCCAACTAAGAGTTCTATATACAAATGCACGGAGTATAAGGAATAAATTAAATGAACTACAGGTTCAAATTCAAATTGGAGGGTATGACATGGTAGCTATTACTGAGACATGGCTGCAAGATGGTCAGGATTGGGAACTAAATATACCGGGTTATAAGGTCTACAGGAGAGATAGGGGAAATGGAAGAGGGGGAGGAGTAGCCTTAGTGATTAGAAATGAAATCACTTCAATGATAAAGGAGGATATAACGAGAGGTAAGCAGCCAACCTTATGGGTTGAATTGAGAAATAGGAAAGGATCTAAGACTATATTGGGAATTGTGTACAGGACCCCTGGCAGCAGCTCTGAAGTGCTAGATTGTATAAATGCAGAGATTAGACAAGCGTGTAACAAAGGCACAGTGGTCTTAATGGGGGACTTTAACCTTCACATAGATTGGGAAAAGCAGACTAGCAACTGTCAGAAAGGTAGTGAATTGCTGGGGTGTGTCCGGGATAGTTTTCTACAGCAGTATGTCCTAGAGGCAACAAGGGGGCAAGCCATACTTGATTTAGTAATGAGTAACGAACCAGATTTAATTAACGGCTTAACTGTACGCAAACATCTATCCAATAGCAATCATAACATGATCGCGTTCAATGTAGTGTTTGAAAGGGAAAAAAGTGAATCAGCTGCTAAGATTCTAGACTTGGGTAAGGCCGACTTCAATGGGATGAGACGGAGACTGTCCACAGTAAACTGGACAAACCTGTTAATGGGTAAAACGACTGATGATCAGTGGGAAATGTTTAAAGAAATATTTAATAATACAGAATCAGTTTATACCCGAGGGGCAAGAACTCTACTTGCCAAAAAAAACAGCCATGGACAACTAAAGAGGTAAGGGACAGTATAAGACATAAGGAAAGGGCATACAAAAAGGCAAAAAATGGCACAGATCCTGGCGAATGGGAAAGATACAAAGATCAACAAAGGGTCACAAAACAGATAGTAAGAACTACAAAAAGAGTGTATGAAAAGAAACTTGCAATGGATATCAAAACCAATACGAAGAACTTTTATAGTTATATTAGGAAAAAGAGGTGTTGGCCCCTTAAAAACTGAAAGTGGGGATATTGTCATTGACAATGGGGAAATGGCGGACATGTTGAACAATTACTTTGCGTCAGTATTTACAGTAGAAAAAGAGGATAGCATGCCGGAAATCCCAAGAAAACTAATATTGAATCAGGACAGGGAAACGATAAAATTAACATAAGTAAAGCAACAGTAATGAAGAAAATAATAGCACTAAAGAGTGACAAATCCCCAGGACCAGATGGTTTGCATCCCAGGGTTTTAAAGGAAGTAGGTGAGCACATTGCAGATGCCCTAACTATAATCTTTCAAAGTTCTCTAGATTCAGGAACTGTCCCTCTAGATTGGAAAATTGCACATGTCACTCTGCTTTTTAAGAAAGGAGAGAGAGGGAAACCAGGGAATTATAGACCAGTTAGCCTAACATCTGTTGTGGGGAAAATGCTGGAGTCTATAATTAAGGATAGGGTGACTGAACACCTCGAGAATTTTCAGTTTATCAGAGAGAGCCAGCATGGATTTGTGAAAGGTAGATCGTGCCTGACAAACCTGATTCAATTTTTTGAAGAGGTGACTAAAGTAGTGGTCAGGGGAATGTCAATGGATGTTATTTATATGGACTTCCAGAAGGCATTTGATAAGGTCCCACATAAGAGACTGTTATCTAAGATAGAAGCCCATGGAATCGAGGGAAAAGTACGGACTTGGTTAGGAAGTTGGCTGAGCGAAAGGCGACAGAGAGTAGGGATAATGAGTAGGTACTCACATTGTCAGGATGTGACTAGTGGAGTCCAGGCAGGGATCTGTCTTGGGGCCTCAATTATTCACAATATTTATTAACGACTTAGATGAAGGCATAGAAAGTCTTATATCTAAGTTTGCCGATGACACAAAGATTGGTGGCATTGTAAGCAGTGTAGATGAGAACATAAAATTACAAAGCGTTATTGATAGATTAGGTGAATGGGCAAAGCTGTGGCAAATGAAATTCAATGTAGACAAATGTGAGGTCATCCACTTTGGATCAAAAAAGGATAGAACAGGGTACTTTCTAAATGGTAAAAAGTTAAAAACAGTGGATGTCCAAAGGGACCTTGGGGTTCAGGTACATAGATCATTGAAGTGTCATGAACAGGTGCAGAAAATAATCAAGAAGGCTAATGGAATGCTGGCCTTTATATCTAGAGGACTAGAGTACAAGAGGGCAGAAGTTATGCTGCAGCTATTCAAAACCCTGGTTAGACCGCACCTGGAGTACTGTGAGCAGTTCCGGGCACCGCACCTTCGGAAGGACATATTGGCCTTGGAGGGAGCGCAGCGTAGGTTTACTAGAATGATACCCGGACTTCAAGGGTTAAGTTACGAGGAGAGATTACACAAATTGGGGTTGTATTGCCTCGGGTTTCGATGGTGAAGGGGTGATCTGATCGAAGTTTATAAGATATTAAGGGGAACAGATAGGGTGGATAGAGAGAAACTATTTCCGCTGGTTGGGGATTCTGGGAGTAGGGGGCACAGTCTAAAAATTAGAGCCAGACCTTTCAGGAGCGAGATTAGAAAACATTTCTACACACAAAGGGTGGTAGAAGTTTGGAACTCTCTTCCGCAAACAGCAACTGATACTAGCTCAATTGCTAAATTTAAATCTGAGATAGATAGCTTTTTGGCAACCAAAGGTATTAGGGGATATTGGCCAAAGGCAGGTATATGGAGTTAGATCACAGATCAGCCATGATCTTATCAAATGGCAGAGCAGGCACGAGGGGCTGAATGGCCTACTCCTGTTCCTATGTTCCTATGTTATACACCCCCCGTTATACACCCCCCGTGATACACCCCCGTTATACACCCCCGTTATACACCCCCCGTTATACACCCCCGTTATACACTCCCCATTATACACCCCCCGTTATACACCCCCGTTATACACCCCCCGTTATACACCCACCGTTATACACCCCCGGTTATACACCCCCCGTTATACACCCCCGGTTATACACCCCCCGTTATACACCCCCGGTTATACACCCCCGGTTATACACCCCCCCGTTATACACCCCCCGTTATACACCCCCCGTGATACACCCCCCGTTATACACCCCCCGTGATACATCCCCCGTTATACACCCCCCGTGATACACTTCCCGTTATACACCCCCCGTTATACACCCCCCGTTATACACCCCCGGTTATACACCCCCGGTTATACACCCCCCGTTATACACCCCCCGTTATACACTTCCCGTGATACACTTCCCGTTATACACCCCTCGTGATACCCCCTCGTGATACACCCCCCGTTATACACCCCCCGGTTATACACCCCCCGTTATACACCCCCCGTGATACACCCCCCGTGATACACTTCCCGTTATACACCCCCCGTTATACACCTTGCCCTTTCCACCGAAGTCAATGGATGGCCGAACAGCTTTCCTAGATTTCTATCACTGCCGAGAGTGAAAATCGGCCCCAAGGGGTCACAGTGGGGCACACATTCTGGCCCTGCCCCTATGTCCAGCTCTCCTTGATAGTGGAGCCTTATTGGCCTCATCCCCTCCCAGATTGACCCCATGCCTACTCAGATTGCTCCACCAAAACGAGAGACCCCTGAAGTGCATAAAGTCACCCAGTTATTTGAAGAGGAAAATCAGAGACCCACATTACTCACTGATAGTGCACAACATCATGAATTAGACATTGCATTCATTGTCAGTGTCTTGGCTATTTTTATTGCACATTATATGGTCCTCAGTGTTTGGGAGCTTAACTATTAGTTTAAAGCAGGAAGATATCATGACGAGTCTGAGTAAACACCGGCAACATAATAAATGTTAGACGGATTATCTTACCTGTGATGGGTACACAAAGGAGAATTATTTAACTATTGAGCCAGTGTTATCGAGCCTTCCTGAGGCCACATTTTTTTTGGTATCATGAATTTGAAAGTTTTTCTTGGAATGACTTTCTTGTGACTACTCAACGAGGCAAACTCACCACACTGGAGAGCTTTGGGACAGACTGAGTTTCCAGGTCAAAAACAGTTTTCTCCAAAGGAGTCTTATTGTTGATCGCCACTTATTCCCACTCCCACCCATCATCTGTTTCACCATCCACTTCTAAATCAGTATCATAGAATTTTACAGTACAGAAGGAGGCCATTTGGCCCATCGTCCCTGTGCCTGCTCTTTGAAAGAGTTATCCAATTAGTCCCACTCCCCCTGCTCTTTCCCTGTAGCTCTGGAAACTTTTCCTTTTCAAGTATATACCCAAATTAAAGTATATGATGTAATCACTACACTAATCTATAATAAATAAAACATTTCATCACAGTAAAATCTCCCAGCTCAGCGTTTAAAATCTTGCGGTGTGATTTGCAGGGGTCACGCTTGCTGTATTAAGAGATAATGGTAATTTTATGACTGATAGCAGGAGATTCTTCTTCACACGAAGAGTGATCATCCTGTGGGCTAAACCTCCAAATAGAGCAGTGGAGGCAAAAATGCCGGGTGCACCTAAGAATCACTTGGATGAAGCAATGGGCAGAGTGTAGACGGGCAGAATGGTCTTCCTCGCCCATAGCCATCTTGCAAAGGCCTGAGCCTCCATTTGCACAAGATAGCTACTTACGATGTGGTTTTCCAACTTTTATTCAGGTGTTTACTCAAACTGGAAGGTTTATTATCCGGTATCAGTGATCTGTGTTTCAAGGACATCAGCATGCCATTGCATAATCTTCTGCGTCACGACATTTAAAGCTTTCTGATAAAATGATTCTTTCACTTTGAGCCACAAACTCAACTGGTATGTCACCCCCGGGGAACATGCTGAGCAATGCACTGCTTGCCTCTGGAAATTCTGCCCTGCAAATAAAAAGCACCAATGGGTAAAATTTCCCCCGGTGTTCTCCGCACATTCATCCGTCATAAATTTGAAACCTCAGAAAAATGACGTAAACGGGCTTTGTGGGGTAAAATTTCTCCGGGCTATCCGCTGATCCGATGAAGTTGCAGTGGGAGATGGGGAAGACCCCCCCAGAGAAATTTTACACTCCTGGCATTGAGCAATGCTGGGCAGGGGGAGTGGGTTTAGCTGCACTTTCAAAACACTGGAGACAGTCCTGGACTTTAATAGCATTCGGGGCAGGTCCTAAGCTTTGGTAGCACATGGATAGTTCCAGGATTTGACACTATTGGGGTGAGGGTCCTGGAGTTTGACAGTATTGGGGTGAGGGTCCTGGAGTTTGACAGTATTGGGGTGCGGGTCCTGAGCTTTGACAGTATTGGGGTGAGGGTTCTAGTGAGGGGAGGACCAGGGAAAAGGCCTGACAGCATTGTGGTGGGGGACTCACCAGCTTCGACAGCACTGATTTGTAACATTCTAAGAGATCTCTGCCAACTTAATTTGGTGTTTTATGAATGGTTCCTGGAAGTACATGTCTGTCTTTGTCTGTCGTATGACTCCCACTACCTAACTGTATCTTTTTCTCTGTCTCACACGTCAGCATTTTTTTACATTTTCAAACTATCAACTGAACACAAGTTATAAAACATGAGATAATTAGAGATTTTGTTTACTAAAATTAGGATGAGGAAAGACTCTCTCTCACTCTCTAATGCTCTCCCTGTCTTACAGGTATCGATAATTAGACTGTTTACATTTTCCATCAACAAAACAAAGGTGATAATTAGGTGACAATTAGAGGCTTTCTGTTTGCTTTCAAAGTTCAACTCATTTTTTTAAAAAAAACTCACATTAGGAGTATTTATAATTCAAACATTAACGTTAACGACAGCTTGATAATTGTTTTTTTATGGGGTTTTTTTCAGCTTTCTCCTTACACATTTCAGTTACTAAGTAAAAATATGGGGGACATTTTTTTTCCCCAAGAAGCATTTTGAGTGATTTTATTGAAAGAAAGAAAGAAAGAAAGAAAGGACTTGCATTTCTATAGCACCTTTCACATCGTCAGGACATCCCAAATCACTTCACAGCCAATTAAATACTTTTGAAGTGAAGTCACTGTTGTAATGTAGGAAACGCAGCAGCCAATTTGCGCACAGCAAGATCCCACAAACAGCAATGTGATAATGACCAGGTAATCTATTTTCTGAGGTGTTGGTTGAGGGTTAAATATTGACCAGGACACCGGGGAGAACTCCCCTGCTCTTCTTCGAAATAGTGACCATGAGATTTTTTAGGTCCACCTGAGAGGGCAGACGGGGCCTCGGTTTGACATCTCATCTGAAAGACGGCACCTCTGACAGTGCAGCACTCCCTCAGTACTGCACTGGAGTGTAAGCCTAGATTTTGTGCGCAAGTCCCTGGAGTGGGGCTGTGAACCGGGACCTTATGACTCGGTGCTATCAACTGAGCCATGACACTGGTTTATCAACAAACTATGACAAGCAATATGGGGAAATGTCATGATAAAATGTTAACCTGGGCAATTTTAATTAAACGTTGGCATAAAAATATTGCTAAAAAATTGTAACAGTATGACTGCCAATGGAAAGAATGATCGAGTGAGTGTGTAATGGACAGCCAATCCGCTATTGCCTGATCTCCGCCATCGCTGAAAGTGAAGATCTACCACAAAGAGAAAACATGCTCTGGGTTCAAGGCTACTGAGAAGGGAAAGTGGCAATGCCATGCTTTTCAACTGGCAGAGAGACACAATATTAACAGCGAGCCCAGAAGGTGAGAGTACAGACGGCCTGTGACTTAACCCCTGATACATATAGGCAAAAGTATAAGAAACTAAAGAAAACTTTACATCGCGTAAAGTATTTCAAAAGGGAACCAGAGGGCTAGATGAGGAGACATTCTTTTACACAGCGAGTTGTTATCTGGAATGCACTGCCTGAAAGGGTGGTGGAAGCCGATTCAATAGTAACTTTCAAAAGGGAATTAGACTAAACTAATATTGAATCAGGACAGAGGCTCGATAAAATTAACATAAGTAAAGCAACAGAAATGAAGAAAATAATAGCACTAAAGAGTGACAAATCCCCAGGACCAGATGGTTTCCATCCAAGGGTTGTAAAGGATGTAGGTGAGCACATTGCAGATGCCCTAACTATAATCTTTCAAAGTTCTCTAGATTCAGGAACTGTCCCTCTAGATTGGAAAATTGCACATGTCACTCTGCTTTTTAAGATAGGAGAGAGAGGGAAACCAGGGAATTATAGACCAGTTAGCCTAACATCTGTTGTGGGGAAAATGCTGGAGTCTATAATTAAGGATAGGGTGACTGAACACCTCAAGAATTTTCAGTTTATCAGAGAGAGCCAGCATGGATTTGTGAAAGGTAGGTCGTGCCTGACAAACCTGATTGAATTTTTTGAAGAGGTGACTAAAGTAGTGGACATGGGAATGTCAATGGATGTTATTTATATGGACTTCCAGAAGGCATTTGATGAGGTCCCACATAAGAGACTGTTATCTAAGATAGAAGCCGATGGAATCGAGGGAAAAGTTTGGACTTGGTGAGGAAGTTGGCTGAGCGATAGGCGACAGAGAGTAGGGATAATGGGTAGGTACTCACATTGGCAGGATGTGACTAGTGGAGTCCCGCAGGGATCTGTCTTGGGGCCTCAATTATTCACAATATTTATTAACGACTTAGATGAAGGCATAGAAAGTCTCATATCTAAGTTTGCCGATGACACAAAGATTGGTGGCATTGTAAGCAGTGTAGATGAGAACATAAAATTACAAAGATTAGGTGAATGGGCAAAACTGTGGCAAATGGAATTCAATGTAGACAAATGTAAGGTCATCCACTTTGGATCAAAAAAGGATAGAACAGGGTACTTTCTAAATGGTAAAAAGTTAAAAACAGTGGATGTCCAAAGGGACTTAGGGGTTCAGGTACATAGATCATTGAAGTGTCATGAACAGGTGCAGAAAATAATCAAGAAGGCAAATGGAATGCTGGCGTTTATATCTAGAGGACTGGAGTACAAGGGGGCAGAAGTTATGCTGCAGCTATACAAAACCCTGGTTAGACCGCAGCTGGAATACTGTGAGCAGGTCTGGGCACCGCACCCTCGGAAGGACATATTGGCCTTGGAGGGAGTGCAGCGTAGGTTTACTAGAATGATACCCGGACTTCAAGGGTTAAGTTACGAGGAGAGATTACACAAATTGGGGTTGTATTCTCTAGAGTTTAGAAGGTTAAGGGGTGATCTGATCGAAGTTTATAAGATATTAAGGGGAACGGATAGGGTGGATAGAGAGAAACTATTTCCGTTGGTTGGGGATTCTAGGAGTAGGGGGCACAGTCTAAAAATTAGAGCCAGACCTTTCAGGAGCGAGATTAGAAAACATTTCTACACACAAAGGGTGGTAGAAGTTTGGAACTCTCTTCCGCAAACGGCAATTGATACTATCTCAATTGCTAAATTTAAATCTGAGATAGATAGCTTTTTGGCAACCAAAGGTATGAAGGGATATGGGCCAAAGGCAGGTATATGGAGTTAGATCACGGATCAGCCATGATCTTATCAAGTGGCGGAGCAGGTACGAGGGGCTGAATGGTCTACTCCTGTTCCTATGTTCCAATGTTCCTAGATCAGTATTTGAAAAGGAAAAATTTGCAGGGCCATGGAAGCAGGGGAGTGGGACTAATTGGATGGCTCTTTCAAAGAGCTGGCACAGGCACGATGGCCCGAATGTAAGATTCTATGATTAGTCCTTGAACTGGAAGACATTTAGAAATTGTGGCTTGAAAGTGAAAAAGTCAAAGATTATGATGGGTTAGTCACCTTGTTGCTGAGAGATAGATTTCCTGACGTGGTCACAGATGACCTAAGGATGCGGTAGCTTGACCAGGAATGTGCGATCCTGAAGCAGGCGAAGGAGCTGGCCATTACGTGGCCTTATGAGTGTCAGTGCCTGACAACCAAATGGATGGTCAGATTGCTCACGTCATTCGGCCAGAGGGAGACAGGCCGAGAGTGGTGTTCACCCACAGCACTGGGGACCATGACCGACACCGCAGGGTATAAACCATGGGCTGACACCAGAAAGCTCAAGTGTTCTGACTATATCAAAATTGGGCATCGTTACTGGCAGGGGCTCAGACAGCAAACAAGAAGACCGAGCCGAGTACAATAACACCCGATGCAAGGAATGTGACAGCATAAAGTGATACTGGGTGCACCCGAATATTGGTATGACTGCACTTAGCTCTGGACAACCAATGCTTAGAGGGTACCATGACCTGTGTTCATGGTCGCATTGGGTCAGTTGGTGTACCTCTGGATGTGGTGCAGCTAGAATGCCACTCATGGTCAGAGATAAAAGAAGTCAGAGGGCTAGAAATTCAGTCGAGTAGCACCTGTTTTTCAGGCGTTGCTCAGCCTCCTAAGGTCCCAAAATGGTTTCTGGAATGCACGCGCACGCTTCTAGCGTGACATGCGCCGGACGCCATTTTGGCAAAGGCGTTTGCGCACACACAGATAACGAGCGCCGGCATCATGTAAACTAAGGAGATGATGCATTAGTTCAGTGTGCAATGCTGATTTAAAGGAATAGACACCATGTTGGCACTCAACACTCCAGCCAATGAACTTTCTTAACCACGACCAACTAAACATGTCGTAGACGGCCTGGAGGACCCCCCCCAACCAGCGCTATTTAAAGGGACCATGCAGGATTTACAGGTTAGTTGCTGGATTATTGCTTCTGGCTGCTGATGCATTTGTCACTGTTTTTGGTGGTCTCCTATACTTGAATACTAGGATAAAGGGACATAGCCTAACATTTAGAGCCAGGACTTGCAGGAGTGAAGTTAGGAAATGCTTCTACACACAAAGGGTGGGAGAAGTTTGGAATGTTCTGCAAATGGCAGTTGATGCTAGCTCAGTTGTTAATTTTAAATCTGAGATTGATAGATTTTTGTTAACCAAGGGTATTAAGGGATATGGGGCTAAGGCGGGTATATGGAGTTAGGTCACAGGTCCACCATGATTTCATTGAATGGCAGAACAGGCTCAAGGGGCTAAAAGCCACTGCCACTTGCTGCCTCCTGTTATTCGCCACCTTCTCCTGCAAAAAAGCGGGATGTTTATCAGTGAGTGTCCTGTAGATTGTCTGGGTGACGTCCTGTCATGGTTGAATAGCTGCCAGTGTGTGTGACCTGTGGGTTGTGGGTGTGCGGCTTTCAACAGTGGTAATGTGTGAGGGTGAGAGGAAGCATCTGATTGGAAGAGTTGAGTACTGATTGAAAGAGTTTGTTGGTATGTGGGTGATGGGGGTGTAGTGTGTGGTGCAGTTGGTAGGAGACGCCACTTGACAGTTGACCTCACTCATCTTGACCACTCATGTCAAAGCATTGAACATCTTCCTGCACTGCATCCATGTTCATGGTGCTATGCGCCTGGCATTGGCTTCGTCCCCTACTGCCTCCCACTGCCTCTTGAGCATATGTCTGGAAGGCCTTTTGCCCCCCTGCAGATAAAGGATGCACCTCTTTCTGTTGATCTCTTGCACCAAGGCCTCTAGTGCATCAGCAGAGAACCGTGGTACACACTCTCTCGCAGGCCTGGTACAAACTCAGATCGGCAGATTGGTGAGGTCTGGCATGTAGATTGGAGGATGTGGGATTTAGTAGTGCGCAACCTTTATTCAATGTTTTAACATAACTCAACAGTTTGTAAACATAGGGATAGGACCTGCATCTGTGTTTTACATGTGCGATGTCTGATCTCCTTTCAGGCTCCGTGCGGTCCCATATCTTATATTTTGCACATAAGAGGTGCAGGCTGCCTCTAAGAGGTGCAAACAACTCACACCATATCTGGTTGGTGAGGATCAGCAGAAACCCCGCACAGGGCTTCTGCCAATCTTTCCGCCAAAGTTACGGCAACCAGTTGGGAAAGACCCTGAGGAAGTTCCAGATGATTATGACTAACTTAGTTAAGGAGAAGGAAGCATTAGTGGTGACTTGGAATCAAAGGCTATGGAGCTAAGCCAGTCCATAATAGCAGTGGCACTGGGTGCAGTTCACCTGGTATCTAAGATGACAGCAGCCAGGTCCCAGGATGTGGACCTCATGCTACACAAAGTGATGCCAAGCCATGTTAGAGCATGTGAGCATTGAACAAGGTGCAATCAACCAAGGGAATCTGGGTAGTTTAGACCACCTTTCAAAGAGCTGGCAGAGGCGTGACGGGCCGAATGGCTGTAAGATTCTATGAAATTCTACCAACAGTAAATGAGGGACAGCATCTCTCAAGTGTGCAATCAGTCTCTGTGGGAACATTGCACATTGGCTCCCAACATGTAACATGTGACAGCTTAGCCGTTGCATATGAAATGCTGGTGCTGCCTAAAATGTCCAGGGCTGAGACATGCTGGCATCATGGCATTGCTATGGGAACATGCAGGAGCAATGTGTTTCCAGGAGCCAGTTAAACCGGCGGCCTTCGAGAGGACCCAGCAAAAGTCGTCCCTTCCTTGCTAAAGATCTCGTAAATTCCAGTAAGTTTAGTTTAATCATGCTCTCAGCTACAGAAGGCATGTGCAGCAGGATTGACTGACACGCGGTCAATGTAAAAGTGGTTTTAAACAAACAGGCTAACATGTTAGTTACTAATGTAACAAAGTACAATTTCAACCCAAAGAATGTGAATCACACTCTGCCTTCTTATCAAATAGAGAGGCAAAGAGCTTGGGATCCAGACCATCTTGTGTAGGTGACGCTGGTGGCTGTTCTGTCCCCTCTTTGGGCTTTTGACCCTCTCCCTTTCATTAGACTCTTTTCCTCTCTCCCCTTCTGATCACGCAAATATTAAAATGAGTCAGAACAGCTTGTAAATGTTATTGTACAGTCTGAGTTTAGCTCCCGGTTGGCACTTAAAGAGACAGCACCCTCATCTGATTTGTCTGTGCTACTGGAGTAGGCACCCTTGCTCAGTTTGGGTCTGCTGTCTGGAGTGGAAGGGTCCCCAGTTCCTTGGATGGTAACTTTTGTGACACATGCAAGCTTGTAATGTGATGGAATTAAGACCAGGTAATTCATCGGAGCAGCTTCCACTCCACTGGTTTTACTTCGGGTGGAAGTTACACCAGTGCAGCGAGAAGGAAATTCACCCCCTTTGCTCTACTCTGGTGCTGTCTGTAGAACGGATCTATTGAGCTGGGCTGCTTTCCTTTAATTAATTCTTTTCACTCATCATACTGTGTCCATCAGTGCACATGAACCTGAGCAAGAGGAACAGGAGGGTTTGATCCATGTACTGAGGAGGGGGTCTCGTGACAGTAGGTTGTAGGTGTTCGTTACAGAGGTTCCACCAGAAAACATTCAAACAGTACCATGTTCAGAATCAAAAGTTTGTTAAGTGAGGTAAAAAGAATTTAAAAAAACATAAAGAGGGTAAAAGTGGTCTGTAAATCAGCCTGCCGATTCGCCATCACCTGTTTTGCTTTATCGCCAAAGACCAATTGCACCCCCCAAATTTCTGGGGCAAGAGAGGGTGGAAATCAAGATTTCTCCCGGGGATTGGAGGGGTGCCAGGAATTTGTGATGGTCCACAGTTGCACTGGTATTCCACCCATTTGCCAAGCCCCTTTAAATCTGATGGGGATGCAATCGACAAATCTTCTGCCTCCCTCTCCCCCTCCCCCCACGTCAAGAGGCCAAGTCTGGGGGAGTTCCTGGGTGAGAGTTGCTCTGAGATCCATTGAGGCCTTGAGAAAGGCCCTAACCTTTACTAGACTAAGATAATCGATCCCGAGGGGAATCAATAACAGTCTGTTGGGACCAAGGTTCTGCTGGGGGCTCAGAACGTTTTTGGCCATTTTTTCATTGATCCAGTAGGGCACGGAGGCTGTACTGGCAGACTGGCATTGGACAGCTCCTGCTTCAGACCAGGGCAGGCCCAGTTGATTCAAGTCTGTGGGCATCCAGTCTCTGTCATGGTAAAGACCCTGATCCTGGGATTTGGGGTGGAGGTTTACAACTTTGAGCTAGGATAGAAGGGGGTTCCACTGGGGGAGGAGGTCTCCGTGTATCTCAAGGCCTGATCTATTCAGCTGCTCCGTGCTGTCTGTCAATGTGCTGAAAGTCAACGTATTCTCTTTCTATGGAATTTCTGGAGCAGTAACTGGAAATAGTCTCTATGTCAAATCTACTTGATGTTCAGTAAGATGTGGCTCCACCTGCTGATCTATGTATTAACAAGCCTCTCACCTGATCTCCCCAGTGCTTTGAGACAGAGCAGGTGTTTGTAGTCAAGCTCACTGCCGCAGCCTGGTGGTAAGTCTCTATCTCTGCACCTTCAGTCAGTTCCAATGGTGTTCAGTGTTTAAAAATACTTTGGCCATTTCAGAAGAATTTTTTGCCATTTCTAAATAAATTAGTAGCATTTCTCATTATAATTACACTTCTTACTAAATTACTGATATATCTGAGTAAAGATTGAGTGATTTATGGTAATTTGGTGAAATTGCGTACTAACTGCTATTTCTTGGTATATTAATTGTATTCAAAAGACATTTGTCTATAATTTTGTTATTTAAAATAATTGACAACCCATTGGAGAAATTGGGAGCATTGGTTCGAGGGATGTGTTGAGGGAGAGTAGTTTGGGGGAGGTGTTGGGGGATAGTGGAGGTGGTTGGGGGAAGGATTGGGGTCGTGGGGGTGGTTGGGGAGGGGTGGGGGATAGTGAGGAAGGGTTTGGGGAGGGATTGGGGGAATGGTTGGGGTGGTTGGTGGGGGAGAGGTTTGGAAGGGGTTAGGGTAGTATTAGGGGTGGTTGAGGGAGGGGTGGGGGTTAGTGGAGGAGGGGTTGGAGGAATGGTTGGGATGGTTGGTGGGGGAGAGGTTGGGGTAGTGGGGGATGGATTGGTGGAGTATTGGGGTGGTTGGGGGAGGGTTGGGGTAGCAGAGAAGATGTTGGATTTGTGGGGGGAGGGTGGGGTAGTGGGTGATGGGTTGGGGTAGTGGGAGGCGGTTGGGGAGGGGTTGGGGAGTATTGGGGGTCGTTGGGGGAGTGATTGGGATGGTCGGTGGGGGAGAGGTTGATAGGTGGCTAACTGATCACTGACTATCGATTGTGACTCCTGGTGATTTTACAGGAAATAGCATTGTTACAAGTTATATAAAAGAACAATTATTTTCTCTCTTGCTAAGTTTCTCCCACCCTTCTCTCCATTGACTCCAGAATCGCATAAAGTTCATCCCCCACAACTCACTCTTCAGTCACCATAATTTGAGTATGACCCATGACAGTGAGTGTGAACAGGCTATTGGACTGTGGGGGTGGGAATTACAATGAGACCAATCTTACCGTCGTCACCTGATATCCACATCTGCACTCTCAACATTTAATGTCAAAAAATAGTGGAAATTATACTACAAATTAGGGAGCCTGGATAAAATATAGAATATGCTATATCAAGGCACAACTTTTTAAAAGTATATTTGTTCTCAGGATAAGGACAATGCTAACAAGGCCACAGTTATTATCCATCCCGAGTTGCCCTGAGAAGGTGGTGGTGAGCTATTAGTTTAACATGGGGCTAAATTTTTGACACCACTGGAATGGAAATGTCATTTTAACCAATTACTGTGGGTGGATCAAATGGAGATAGTCAAATAGTTACATTCCACCAGAGTTACAAGTTACACTTGGACCAGACTGCACTGCAGCAACTCGCCAAGGCTTCTTCGACAGAACCTCCCAAACCCGCGACCTCTACCACCTAGAAGGACAAGAGCAGCAGGTACATGGGAACAACACCACCTGCACGTTCCCCTCCAAGTCACACACCATCCCGACTTGGAAATATATCGCCGTTCCTTCATCGTCGTTGGGTCAAAATCCTGGAACTCCCTTCCTAACAGCACTGTGGGAGAACCGTCACCACACGGGCTGCAGCCGTTCAAGAAGGCGGCTCACCACCACCTTCTCAAGGGCAATTAGGGATGGGCAATAAATACTGGCCTCGCCAGCGACACCCACATCCCATGAACGAATATAATAAAAAGACTTTGCTGTACTCCAATGGTGTAAAGTCAACAAATGCAAAGTCGCTTTTTAAAATTGTTCTGAATAATTCACTCAAAAGGAGTGTGAACACATACAGGTGTATGTGGACGTAACATGTACTAAGATTGATGACTTAACCCTCTCTCTGGTGCACACTGAAGATGTTGCCCTGAGCCATCTACATATCCCACATTAGTGCATTTTCTGAATGCAGACATTATACATGAATATAATTAGTAGTTTAAAAAAGCAGGGAAATGATCCAGACAGGAGAAATATTGGAGGAGGATGGTGTTGACTGCAATGTGGAGAGGTCGAGAAGAACAAGGAGGCATAAATCTCACTGTCACTGTAGATGTTCGTGACTTTGGTTAGATTTGATTTCAGCGCTGTGAGATAGGTGGATGCTGTTCCATTGACTTTTTTCATACATTGTCCTTTTGAATGCTTATTATCTTCAGCCCTGGCCCTTCCACATGCTCCTCAGGAACTCCTGGTGCCCCTTACACTTTCTCCGTAAACATGGATGCAAAATAGTATCAAGCCTCTCTGCCATTCATTCATTCACAACAACAAGATTGTTCCCTTTATCTCAGGCAGCCCCATTACTTCTTTGCCAATTCTTATGCACTTTTAAAGCCCATTGCGATTTCCCTTTACATTCATTGTCAATCTTCTTTCTTCCACCATCTTAGTTTCCTTGTCACCTTTCCATAATGTCCTAATTTTTCTGTTTTTTTTGTCATATAAGAATTTTTATTCTTGATCATTTTTCTACAGAATGAGTTTGGGATTAAATGGTGCGCTTTAAAATTAAGTGAGTTCGCAAAGATTTAAAATCCACCGCTGAAACAAAGAGGGGACTAAGGTCTAAATGAGTCAAGTCATCTACGGTTTTCCAAAATGGCCAGGAGCAATAAGTCATTCATTACCTTGCTTCAGGCTAGCAGGAGACCATCCACTCGTTGGTATTCTTGATACCCAGCAGGGTTGTCTGCTAAGGATGTACTCTTGGAAAAGAATACACTCGTGGTTGGCATGCCAACTGGCAAATCCAAGGCAGGATTTTCCTGTTTTGTATTGATGCTATTTTGTTAGTTTTACCTCGGCAGCACACACACAGTGCAGGGGACCTGCCAGTGGGCGTATATGAACAATCTGTTGAAGTGTACGATTTTTTAAAAAGCAAATGGAAAACATAGAATTACATAGAATTTTACAGCACATAAAAAGGCCATTCGGCCCAACAGGTTTATGCTCCACACGCGCCTCTTCCCAGCTTACATCATCTCCCCCTATCAGCATATCCTTCTATTCCTTTCTCTCTCATGTGTTTATCTAGCTGCCTCTTAAATGCATCTATGCTATTCGCATCAACCACTCCATATGGTTGCGAGTTCCACATTCTCACCACTCTCAGAGCAAAGAAGCTTTTCCTGAATTCCCTATTGGATTTATTAGTGACTATCTTATATTTATGGCCTCTGGTTTTGGACCCCCCACAAGTGGAAACATCTTGTCTATGTCTACCCTTCATAATTCTATCAGGTCATCCAATCCAATCCATCAATCCCTCTGAAGGAAATAACTAAAGGCACCTTTGAAACAATGGTCTTTCACCAATTTGCTCATAAATCAGGGCAGACCGCAGCTCGTTCAAAAAATATTTGAGGACTACAAGGAAGAATAAACCAAATGAGTTTATTTATGATCAATCTACAGGAGTATCGGGCTGTGACATTGGGGACGCAGTTTAAAACCACGTCATGAGATGGTTCCCACCAGCCCCAATGGCAATTACCAGCTTGATCACACTGCCTGTCCGTTGTCACCAGGACAGCTACAGCCAGCGGCAACTCAGTGATGCAAATGTACCGACATCGTTTTATAAATATAGAGGCGGCAGATACAGCGGGAAGATAACTTTCATCATACAGTTCTTCCCTTCGTCCAAAATGTGAGTATCTACTCATACACTGTTCCCAATAAATCTCTGCAGAAGTAAAATGTGTTAACGTCAGGTTAGTGTTAAATAAATCCCGGCACTTAGAAACTATACAGGCACTGCTTTAAGAATAAATTACAAACAATCAAACATAATATGAGATGCAGTTCGTTTGAACCAGAAAATCATGTTTAAGCTGTAGAAAACATTTCTTTACATTCTTCTTAATAATATGGAGCAGAAGTATCTGCTGTGCAAATCAGCAACGAGAAAGCAAATAAGACAGTGTCTCCAGTCTGATTTAATTCTTTATCAAAGGTAAGTGATCGCTTGAAGGCTGTTGTTTTCTTGCTTTAGTTGCTGGTCATGGTCTAGAAGAAAGAAAGAATTATTTGTGAATATAAGGACGTCAAATCATGTCCAAAAATTATATCCTGCTGATTGCTTCCAGACTTGTTAGCTTGGACCTTTGCAAGTGTGTTGTTTAGATTGAATTGTACAATCTCAATGTACTGACTCCCAAATGTTGGCCTGGAGTTCCCTCCTTGGGCACAACCCAAAAGTTCGACCTGGAAATGCACCCACTGTCGCACCCATTTTGCCGATGTCAAGTTACGCCCAAGAATCCTCCCAATCTCATTAGAATACGTTGGAACTTAAAGTGGACGTAAAGCAGCGTAAACAATCGGGGCCCGAGGAAATGCCAAACCCACTCCAGTATATCTCTCCCTTGAGTCTTAAAACTTAAAGTTTCAACTCATTCAACCACCATTCATGCACATCAGGCCCAGCACGTTTAAGAACCTGGAACCGGGGAAGTTTTTCAATTTTTAACGTGACTTAAACTTATGCCATAAAAATCCATTCAAAGAAACAGAAAATAAGGAGCAGGTCTCAGTGAGGATAAATTTTAGAAAAAAAAGGCTCAAAAAATTTCGATTAAAGAGCCAGAAGAATGAATGTGTTTCCTGCTGCGCCTGAAAACCTGGTCGCCATGTTGAAAGACCCCCGAAAAAACACGATTGGACGATACTCGAGAGTCGGGGGTGTGGCCAGTTTTGTGGGCGGAGTTGCGTTCGGATGGAGGGTTTGACAGACGGACGTATACGATCGAGGAGACCTGGGCGTACTGTAGTTACGTGGGTCAGTCGCTCAGGCCCAAAATTCTGCAACCTTTTAAGCCAGGTGATTTGCTTGTGCCCAGATCACAGGTGTCTCTGGGCATAAATGCAAAGGAAACTCCAGGCCTGTGTGTTTAAGAACATAAAAATATAGCAACAAAAAAGTTCAACTTGTGCAAATTGCTCCGTTATCCACATCCTGTTACAGCATCTGATCTCACCATGTTTCTTCCGATAAATCTGAATCCTTCTTCAGAACTGAATTTCCTGGCCCCCTCCTCCTGCCCAGGCGCTAAATAGAAATAGTGCCCTTGTACAGGCCCGCCCCCCCCCTCCCACTGGACCCAGTGTCGACTGTAGGGACAAGAGAATTGGGAACAGCTTCAAGCCATTCAGGGCATCATCCACCTCTCTCTCCTCAGAACCTGGAACATCCTGGCATTCCCGATGGATATAGAGGCTCGAGGCCAGGAATGCCCTCCCCCCCCCCGTGTTATTTCCATGGTTCAATCTGGCCTGCACCTCCTGTAGGGGTACACCAGGCTCCGCCCACACAGTTCAGCCACGGGAATTATGGGGCAGCGTTAAAGGAGCTTAAACCCAGCAATCCGGCTCTCTCTGCTTTATTCCTTGCCCTTTTACTCACAGAAGCTCAGTTTCCGGGTGCAAGGGCCAGGAAAATAGTTCCTAGTATCTTTTTATTCGTTCTCAGGATGTGTGCATCGCTGGCGAGGCTGGCATTTATTGCCCATCCCCAATTGCCCTTGAAAGATGGTGGTGAGCCGCCTTCTTGAACCGCTACAGTCCGTGTGGTGAAGGTGCTCCCACAGTGCTGTTAGGTAGGGAGTTCCAAGATTTTGACCCAGCGATGACGTACATCCAAGTTGGGATGGCGTATCACTTGGATGGGAACTTGGAGGTGATGGTGATCCCATACATCTGCGTCCCTTCTCCTGGTATTTACTGCATGAGCTCAAAGGTGTGTTAGCACTCTGAGAATGCACCAAATGACTTAATTTTAAAATAAAAATGTTGTCTGGAAAGCATCATTTTACTCTATGCACTTCCTGTGAGGTCATATGCATTAGAACAAGGCATGTGGCTGAATCTCTCAGAATGTTCTCATTAATGATGGCAAGGCACTAAGGGCAAAATCCAAATACAAATTAAAGGCTAGCTTCAAAATGCTTGGAGATGATGATGGTTTCAGAGACCATGTGCTGTGGACTAGTTCAAGTCTGCAAAGATCAGCGGTAACTTGAGCGTTCACTGTCCAACAGCAGTGGGCTTCGAGCAGCACCAGGGACAAACACATGGCTCCTAAGTTGCCGCCAACACCGTGTTATCAGGGCACCTTCAGCAAGTGCCGGGAGAAGCCATCGGCATCACGGGATGGACTATTACTGGCACGCAAGCAGAATCGGCTGTGTCTGTAGCAGGTACGAGTCTGACTCAAGAGACCTTGCAGGGAGCCTCGACGCCTATTTCTTATATGGCACCACTTAGGAGTAGCAAAGCAGACAGAGTGCGACACACCAATCCACATATCCCAAAGGTGGCAGAACAGCAGCACATCGCATTAAACAGCCTAGACTTACAATATTACAAAATAAAAACTCTTATCGAAGAAAACCAAAGCAATATCAAAGATACCCGAAAACAGAACAGATAATGGAAAAAAAACACAATTTGAAGCATGAAAGATTTTTGGTTTCTTGGAATCCGTCCTGAAACTTGCAGTAAGGACCTTGTGTGGGCTCCAAGAGAAGGACTCCTCGATGAGACCAGGTTCTGCTTCCTGCAGTAGTGGTTTTGATTACTGCTCATTCCTGGCCTTCGCTGCCCTCCTCCTCCTCCTCCTGTGATAAGGCTTGTTGCTGCTCCTCATCCTCAACTGCACATGTGTCTCTTTCCATGGCTATGTTGTGCAATGTTTCAACACCACTACCATTCTGCTAACCCTCCCCTGGGTTCAATTCAGGAATCTGGAACATTCCAAGCATTGGAACCATTCTCTGTAAGACCGTGGTACTTGAGTGGCTCATTGATGCAATTGATGATGCATCCCATGCCTTGAGAAACCCACACTTTTGGTCTGGTAGGCTCTAATTGTGTCCACTTCGCCAACTGGCGTTGCATCTTGTCACATGCTTCTGAAATAAGGCATACAGACATCTGCGATCCTGTAATACAGGAATGAACCATAAACTGGCTGACCCTTGTGAAGTCTCCTGCTGATGCCCAGAAGATCCCTGTAGCATGTTATTACTTTTACCAGTATTAGAAGCCGAGTGCTGAGTGTGTTTCTCTGGTTGCATCTCTGGTTTGAGGAGATAAGCAGTTCCTGAATGATATTCCTGGTGGATACTCCTGCAATACTTCCTTGTTGAGGCTCCAGTGGTCATGTAGACCTAGTCTAGTAGCAAGTCCTGGTGGTGGTCTTCCTTTGGCACCAACCTCCCCTCGGGCCTCCTCTCCCGTGCCTCCTCCTTCTCAACATAGCCAACAAAATACACTGCCGTACCCGAGTTGATGTGTGCTCTGAAGAGCTCCACTAGTTCTGTATAATGTCTCCTGCCATGTTTGAGCTCTGCTGGCTCCTTCTGCCTCACTTAAATAGAACCAGCCGGCAGCAAGGTAAATCCGAGGGGATTGTTGGCGGGGGGGAGGGGCTCGATCAAAGACCAGGGCCGGGGTGGGGAGGAACCTGAGGCGGCAGAAGCCCAGATTATATCTGTGGGACGTGGAAGAGAATTCCTGCTCCTCCTGTACCCACAAAGCTTACTTTATCAGGGCCTGTTCGGCTGCATCGCCAGGTCGGAGAGTGTATGGCACAGGCTGCAATCAATTCTGTCCTAAAATTCCAATCGGGGTCCTAATTACGTCATTTGCAAATTTAAAGGGGCGTACTGCCTGAAGCAGGCGGGTGCTTCGCCCGCCCAGCGCCAGGCCCCTGTAAAAACGGCAGCGGGCAGAGAGTCGGCATTGACGATTGATCACATTCTTCAACTTTGAGGCCTGTAATCAGCTTAAAATGGGACCTATGCCCACTCCCAGCAGATGTAGGTTATTCTAGTTCAATCAGAGGTTCGCCCCAGCTGGATTTGCCCCTGGAATTTCCGCCATACTACTGGTGGAATGTCAGGCAGTGGGCAGGGGAAACACCTGCTCAGCTTGGGCTGCATTTCCTGCCCAGGGCAAAAGAGACGAGACTCGGACAGATTCTGTTCCCTTCATCATTTTAAAAAGCTCAGTCATATTCCTCTAAGCCTTTATTTCTCCAATGAATAAAGCCCCAGTGCCTTGAGCCTATCCTGATAGCTAGAACCCTAAAGTTGTGTATAATTTTAGTAGGATTCAGGAGGCTAAAACTGGATGTAGTAGTATAAACGCAGCCATAACAAGGCCTCGTATAACCTAAGGATAGTATTCCTGGTTTTATATTGTACTGTCCTAGCAATATAACCTAAAACTCTTTGCTCTCCCAATCGCCTTGTTACATTGTTTGTGGACCTTCAGTGATTTATCTGCTCTAACTCCCAGGCTCGACTCCTACTCTGTAACCTCTCCTGGGTAGCCCTGTGTTGTATGCACATGGCTGGCGGTTCCCAGACCCACATGCATCAAATTGCATTTATCCACATTGAAGGACATCTGCCCTACATGGGCCATTCCCCTAAAGTATCTATATCAGCCTGCACCCTATTTACCTGATCCCACACCCAAGAATATTTTTGTGTCTTCAGCAAACCTGTGAATGATTCTATTAATCTCCTCATCCCAATTGTTTATGAAGATGGTGAAGAACAAGTGTCTTAACACAGATCCCTGCAAAGCTCTAGTCATGACTTGGTCACGAGCAGATCAACCTCCATCGATGACAGCTCTCTGCCTTTCAGATTGCAACCAATTTGATACCCAATGTCATAGCTGACCACATGATGAAAGCTGACCAGTGGCACTCAGTGTGGCACTTTATCGTAGGCTTTCTGGAAATCAAGGTATACAATATCAACTGGAACACAATCGTCCACTAATCTTGTCACTTCTTCAAAGAATTCAGTCAGTATATTGAGACAGGACCTCTGTTTCACAAAGCTATGCTGGGATTCTCCAATTACTGCCGATCTCTCCCGATGTCCATACATCACATCCCTAATAACGCCTTCCAGCATCTTCCCAATATCAGGCCAACTGGCCTATAATTCCCAGGGTCTGATTTCCTTCCCTTCTTAAAAATTGGAATCGCATAAGCCTCCCTCAAACTCAGAAGAATGTTAGAGACAGATTCATGTAACTGACAACAATGGCAAAGAATATTTTAGTGTGCTAATCTAAAATAAAACATTACATTTAAAAAATGTCTAACCTTGAAGGGCTTTTCCACACATTTTTTCAGTCAGATGAGCGTTTGGCACGTGCAGAAACCCATCAGCATACTTAAGAGTATCCAAACCAGGCTGAGAAAATCACATACATTGAGATTCTGTTTGTCTGACATGGAGTGCACAACCTCTTCTTGTAGAGACAACCCCCCATGTGCACAGATTGGCAAGAGCCAAGGTACTGTAGCCTGGTGAAGGAGTTAAACCAGCTAAAACCTATGTTTCCTGCTGCTTGGTCAGATAGGACCATCCTACTGGTTAAGGCATTGCCTTACAGGCTTATCTAGAGGGAAGAATCCACTAGACAGGTCCACTAAGCCTCTAAGCCCCATTAATGAGTCAGTCGGTCATCAACAGTGCATGGCTCAGCTATTGGATTAACAAGTCTGATTACCAAGTTGCTTCCAATCTTCCATTATCAACGTCTTGAAGATAACTTAACCCTTAAGCCACTGCTTGACCACTAGATTACTAAGAAGTGCAGGTTTGTGCCAGGAACTCCACATGGGCAGCATGGTAAGCAAAGTAGCTCGCCATAAAATGTGCAAGTACATTGCCACCATTCATCTGACCATTGCTTGGACACATCCTCCTGAAACTATCGCACAGCAGTTCCATCAGTTGGAGATGCTCCTTTCTGTTCTAGCAATCCAATTGTGGTGGGCACAGAAGCCTGGATATCTGAGCCTTTCATACCCACACAAATAATGCCCTCCGAATATCTCAGAGCTTCCTTGTCAACTAAACAACAGACATCGCCCTTGAGCAGGATGGAAAGATCTTTGCAGGCCAACTTGCTATGTGCCAGCCACTTTAATGTTGTAGAGATCGAAGTCTAATACCATGTACCAGGCTTATTCGTTACCCACTGCTTAGTCCAGGTTTATATTAAAGGGCCTTTGGTAATAAGAAGTTGGGTAAGGAGATTAACCCCCTTTTGGTGACAAATCAGCAGCCTGCAAACATTTCCCTTTCTGCCTCAAATTCACCCCATAACTTGATCCTGGAGTTTGCAGGCCTAGGAGTCCCAGTTCAGGCAAAACTTAGATCTCGTGCCCAAACAGTTCTCTTTCATGATTCGGCTTTTCCACACCTACAGTGGGAGCAACATTTTAGAATGGGTGGATCCACTCGGGTGGAATCGGTCTCAAACAACATCAGCTGAACATTTGCGTCCAATGAGCGGGATTGGTATATTTGTTTGCTTCTAGATGCTAAACTGAAGTGAACAGAAATTAGAAAAGCTCTGTGATACTCAGTTGGTTCCAGGGATTTTTAACAGCTGGTTCCATTAGAAGGCTGAGAAGTTGTTCCAAAGTATTTCTGGCACCACCAGTGACACCTGCTACCTTTTGAAGTACCTGTATATTGTACCTGTATATTGTACTTTTAGAAGAAAAATAACAATATTCCTGACAGTCTCTAGGGTTGATTATGTGAGAAGAGGAAATGTGGATTATGAAACAGGAAACTAGCGAAAACTCAACTGGTAACCTGGATTAGAAGAATGATCGAGCAATTTTAATAGTTAATTGTTGAATTTTGACATCTGCTTCATACTGATACCAACAGGACCCTGTGAAGGACATCCACTTCTAAAGAAAGAAGTGCTTAGTAGAAGGGCAAACTCTTAAATAGTATTCAGACCAAATCTGCAATAATTATAGAATAGAATCATAGAATGGTTACAGCACAGAAGGAGGCCATTCGGCCCATCGAGCTAGTGCCGGCTCTTTGTAAGAGCAATCCAGTTAGTCCCATTCCCCTGTTCTTCCCCTGTAGCCCTGCAAATATTTTCCCTTCAAATATTTATTCAATTCCTTTTTGAAAGCCACGATTGAATCTACTTCCACCACCCTTTCAGGCAGCGCATTCCAGATCATAACTACTCGCTGAGTAAAAAAGTTTATCCTCAAGTCGCCTTTGGTTCTTTTGCCAATCACCTTAAACCTGTGTCGTTTGGTTCTTACCCCTTCCGCCAGTGTTCTATGCACTTGAACAAGAGGACAAACGTTCTAGTACTTTGACTTCACGTTACCACTAGTGAGATATCTCCATACCACTAGTGAGGTATCTCTGCAACACTAGTGAGGTATCTTTATACCACTGGTGAGATATCTCCATATCACTAGTGAGGTATCTCTATACCACTAGTGAGGTCTTCTCTATACTACTAGTGAGGTATCTCTATACTACTAGTGAGGTATCTCTATACTACTAGTGAGGTCTTTTCTATAATACTAATGAGGTATCTCTATACTACTAGTGAGGTATCTCTATACCACTAGTGAGGTCTTCTCGATAACACTAGTGAGGTATCTCCATACCACTAGTGACGTATCTCTATACCACTAGTGAGGTATTCTCTATACTACTAGTGAGGTATCTCTATACTACTAGTGAGGTCTTTTCTATAATACTAATGAGGTATCTCTATACCACTAGTGAGTTATCTCTATACAACTAGTGCGGTATTCTCTATACTACTAATGAGGTATCTCTTTACTACTAGTGAGGTATCTCTATACCACTGGTGAGGTATCCCTATACCACTGGTGAGGTATCCTCTATACTACTAGTGAGGTCTTCTCTATAATACTAATGAGGTATCTCTACACTACTAGTGAGGTATCTCTATACTACTAGTGAGGTATTCTCTATACTACTGGTGAAGTATCTCTTTACTACTAGTGAGGTCTTCTCTATACTACTAATGAGGTATCTCTATACCACTGGTGAGGTATCTCTTTACTACTAGTGAGGTATCTCTATACCACTAGTGAGGTATTCTCTATACTACTAGTGAGGTATCTCTATACTACTGGTGAGGTATCTCTATCCCACTGGTGAGGTATCTCTATACTACTAGTGAGGTATCTCTTTACTACTAGTGAGGTATCTCTATCCCACTAGTGAGGTATCTCTATACCACTAGTGAGGTATTCTCTATACTACTAGTGAGGTATCTCTTTACTACTAGTGAGGTATCTCTATTCCACTAGTGAGATATCTTTATACTACTTGTGTGGCATTGTGTCAAAATTTCGAACTGGCTTGTTATAGGCCACCTGCATCATTATTAAATAACTCAAGTTCCAGCTTATTTTGCATTCACAGTTGATTTCAAGCACAAAGGTAAGTCATGCAAAAAGACACTTTCCTACTTTGTGTTTAAAGAGTGGACTTACATCATTGATCCAGCTGTTGAAGGCAGACACTCGAGTATAGACAGTGGGCTTCCTCGCCGAGTTGCATGGAAAGTGTCCCATGAAGCTTCCCACGCCATTAATATACCACCTGCCGTCACTACCAAAACAATTCAAAGGACTGCCTGGGTCACCCTGAAGTAAAAGAAATCTCTCCATTATGTTGTTTTTTTTTAATGTGTTACCATTTTGCTGCTCTAAAGCTCAGTTGATCTTTACACGTTATTCCAGTATCCAGTTACCTTCTTATAATTTATAAGGAATGATTAACTTTCCCCATTTTTGGAGCTTTGAGTCACTTTACCACCTACTTAATGCTAAAAAACACTTTAGACACGGAAGGGCCAATTTTCCGAATGCAGGCTCGTGGAATGGGGTCTTGTCTGCCAGGAGCACACGTCAGAAAATCACAAGCCCGTTCCCTACAATTTTTACATCCTAACGGGAAATCATAATGGATGGATAATTGCGGGGAGCATGTCCACAATCCTCCAATGTGAAGTCCCAACAGGTGAGGCTGACAAGTGCACGCACTCTGAAACATGGCTCTTAAGGTTTTATCATCATCACTCTGCATCTTCCAAAATGGGTTTAACCCAAATGCCCACTGCTAGTAAACTAAAAACACCAATTTAGCCCAATATTAAACAGTAAATCACAATAACTTTATTTAGTTTGTCATTTCAGCATCTTTCAGTACCAGCTCTACAAGTCACCTCCTAACTGTGTTTCTCTAACTCTTAATTTAAAGCCCCTATGCTTTTTAAAATGTGTTGAATTTACAATATAACATGTGTTCAAACGTTAGTGATGCATTATGATTAATCACGAAGCAATACCTGATTGCTGCATGGCCCAGTATATTTAACGGCCCAGTTACCATCACATTGTATTATTGAATTGTTCTGAATAAACCCTTAGGGAAAATTTGCAATGACAACATTTTTTTGCAGAAAGCAAATTAAATTTATTTCAACTGGCACAAGCCAATTGGATGGTTGATGTTTGCCATATGAACATGCTAATTATAGCAGGAGCCAGACAGCGACAGATTGAAAAGGGGAAGGTTGCAACTTGCTGCTTCCTTATATTAAAAGTTAACAATCAGCATGCAGCAGAAAAAAGGCCTCTGAAAAAGAAATTTCGTATTTCAAACTGTTTGAAAGTAAAGAGAAGTTAACTTCACATTAATGTCTAAATTAAAACATATTTAACATGTTAGCAGTAAACAATGTGGACTGTGGGCCACTCCCATAAGTGGACCTCAAGTCCCCTACAAACTGGAGTGTGCCCTTATTTGAGGGCACTATCTGAGTAAATGATATCAATACATAGGGATTGGACAGGGATTCCTTGCCACTCTATTCCATCTTACTGGAATGTACCATGTCTTGCTGTGTGCTTCCCCTTATCTTCAGTAAGTAGATTTAATACATTCCCTATTAGACTGGGGCACAGGCTACAAACCAACAGACAGTTTATTTAATATAGAGCAACTAAATGAATAGTCTGTAGCCTTGTATAGAGTCATAGAGTTATACAGCACGGATAGAGGCCCTTCGGCCCATCGTGTCCGCGCCGGCCATCAGCCCTGTCTACTCTAATCCCATATTCCAGCATTTGGTCCATAGCCTTCAGCACAAAACAGTATACTTTTGGTAATTACACTTTTCACTTTATTTCTCGATATATTAAAAACGAGATGCTTCTTCGGAGCTAACTTTCAACATAAAATGGAAAACATCAGCTCATCTCTTACATGGCAAAACGCTACCACAGACTCAAACTAGACCAGTTTTTCTGCTGACTATGGATTGACTGACCCCTGAGATGGATTCACGAATATCATTCCAAATCCTTTGAGGAGTAACTGAAACAAAGACCCACTTAAAAAAAATAGCGGGGCAGATTTTCATCTCCACTCCCGGACCACCCCCCGTTACAGAACCCACCTAGTGTTAATTTCATTGATTTCAATTTCATTCAACGGTGAGCTACACTTTGTCAATTATATAGGACATTTGGAATTGAAGGGGAATGGATTCATAACACTGGGTCAAGAACTTTGAACCCCTGTGATGGCTGCCAATTGTTGCCTAGTTCAGCTATCAAAGACACTATTTGACAGGGCGACACCAATGAGTCTGCATTCAGTCAACATTCATTGACTTTGACCTGCCAACAACAACAACAACTTGCATAGATATAGCGCCTTTAACGTGGTCAAATGTCCCAAGATGCTTCACAGGGGCGTTATCAAACAAAATTTGACACCGAGCCACAAAAGGAAATATTAGAACAGGTGACCAAAAGTTTGGTCAAAGAGGTAGATTTTAAGAAGTGTCTTAAAGGTGGAGAGAGAGGTGGAGAGATTTAGGGAGGGAATTCCAGAGCTTAGGGCCTAGACAGCTGAGGGCACGACGGCCAATGTTGGAGCAATTAAAATTGGGGATGCGCAAGAGGACAGAATTGGAGGAGTGCATTGAGGTCGGAGGGTTGTAGGGCTGGAGGAGGTTTCGGAGATAGGGAGGGGCGAGTCCATGGAGGGATTTGAAAGCAAGGATGAGAATTTTTAAATCGAGGCTTTGCCGGACTGATAGCCAATGTAGGTCAGCGAGCACAGGGGTGTTGCTTGAACGGAATTTGGTACGAGTTAGGATACGGGCAACAGAATTTTGGATGAGCTGAAGTTTATGGAGGGTGGAAGATGGGAGGAGAGCATTGGAATTATCAAATGGAAAGGTAACAAAGTCATGGAGGGTTTCAGCAGCAGATGAGCTGAGGCAGGGGCGGAGATGGGTGATGTTTCGTTTTAATCCTTTCAATCAGCACCCACGTTCCTGCACTCCACAGCAGGACTGAATCACTGAATGTTATTTATTGCACACATAGACAATAGTGCTAAAGAGTGATTCAATACCAATATGGTAGGCATTTTCTGATCGGCTGCCCAGTTGCGCCTTAATTGAAATGCACTCTAGTGCCAAAAATGTCCAATGAATAACCCTGTGCATTAAAAGAGTGTGAAGGGGACCAAAATTGTCCTCTGTATTCATGTCTGTTTTGGGGCAGTTTGGGGTTGGATGGAGGCCAGGAGTTGTGGCTTCTGCTGCTGGTCATATGTCCAGTCCCTCACCATCTAGTCAAGTGGAATCATTTGTGTTCTCCGGAAGGCTAGAGAGAATCAAACCCCAACTTGCATGATTGGAATAGAGCACCCTAAGCCAAAATATTTTTTAAAAACATGTGCTGAAACCTAATTATTATAACTAGGAATGAATGCTTTTTGCGTTTTCTAAGCCCAGAAGTAACTGTTAGTGACATTTATCACTTTCCTCTGCAATTTTCTTCTTTGTCGATCAAAGTGAGTGATGTTACAGCTGGGATTTCAGGTTCCTATAAGGTGGCAATTTTAACCTAACCTGCCTGTCGGGAAACTGATGGGATCGGGTGCAACGCTGGTTTTACTCTCCATTGAAGTCAACGGAGAGTAATATTGGGTGGGGTGTCAAACTGGCCTTCCACCCGAACCCTCAGTTTCCTGCCTGGCGAGATAGGTTAAAATTGCTCCCCTAGTGTCGACATTAGACACTCTCAGGTCAGGTACAACGCAGCTCAATGCAGAGTAATACTCTACTGAGCCCCAAAGCTCAGAAGAGCACCCCCTACTACCAGCATGCCATTTTTTCCATTTCCCACACCAACTTTGCTTAGGCCTGACTGACTGGCATTGCCAATTAATGCAAAATTAGGGATAGTTTTGTGCTGTAGGCCTATGCCCACTAGGAACTGGATTGAGACTGCCCAAACTCATTTCCCAAAGGACTTTTACAGCCAACAGTCAGAGGAGACTGAACTCAGAGCCCAAGCAGTGAGAGGCCTGAATCTAACCCACTGCAACATGCAATTTTCCCCTTGTCTGCTATTTTAATGCAAGCATAAACCATTTACTTTAATGGGTTAATGCTGAAATGGCAGATGGAAGATTATCATACAAACATGTTAAACATTCACACATCAGCAGTAATTCCTAGACTTTAGTACTGTGATTCAGTAAGATTCTATAAAATGGAGATACTTATGGAGCCGAAGCAGATTGCCAATGTACTGTTGACTGCTGCTTATTCCTTTCAAGGTATCCAGAAAACTTTGATGCTTTTCTCAATATTAGTAAATATACAGACACACACACCCAGTCCTAGACAAAGTGAGCTCAGATTAAAAGCCCCCAGTTTCCACCCTCCAGAAGGAATCTGATGATGGGAATAGGAAACCAGATCATACAATGAATATTCTGTCCCTCTGAGAGTTTCCATGAACTTTTCTTAATCGGATCAGTGGATCAGAACCCAGTGCCTTAACTGGATCAAATTCTGGTGGTTTTGTCAAATTTGTGGGAACTATGATGATCGGATTTAATTTGGATTTGGAAATTGTCATACCCCTTCTCCATAGCATATTTTTTTATTATTCGTTCACGGGATGTGGGCATTGCTGGCGAGGCTGGCATTTATTGCCCATCCCTAATTGCCCTTGAGAAGGTGGTGGTGAGCCGGCTTCTTGACTTTTCGTAGCGAGATTTTACAACTGAGTGGCTTGCTAGGCCATTTCAGAATCAACCACATTGCTGTGGGTCTGGAGTCACATATAGGCCAGACTGGGTAAGGACGGCAGGTTTCCTTCCCTGAAGGACATTAGTGAACCAGATGGGTTTTTACGACAATCCGGTAGTTTCATGGCCATCATTACTGATACTAGTATTTTAATTCCAGATTTTTATTTAATTAATTGAATTTTAATTCACCAGCTGCCGTGGCGGGATTTGAACTCATGACTCTGGGTTTTAGTCCAGGTCTCTGGATTACTAGTCCAGTAACATAACCACTATGCTACCGTACCCGTACATAAAACATTCCATGCATATTTTGTAATTAAAAACCCCTATCATTTCTCTTGTAGTGTGGGCAATTCCTCACACTCTTGGAC
Organism: Heptranchias perlo; assembly: GCF_035084215.1. Taxonomy (NCBI): domain Eukaryota; kingdom Metazoa; phylum Chordata; class Chondrichthyes; order Hexanchiformes; family Hexanchidae; genus Heptranchias; species Heptranchias perlo. Next base: position 29,567,484 of record NC_090356.1, read on the forward strand.
ATGGCAGTTACACGAGAACATGGGAACAGGAGTAGGCCAATCAGTCCCTCAAGCCTGCTTCGCCATTCAATTAGATCATGGATGATCTGTATCTCAACTTCATTTACCCGCCTCGGTTTCATATCCCTTAATCCCTTAATAGTTGGGATGTCCAATTATTTGTCAGGAAAAATATCTCCAAGTTCCTTCATATATCCCCATCTTTTTTTTCAGGAAAGTGGTACAGGGGTAGGAAATGTGCTTTTCTTCAAGGAGAGGGGTGCCTGTGCTGAGAAATGGAAGACTGTTCATCTTTTTACATCCTTCCAGCATTCCCAGGTCAAGAACATGGATAGATTCAAAGTAAAAACTTTCTCTACTCTGTCCCAACAATGACCCTCACCCCTGAACTCAGACATCATCCTGTAATTCATAGAATCACAGAAGTTTACAACATGGAAACAGGCCCTTTGGCCCAACGTGTCCATGTCGCCCAGTTTATACCACTAAGCTAGTCCCAATTGGTTATGCCACAGAAAGAGGCTATTCGGCCCATCGAGCCCATGCCGGCTCTTTGTAAGAGCAATCAGTTAGTCCCATTCCCCCGCTCTTTCGCGGTAGTCCTGCAAATTTATAGAAATTCAGTACTGTAACATTTTTACTCTCTACAGTGTTTGCCTGCTCTGAGTTAAATTACCAATTGCTTCCAAATGATGTGTTCTTTCATCCTACGGACTTGCACCCACTGGGAACTGGATTAAGATGAACAAATGCATTCTGATTAAGCTCCTTACAGCCAAAAGCAAAGACTTTCATCCCATCAGGCCAGACTGGACTTGAACTCAGGGCTTAGAGGTGAAAGGTCAGTGCCCAATGGGCCATCCTTCACCCCCCTGTTTCTATGAGTTGGCTGCAAAAGTCCAACCACGGAATGTAGGAGAAAAAGATTAGTTTTTAAGACTATAGTTCCCTTTGATGAATACATATACAAATACTATTTGATTGAAACATGTAGGTTTAGTGACATACTTCACATGCAGTCTTCGAATAACCTCCAACACAAATCATGGTGTCCATCACGTTAGATCCCCACCAATCAGAACGGCTGCAAGTATCATGATCGACCGCTGGTAAAAGAGCTTGTTGCAACTTGCGAATTTTCGGCCCTTTTGCTGTACAAACGTCAAATACACAGATTCAGTTAATATATAAACTGGCGACTTGCTGTTCTGGTCCACTAGAAAGGAATTCCAATACAATATTTAGTTTGAAATCATTAATTGACAGTGCTGTACTGAGTGCTGTACATGAAGCAATTTACTATGTAATATAGAAAATGTTTGCATTTTTAGCCATCTGTTTCTGCATTATTCATGGTGCATTAGTTGCTGCTGGTGCTTGGTGCTGTTTTATTCCCATTGTAAGGGTGTTTTGGTACATTTCTTGCTGCTACTTCACTGACAGCAAGCAGAGTCTTCACTTTGGGAGATTCCTTTGAGTGCTCCTGCACCAGTCCGACATTTGGACGAGGAAGAGGACTCTCTGCCGAGGGAAGAAAGGGATGTGAAACTGCACCTGGGCAATTGATGTGCACTCAACCCTCAATCCAGAAACCACATCTAGCCTTAGGCACGCCTACCTGGGTACGTCAGAGCACTCTGCATGGTATATTGGAGACTGAGACTTCCCTTCATCCTTGTCACGTTTAGGGATTTTTGATAATTTGTTTCCCGTGCAAAGGATCTGGGAATGAGTTATGTTTAAGTGTTGTGTTTTAAAATATAGTCAATTCCCCAGGTTTGACAAGACAGAGGTTGCCTTAACTGAGACAGAGAGGAACTCGAGGTGTTAATACCTCAGATGGCCGAATAAACATACCTATTATGGTGGGGATGATTCTATTCATGTGAGTCCAGCATGAGAATACACCCTTGGGAGACAGGCAGTTTGTTGTCTGGCCTGCTGGCAAATCCCAGGATGGGGAAGGAATCAGAGGCACTATCCTTCCACGTCCTGCAAATTCAGTGAGACAAAAGGAGAACAGACACGTGGGGAATCCAGACAACTAGTTCTGGGACGGGAGCTTGGCCTAGCAGAGAGAAACTTGCTCAATGCAAGACCAGAGCCAGTCAGGATCAGAATACTGACCAGAAAAAGTTACGTTCTATTTTATGTTCATTCTGGGTATAAGGGCATCACTGGCAAGGCCGATAATTATTGCCCAACCCTAGTTGCCCTTGAGAAGGTGATGGTGGGCCTTCTTCTTGAACCACTGCAGTTCGTGTGGTGAAGGTACTCCCACAGTGCTGTTAGGTAGGAAGTTCCAGGATTTTGACCCAGCAGCGATGAAGGAACGATGATATATGTCCAAGTCAGGATGATGTGAAACTTGGAGGGGAACTTGGAGGTGGTGTTATTCCCATGTGCCTGCTGCCCTTGTCCTTCTAGGTGCTATAGGTTGCGGGTTTGGGAGGTGCTGTCGAAGAAGCCTTGGCGAGTTGCTGATGTGCATCCTGTAGATAGTACACACTGCAGCCACAGTGCGCCAGTGGTGAAGGGAGTGAATGTTTAGGGTGGTGGGTGGGCTACCGATCAAGCGGGCTGTTTTGTCCTGGATGGTGTCGAGCTTCTTGAGTGTTGTTGGAGCTGCACTCATCCAGGTAAGTGAAGAGTATTCCATCACACTCCTGACTTGTGCCTTGTAGGTGATGGGAAGGCTTTGGGGAGTCAGGGTGTGAATCACTCGCCGCAGAATGCCCAGCCTCTGACCTGCTCTAGTAGCCATGTCATTTATTTGGCTGGTCCAGTTCAGGTGTTAATACCCCAGATGGCCTAATAAACATCCATACCTATTATGGTGGGGGTGATTCTATTCATGTGAGTCCAGCATGAGGTGTCTGCACGGAATATACTCTTGGGAAACGGGGCAATTGGTTGACTGGCCTGCTGGCGAATCCGGGAATAGGAAGGAGTCAGAGGCACTACCCTTCCACATGCTGCAAATGGAGAAGAAAAACGTGGGACATCCAGACAACAAGTTCTGGGAGGGCGGCTTGGCCTGGCAAAGGGAAACTTTGAGGTCCAGAAGACTGAACAGGAAATGTTAAGTGAGCCTACCAATAGCGATAGTGTGGCAGATTTTTCTTATTTTTCCTGTTTTTAAGGAAGGATATGAAGTTAGTTGGATTAAGGTAAAATTTGATTCCAACTACTACTCTGTCTGTTCACTTACTGCCTCTGAAGCAACTTATTGATTAGTATCTAGTCTTGACTCATTAAAGTGCTTTCAGTCCTCCTACAGAAAGAGTGGAGAATCTCAAGTGAAGGCAGGTATGGTAAACATGACATCCAGGTCAGATCACAAGGGGGTCCAATTATTACATCCCTGGGTTACGCTGGCGTGTGATTAGATATATTATATTCGATAGGCGCATGGGAACACCATCACCTCCAAGTTCCCCTGGGCAGTACAAGTACATTCCTGAACATAAGATACTTAGACCATTACAAGGGACCAGCACTAAAAGACTATCTAAGGCAGACACAAAATTTGTAACAGTCATATATGATTCACGAGGGAGGCTGTGACTGGGCTGTGCTGTCTTCATTAGTAAAAGCTCCACATAGGTTCTACCACAGGGACATCTCTGCCCATGGCTGAGCAGGTAACCTTTCTATGCACCCAGATCCTTCCAAGCCGCCATTGGGGATATTTGTCAGTCTTCAGTGTAGCAAACAAGTGAAAGGAGTATTGTTTACCAGAAGAAAGAGTTTCATCACTTTCTAAATGGAAAGGAAGCAGGCACAGGTCATTTACTAGATAGTAGGTTTCTTAAGAGACCAGGACCTTTTTGATGGCACACACTTGTCCAACTGAGCTCCTAGCAACAGCATCAATACATCAATCGAAAGAGGATCCTATTCAGAAGGTCATGGGTTCAAGTCCCACTCCAGAGACTTGAGCACAAAATCTAGACTGACACTCCTGTGCAGTCCTGAGGGAGTGCTGCACTGTCAGAAGTGCAGTCTTTCTGGTAAGACCCGAGTCAAACCGAGACCTGTCTGCCCTCTCAGGTGGATGTAAAAGATACCATGCCATAATTTTAAAGAAGAGCAGATACCAACCTAAAGCAGATGATCTGGTCATTCATTTAATTTCTGTTTGCGCAAATTGGCTGCTGCATTTCCTACATTGCAACGGTCACTACACTTTGAGATGTTCTGAGGTCATGAAAGGCGTGATATAAATGGAAGTTCTTTCTTTATTTCTTTATTCTATTAAAGTGGAGGTGTTGTTAGACCAATAAAATATGAACATGCAAGTGAATGAGCAACACTCTGGAAGTAGTAATGATTCCTTCATTGTTTGCTGTCTACTGGCCGCTAATATTTGAAGGAGCAGGCAGATAGGGGACTACTGGGGCCCTGGCTACTGATGAACAGACATGGAATATAGATACAGTGCAGCATCAATCATTGGCTGAGAGGAAAGAAAGAAAGACTTGCATTTATATAGTGCCTTTTGAAATGTAGTCTCTTGTAATGTAGCAGCCAATTTGTGTAAAGCAAGGTCCCACAAGCAGCAATGAGATAACTGACCAGATGATCTGTTTTAGGTGTTGGATGAGGTAGGATACCGGGGAGAACTCCCCTGCTCTTCTTCAAATAGTACCATAGGATCTTATACATTCATCTGAGAGGGCAGGTCTCACGTCTCAACCAAAAAGCAGCACCTCTGACAGTGCAGCACTCCCTCTGTAGTGCCAGCCTAGGTTTTGTACTTAAGTCTCTGAAGTGGGACTATAAACCTACAACTTTTATGACTCAGAGGTAAGAGTGCTATCACTGAGCCACAGAGAGAAGGAGGAAGAAATGCAGCAAGGGCAAGTCCTATCAATCCACGATTGACAGGATTTTCACCCAGATCTGTTACTCAGCTCATTCTTGACCTGTCTAATCAATCTGAGCAGAATACACTGGCCCTAAGAACATTGTGCCAATCATAAATAAAAGGGTGCATGGCAAATCAAAATGGCTAACTAGATATGTGCAAGGACAAATTAGACTTAAGCAAAAATATAATTCACAGGAGAATAGAAACAAATATTGTGCGAAATTAAGAGAAACAAAAGCAGCCAAGAGATTACTGGAGAAGAAGTTAGTCGACAATTGTGATAGCAATGGCAAAAGCTTTTTTAGCTACATTAGGAGTCAGAGGACTGTTTTACAGACTGTATAGGGCCATTGAAAGATGCCCTAGGATAGATTGAAATGGACTTGCAAGGTATGGAGTGGTGTCAAATGATTATTTTGCATCAGTCTTCACTCTTGTGGACCATGTTCAACCACCATCTATGGGTTGCACTATAGATAAGAAAATTGCAAGTATTAAAATAGCTGAGGGTATCATTTCAGAAAAAATAAGGAACCATATAATAGATCAGGCTGCTGGTCCAGGTAACATCCACCCGAGGATGATTAAAGAGATGGGACGTGTGCTTTGCAGGCTCCTTGCCCATATCTTTAACAGCTCACTAGAATCTGGGATTGTTCCCTTGGTTTGGAAGGATGCTCATGTTGTTCTGATTTTCATAAAGGGTGACAAGTCAGATCCAGGGAGCTATAGGTCCATTAGTCTGACGTCAGTTATAGGTAAGATGCTTAAAGGGATCATAAGAGATGTCCTTATGATCACTTGGATAGAGAAAGATTCATCAGAGACACTCAACACGGCTTCTGGAAAAGAAGATCTTGTCTTACCAAATTGCTAGAATTTTTTGAAGAAGACCCTTGTTTAGTGGATGAGGGTTTTCCGGCAGACATTATCCACGTGGATTTTCAGAAAGCCTTTGATAAGGTAACTCACAATAGGTTATTCTACAAAACAAAATCTTGTGGAATTAGTGGGAAGTTGCTAAAATGAATAAGAATTGGCTCCATTCCCATAAACAGAAAGTTGTTATTGACAGCTGTGGATATGCTCGGAGATCGGTTACCAGTGGTGTACCACAATAATTGATGTTAAGGCCTATGGTTTTTTACTATCTTCATAAATGATCCAGATATCGGTGTTGGGGGAATGGTCCATAAGTCTGCGAATGTTACAAAATTTGTGCAAGCATACGGACTGTGGAGGAGAACAAATTTGGGATGCACTGGGAATGGGCCAAAATCTGTCAAATGGTATTTAACCTGGATAAGCGTGGTGTTATGCATATGGGCAGGACCAACATCAAGTATACTTACACTTTACATGGAACAGAACTGAAATCAGTTGAAGGAGAAAAGGATCTTGGGGTTATAGTTCATAATTCTCTAAATGTTCATGCATATAAGTTACACAAGGGTAGGGCTAGGTTAGATGTTAGGTGGTTCTTCTTTTGTCAGAACTACGGACCGAGTTGCTGAATCGTGCGTTGACTGCTGACTCTCTGCAAACCTTCAAAAGAGAGCTGGACCAGTTCCTGGCTGGGGCAGAGATCAAGAAAGGGTAGGTGAAACACCAGGTAATATAAGTATGGTCAATGTGGGCTCTTGGACTTGTTTCTGACTGCCTAAGGGAGTCGGGGGGAAATTTTCCAGATTTTATTTTTCCCTAATTGGCCTTGGGGTTTTATCTAGGTTTTTTTTTTTGCCTCTTCCAGGAGATGACATGGCTGCTGGTGGGTGGGGGGCATCCAATCACGATGCTTCAGGCATCGCGACTGTCTGGGGGCAGCTTTGATGAAACAAGTGGTCTTTTCCTGCCCCTCATTTTTCCTATGTTCATATTACAATTACATTAGCTCCCATACAGTCCCATCGACCCTTAATCTACATAACCCTTCGCAAGGAGCATTCAGAACTAATAAAGTGCATCCTGCTTAATCCCCTTACATGTAGTGTTCTTTATATGTGCTTTACTGCTTCTTACCCTGATCATAGCATTTGGTGTGTGTCCTCTGCTTTCTAATCCAGCGTTTCCTCTAAGTACTATCTCAGGGAGAGCAATAAGTGTAGTGGCAAGCCTACTGCCCCTCGATGTGTGCCTCATGGGATTTGAATGGCCATGTACCTCCTTGTGCTCAGTTATGAAATGACCCAGGAGCTACTGCCAGCACTTTGGCTGGCTGTTTAGGGTCGCTGCAAAACATTTCATGACTCATTTGAGGGACCTGACTGGATTGGATGCATGTGGCCTCTCGGAGAGGCAGCTGCCTCACTCGTGCCTTGTTCTACTTTGCCCCAGCTGCTCAGCATTCCTTCCATGTCACCATGGCATAGGCCATTCTCCCCCACTGAGGAGTGTGAAACTACCACCAAACCAATCGGCTGCCATTCTGGAAGTGAGAAGCTGTTTGGTGTTCCTCCAATTCTGGCCTCTTGAGCATCCACGATTTCTTTCGCCCCCACCATTGGCGGCCGTGCCTTCAGCTGTCTAGGCCGTAATCTCTGGAATTCCCTCCCTAAATCTCTCCGCCTCTCTACCTCTCGCTGCTCCTTTAAAACGCTTCTTAAAACCTACCTCTTTGGCCAAGCTTTTGGTCACCTGTCCTAATATCTCCTTATGTGGCTTGGTGTCAAATTTTGTCAGATAACACTCCTGTGGAGCGCCTTGGGACGGTTTACTACAATACAAATCTAAGCTCTTGTTGTTGCAAGTTAGAGCCCTGGGTTTCAATAGCCACAGTCACAGCATTCATGAGAGAAACAGCGTCTGTACTTTGGACTGTTGACCAGAAACGATTCCCCACAGATGCCCACAGAGTTGCTGCTCACTTGGACCACAGGTTTATCAATCCCTCATACATTGCTGCAGCGATGTCAGAGATCCTCTACGCAGAGTCTCCAACATACAGCAGGCCGCTCTCAACATTCTCCAAGAAGAACTACATGAAGTACTTGTGCTCATTTATGAGCAACCCTCAATAGGCAACTCATCCATGGCCCCTGCAGCAGAGAAACATTTGGCCCTGGGTCTCCACTCAGCTGGCTCCTGCTCCTCGACTGTCACGTCCACTTGCTCCTCCTTACTTGTGACTCTAAATGAATCTTCCACATTGGATATGTCTGGGCTGACGCGTGTGCAATGTTTGTGACAGGAGTGATGGGCCGGGTTTCTTGTGCACTCTGGGAATAGTATCATCATCTTTGGAGACCCCTAGAAAAAGCGAAATGAAATCTGTTATTATTTGTATGCTGCCTATCTGAAATGGCTGGATGAAGAGCTCCAAGGCAAATACATTGAGTGCCCTGTTCCTGTCCTGTGCAGAATGAATGTGGGTGTTACAAATTTCATAGGTCTGCACTGGATATTCTCAGGCACAGAATAACTGGTTATTCCCATAAGCAGACATCGTGTCCCTTACGATCAGGAGTACCACTCTTCCTACCATAAAATAGCTAACCATGCATTCTGCTTCTATTATAAGCTAAGATGACTTACAAGTTAGCTGTTTCTGAGCTAACTGGCACGTATTTCTTCTGTTACATGTCCTGTGCTTTCATACCAAAGCTTCAAGCTTCTCAATCTCTCTGACTGACTGACTAGAGAGTGAAATCTCTCTGTGTCTCTGACTGCCTCAGACTTCCCTTTTCTAGAGAGAGAGAAAACAAAGACTAGCTCTCTATGTCGAGGATTGGCTCGCTGAGTTGCCAATCAAAGTCACCACCTTGAATGAAAAAATACTCCCTCAGTGTGGAATTTCATAGCACATGTATTATCTATTCAGTCAAGCCCCCCCTGCTGGTCATAATGAATTAAAACCATTCGACATTAGAGTGCAAACTGCTATAAAATGTACCCGACAAATTCCCATTGTCTCAAAGCTGATATAACATCCAAAAGTAAATAAACTGATGTATATAATGATTGGCCTACCTGGTCTTCCACTCCGAGAATCACCCTAAACAACATTCTAAATAGCTTCTGTATCTCTGCGAGGTAATCCTCTGAAAGCTGAATCTGATTTTATACCAATAACATAAAACAAATTAAAACAAAGTTGCCAAATAGGCAAAAATCCCAAAATGCGCATGGATAGGTGCTGAATTCCAAGGTAAATACATTGAGTGTCACGTAGAATGAACATGGGTCTTAGTCAAAGAGGAGGTTTAAAGGGGGAGGAGGAAGGTGAAGGAAATCTTGATGAACTACAATGACACAACCAAGCTCTCCCTTGCCAAAACCTTTAATTGGCTCCACTCTAACTATTTGCAGGATTGTCTCTTCATGTCAAGAGAGCGACCCCAAAAATCCACAGCCATTCTGGTCTACTTCTGCCATAACTATGATGGGGGTTTGCGGGCCGAACCGGAAACAGGAGCAAAACCCGGTCACACCCGGTCCCAACCTCGTGGCAAACTTTCTGGGATGGTCTTGTTTACCATTTTAAGAGGGAGCAGGGCCAGAGGCAGGCATTATATATGTCAGGACTTCACACCGAGGGCCTTCAGAGGAACCTGGCAATGGGTTGGTGTACATGGGTGGCCAGTCCAGGATCAAGACCTGGACTTCAGAAGAGTTGTACATCCAGCTTTTTTTTAAGTTTTAAAGCTGCTCCCTTTGTAAGGGAGTCACAGTGGCACCTCCATGTTTGTTCAGGGGGAGTCCTGGCACACCCCAAACCTGACTTTACGACTTCTTTGGTATGAGGTGGAGCACCCCAGATACAACACTAGCCGCCAAAAGCATTGGAATCATGGGATCTCCCAACCCCATGAATGTTAGTGGGGTGATGGTAGGCCGGTCAACAGTTACACTGAGAATTCTGGCCCGTGGTTTTTTGGAGCCAATGTCTTTAGGTTTCCATAGCCACTACCAGTTCTTGCCATCTTTCTATGGTTTGAAGAACTTAGAGTGCCACCCAGTGTCCAACCAACTTCCCACCATGTGTGAATACAAAGCAACATGCAAGTACTTTCAGGTACTGGTTTGATTTGGTGCCATTTATAATTTTATTATGAATCAGCCACCAGGTTCAAGATGCAAATATAGGTATTAAAGCTCAATGTTAGGGCTCATTTGCTCATGCCGCGCCACAGTGCTTGCCACATGCACACTGTGGTCAGAGATTTAGACTTGTCAACTGGTGGCCAGCCTTACCTTGGTCAGGGAGCCTTTTCCTCATCTGCTCTCATGGTCTATGGATGTGTACTACTAACATTATGACAAGCTTGCTGCACATTATAACACTGAGGAGGGTTCTCCACAGCCCCAAAATATGGGATCTCTCCTCTGAGCCACCTCTTTCCGGAGAACATCTAAGCCATCTTCTTCAAATTGGGTAGTTCTTCCCTCCCTTCTTCGGCCATCTTCTATTTCGTGGTTTGTCGATTTTCAGCAGGTCACTAAACAGGCTAGTGTCAAGTTGGAACTGCAGCTCTTTAAGAACTGCTGCTCTTCATATTGTCACCTCGCCAAAAATGAAAAATGAAAATATTCTAATTATTCTATTTATAGTCACGAGGCAATCTGGCCGAGTCAAGTGAGGTTAGCTGGCCACTCCTGTCCCTATGAGACTATTGCGATACCAGAACCATTCAGCTGGGATTGCTTAATCCACAATACAGGCCTTAGACACAAAGTTCCTCTGTCATGATTTGATCAATAAGGTGCTGTTCCATGACTGTTTTCTGCTAAAGGCTGAATTGGACCCAACAGAAACAAATAGGAGAACTTGAAGAAAAAATGAAGCAGTAAGCCAATACAGCATGCATCCAAAATATCTACGTTTACCATGTAAGGCTAACAGTGAAAATTCTACATAATATAACCTTTACATGTAGATGTCTTCATTGTATTTGAATGAATTTTATGAATTTCAGCAGTCTAAAGATACCATAAGATGATGGAGCAGATTTTCCTCTCCAATTTTGGGCGTGAATGGGTTGTCAACATGCTGAAAGTTGCAGCATTGCCCAGTTCCCGTCGACATCCAAATCGCCATCATTTTGATGGGGTCATAGGAACATAGGAAACTAGCAAGAAATATAAAAACTGACAGTAAAAGTTTCTACAAGTATATAAAAAGGAAGAAAGTAGCTAAAGTAATCATTGGTCCCTTAGAGGATGAGACTGGGAAATTATTATTGGAAAACAAGGAAATGGCAGAGGAATTGAACAGATATTTTGTATCTGTCTTCACAGTGGAAGACACTGATAACATACCAATAATAGTAGATAATCAACGGGCAAAGGGGAGGGAGGAACTAAAAACAATCACTATCACTAGAGAAAAAGTACTAGGTAAACTAATGGGTCTAAAGGCTGACAAGTCCCCTGGATCTGATGGCTTGCATCCAAGGGTCTTAAAGGAAGTGACTACAAAGATAGTGGATGCATTGGTTGTAATCTTCCAGAATTCACTAGATTCTGGAAAGGTCCCAGCAGATTGGAAAACTGCAAATGTAACACCCCTATTCAAGAAGGGAGTGAGACAGAAAGCAGGTAACTATAGACCAGTTAGCCTAACATCTGTCATTGGGAAAATGCTAGAATCCATTATTAAGGAAGTAGTAGCAGGACACTTGGCGACTCATAATACAATCAAGGAGAGTCAACATGGTATTATGAAGGGGAAATCGTGTCTGACAAATTTATTAGAGTTCTTTGAGGAAGTAATGGGCAGGGTGGATAAAAGGGAACCAATGGATGCAGTATATTTGGATTTCCAAAAGGCATTCGATAAGGTGCCACATAAAAGATTACTGCACAAGATCAGAGCTCATGGTGTTGTGGGTAATATACTGGCATGGATAGAGGATTGGCTAACTAACAGAAAACAAAGAGTCGGGATAAAAGGGTCATTTTCAAAATGGCAATCTGTAACTAGTGGGGTGCCGCAGGGATCAGTGCTGGGGCCTCAACTATTTACAATATATATCAATGACTTGGATGAAGGAACAGAGTGTCTTGTGGCCAAATTTGCTGATGATACAAAGATAGGTGGAAAAGCAAGTTGCGATGAGGACACAAAGTGTCTGCAAAGGGATATTGACAGGTTAAGCGAATGGGCAAAAATTTGGCAGATGGAATATAATGTGGGAAAATGTGAAGTCGTCCACTTTGGGAGGAAAAATAAAAAAGCAAAATATTATTTGAATGGAGAAATACTACAAAATGCTGCGGTACAGAGGGATCTGGGTGTCCTCGTACATGAAACACAAAAAGTCAACATACAGGTGCAGCAGGTAATCCGGAAGGCAAACAGAACGTTGGCCTTTATTTCTAGGGGAATGGAGTATAAAAGCAGGGAAGTCATGGCTACAACTGTACAGGGTGCTGGTAAGACCACACCTGGAGTACTGCGTACAGTTCTGGTGCCCTTATTTAAGGAAGGACATACTTGCATTGGAGGCAGTTCAGAGAAGGTTCACTAGGTTGATTCTGGGTATGGGAGGTGTTGTCTTATGAGGAAAGATGAACAGGTTGGGTCTATACTCATTGGAGTTTAGAAGAATGAGAGGAGATCTTATTGAAACATACAAGATTCTGAGGGGACTCGATGGGGTAGATGCTGAGAGGATGTTACCCCTCATGGGGGAATCTAAAACTAGGGGGCATAGTCTCAAAATAAGCGGTCGCCTGTTTAAGACGGAAATGAGGAGGAATTTCTTCACCCAGAGGGTCGTGAATCTTTGGAATTCTTTACCCCAAAAAGCTGGGGAGGCTGAATCATTGAATACATTCAAGGCTGAGTTAGAAAATTTTTGATCAGCAAGGGAGTCAAAGGATATGGGGAAAAGGAGGGAAAGTGGAGTTGAGGTAAAAATCAGATCAACCAAGATCTCATTAAATGTCGGAGCAGGCTCAAGGGGCCGAATGGCCTACTCCTGCTCCTAGCTTTTATGGTCTTATAGGAATAGTAGTCGGCCATTCAGCCACTCGAGCCTGTTCTGCCTTTCCATGAGATCATAGCTGATCTGTATCCTAACTCCATTTACCCACCTTGGCTCCATATCCCTTAATACTCTTGGCCAGCAAGAATCTATCGATCTCAGATTTAAAATTATTAATTGAGCTAGCATCGATAGCTTCTTGCGGGAGAGTGTTCCACACTTCTACCACCCCTTGCATGAAGGAGTGTTTCCTAACTTCTCTCCTGAATGGCCTGGCTCTGATTTTAAGGTCATGCTCCTTTGACTGAGACTCCTCCATCAGCCGAAAAAGTTTCTCTCTATCCAACCTATCAATTCCTTTCAAAATCCTAAAAACCTCATTCAAATCACCCCTTAACCTTCTAAATTCCAGGGAATACAAGCCTAGTTTATGTAATCTCTTCCTCATAATCTAACCCTTGGTAACATTCTGGTGAATGGGTCCTTCATATGGGCGGCTCAGAAGCCCACTGAAAACAGTAAGATGCCTCATTAGCCCATGCAAATCAGAGTCCTATGGCATACATTGGACCCCGATGCAATTTTGGGCTTCCACTGGGCAGGCCCCCGTCCCAGTGAAACATTCCATGGAGCGACCTAACCAGCAGCCTTTTAAGGAGCCACTATAGGCCACCCCGAAAACGGAAAAGATAAATTTTGAGAATTATTTTTGTGGGGCCAAGAGGACTATGGCTTTGACGTCAGTGGAAGTAAAAATGGGTAGAGATGTAAAATGGGCTGCCGACTCGCTATCACTCGTTTTACACTATCGCACAAAGTCAAGGTCTACCCCAATAATTCCATGATGCTAGTAAATTCTGGGAATAAGGACAGTAAAAGGAAGATTCCATAAATGGTAAGACAGAGTGGAGGATCAGAGAGACCTTAGATACATAGGTCTGTAAAGGTAGAAGTGCAAATAGAAATGGCCATAAAGAGAGAACTGGGATTCTGGGTTTTATACATATGGGCATTCAATATAAAGACAAGGAAGTGATGTTAAACTTTTTCAAGATATTATTTGGGACATAGTTGGAATATTGCATGTAGTTCAAGGCACTCCATTATTGGAAGGATATTAGAACCATTGGAGGGGTATAGTAGGGATACACTAGAATGAGAGGTTATAGTGCTGATGGACTGAAAAAAGGAGCTTCTCTTGACTGGAACAGAGACATCTAAGGGTGGATTTAACAGAGCTTTTCAAAATTATAAAAGGTTTTGGGAGGATAAATAGTGAAAGATTGTTTCCACGAGTTTCACACAGAAGGTTCTTAGAACAGGGAATGCTTTACCACAAGTAGCTACCGAGGCTGAGATTATAACGTCATTTAAAAGGGAATGGGATAAGTGTTTGAAAAGTGAGAAAATAAACAAATATGTAGAAAGGGCAAGGAAATGGGATTAGAAACATTAGCTCCCAGTTGAAGCATTAACATTGACACAGGCATCATAGACCGAATAGTTTTCTCTGTGCTGTAATTTCTGCGGCTATGTGTTGGTTTAGTTCTCTCCAAAGTGTGCTTGTCAAACATACACTTGCCCACGCCATTGTCTGGGGTACCAAGTTTCTTCAAGTTGGTGATGTCAACACCAAGTTCCAGGCCACCCTCAGTTGCTCAAGCCATTTTGTAGCACGAGGCCCAGGTATCGGAGCGTGTTGCTGATGTTTCCCTCGTACCCATGCTCTAAGGTACACATCCCATTTGGATGCAACTCCTCCACACATTAATCACAGGGAAATTACAACGGATACCAAGTTCCCAACACATATAACACTTATTACAACAAAGTTCATGGTTGACATGGGGTAAATCATGGACACACACAATAAACATATTTGGATGACATTTTGGAAAATGAACAAATTTGCTTACAGCTGTGCTTAGGTTGCACTCCTTTATATATTATATCCTATGCAACAGCTTCAACCATATCATATGGGTAAGGAACAGAATATAGGTCAAAATAATCCATCCATCTTCAAAAATAACATGGTCTATTGCTGAGTGGCACTAAAACATAAGCTAAGCAAGGAACAGGACAGATAGTATGGGAGAAAAGGTTGCATCAACAACAAGGTTCCCTTCATTGAAGTGTTGCCCCAATCCTTCTTGTCAATTCAAGTTCATCTTCCCTCCTCCATAACAAGTGATTCCAGACTCTTACAGATGCTTTGGCATGTTCCACCATGATCTCCAGGTGGACTCCTATGTTGACTATTTGCAATGCACAGCACATCACAATGAATCTACCACCTTCTCCGTCAAGAACAAGAAGAGGTTTCACTATAAGTAAAAACAAGCTTTGGTGAAGGAAAACCATCAATAAGAACATAAGAAATAGGAACAGAAGTAGGCCATCCGGCCCCTCAAGCCTGCTCTGCCATTCAACAAGATCATGGCTGATCTTCTACCTCAACGCCATTTTCCTGCACCATCCCCATATCTCTTGATGCCTTTAATATCTAGAAATCTATCGATCTCTGTTTTGCATGTACTCAATGACTGAGCCTCCACAGCCCTCTGGGGTAGAGAATTCCAAAGATTCACCACCCTCTGAGTGAAGAAATTTCTCCTCATCTCAGTCCTGAATGGCTTACCCCTTATCCTGAGACTGTGACCCCTGGTTCTAGACTCCCCAGCCAGGGGAAACATCCTCTCTGCATCTACCCTGTCGAGCCCTGTAAGAATTTTGTATGTTATAAGAACATAAGAACATAAGAAATAGGAGCAGGAGTAGGCCAATCGGCCCCTCGAGCCTGCTCCGCCATTCAATAAGATCATGGCTGATCTGATCCTAACCTCAAATCTAAATTCATGTCCAATTTCCTGCCCGCTCCCCGTAACCCCTAATTCCCTTTACTTCTAGGAAACTGTCTATTTCTGTTTTAAATTTATTTAATGATGTAGCTTCCACAGCTTCCTGGGGCAGCAAATTCCACAGACCTACTACCCTCTGAGTGAAGAAGTTTCTCCTCATCTCAGCACAGACACAGACAGGGAGAGAGGCACAGACAGAGAGAGAGAACATAAGAACATAAGAACATAAGAAATTGGAGCAGGAGTAGGCCAATCGGCCCCTCGAGCCTGCTCCGCCATTCAACAAGATCATGGCTGATCTGATCCCAACCACAAATCTAAAGAACACAAGAAGTCGGAGCAGGACCCGGCCACATAGCCCCTGGGCCCTCTCCGCCACCCACAGGGCATTGACCGATCCGAACTCAGCTTCATGTCCAATTTCCTGCCCGCTCCCCATAACCCCTAATTCCCTTTACTTCTAGGAAACTGTCTATTTCTGTTTTAAATTTATCTAATGATGTAGCTTCCACAGCTTCCTGGGGCAGCAAATTCCACAGACCTACCACCCTCTGAGTGAAGAAGTTTCTCCTCATCTCAGTTTTGAAAGAGCAGCCCCTTATTCTAAGATTATGCCCCCTAGTTCTAGTTTCACCCATCTTTGGGAACATCCTTACTGCATCCACCCGATCAAGCCCCTTCACAATCTTATATGTTTCAATAAGATCGCCTCTCATTCTTCTGAACTCCAATGAGTAGAGTCCCAATCTACTCAACCTCTCCTCATATGTCCGCCCCCTCATCCCCGGGATTAACCGAGTGAACCTTCTTTGTACTGCCTCGAGAGCAAGTATGTCTTTTCTTAAGTATGGAGACCAAAACTGTATGCAGTATTCCAGGTGCGGTCTCACCAATACCTTATATAACTGCAGCAATACCTCCTTGTTTTTATATTCTATCCCCCTAGCAATAAAAGCCAACATTCCGTTGGCTTTCTTGATCACCTGCTGCACCTGCATACCAACTTTTTGATTTTCTTGCACTAGGACCCCCAGATCCCTTTGTACTGCAGTACTTTCCAGTCTCTCGCCATTAAGAAAATAACTTGCTCTCTGATTTTTCCTGCCAAAGTGCATAACCTCACATTTTCCAATATTATATTGCATCTGCCAAATCTCCGCCCACTCACCCAGCCTGTCTATATCCCCTTGCAGGTTTTTTATGTCCTCCTCACTCTCTACTTTCCCTCCCATCTTTGTATCATCTGCAAATTTTGATATGTTGCACTCGGTCCCCTCCTCCAAATCGTTAATATAGATTGTAAAGAGTTGGGGACCCAGCACCGACCCCTGTGGAACACCACTGGTTACTGGTTGCCAGTCCGAAAATGAACCATTTATCCCAACTCTCTGCTTCCTGTTCGATAACCAATCCTCCACCCATGCCAGAATATTACCCCCAATCCCGTGATTTTTTATCTTAAGTAATAATCTTTTATGTGGCACCTTGTCGAATGCCTTCTGGAAGTCTAAATACACTACGTCCACTGGTTCCCCTTTATCCACCCTATACGTTATATCCTCGAAGAACTCAAGCAAATTTGTCAGACATGACTTCCCCTTCATAAAGCCATGCTGACTTTGTCCTATTAAATTATGCTTATCTAAATGTTCCGTTACTGTCTCCTTAATAATAGACTCCAAAATTTTACCCACCACAGATGTTAAGCTAACTGGCCTATAATTTCCAGCCTTCTGCCTACTACCCTTTTTAAATAACGGTGTTACATTAGCAGTTTTCCAATCTGCCGGGACCTCTCCTGAGTCCAGGGAATTTTGGAAAACTATCACCAAAGCATCCACAATCCCTACTGCCACTTCCCTCAAGACCCTAGGATGGAAGCCATCAGGTCCAGGGGATTTATCCGCCTTGAGTCCCATTATTTTACTGAGTACCATCTCTTGAGTGATTTTAATCGTATTTAGCTCCTCCCCCCCGAGAGTCCCCTGTTTGTCCAGTGTTGGGATATTCTTAGTGTCCTCTACTGTAAAGACTGAAACAAAATATTTGTTCAGCATTTTTGCCATCTCCATGTTTCCCACCATTAATTTCCCGGTCTCATCCTCTAAGGGACCTATGTTTGCCTTAGCCACCCTTTTTCTTTTTATATAACTATAGAAACTCTTGCTATCTGTTTTTATATTTTTTGCTAATTTCTTTTCATAATCTAACTTCCCTTTCTTAATCAATCCTTTAGTTACTTTTTGCTGTCTTTTGAAGAATTCCCAATCTTCTATCCTCCCACTAAGTTTGGCTACCTTATATGTCCTTGTTTTTAGTCGGATACTATCCTTGATTTCTTTACTTAGCCACGGGTGGCTGTCATTTCTTTTACACCCTTTTTTCCTCAGTGGAATATATTTATTTTGAAAGTTGTAAAATAACTCCCTAAATGAACACCACTGCTCATGTACCGTCTTACCCTTTAATCTATTTTCCCAGTCCACTTTAATCAATTCCGCTCTCATACCATCATAGTCTCCTTTATTCAAGCTCAGTACGCTTGTTTGAGAATCAACCTTCTCACCCTCTAATTGGATATGGAATTCAACCATGTTGTGGTCGCTCGTTCCAAGGGGATCCTTAACTAGGACATTATTAATTAATCCTGACTCATTACACAGGACCAGGTCCAAGGTTGCCTGCCCCCTTGTAGGATCAGTTACATACTGCTCAAGAAATCCATCCCTGATGCACTCAATGAACTCGTCCTCAAGGCTGCTCTGCCCAATTTGATTTGTCCAGTTAATATGATAATTAAAATCCCCCATAATTATGGCTGTTCCCTTATTACATGCTTCAATGAGATCATCTCTCATTCTTCTAAACTCTAGAGAATACAGGCCTAGTCTACTCAATCTCTCCTCATACGACAATCCCGCCATCCCAGGAATCAGTCAGGTGACCCTTCGTTGCACTCCCTCTATGGCAAGTATATCCTTTCTTAGATAAGGAGACCAAAATTGTACACCATACTCCAGGTGCGGTCTCACCAAGGCCATATATAATTGCAGTAAGACACCTTTACTCCTGTACTCAAGTCCTTTTGTAATAAAGGCCAACAAATCATTTGCCTTCCTAATTGCTTGCTGCACCTACATGTTAGCTTTCAGTGACTCATGTACAAGGACACCCAGGTCCCTTTGAACATCAACATTTTCCAATCTCTCACCATTTAGAAAATAAAAAATTTAAAAATTGAACCTTCAATGATGACTGCTGGAGTTTGCTTAAAACTAAGATAACTTTGGAACTACTTTTAGATGTGATATCCAAGTAGATACATTAAAAGTAGTTTATCAATACAAGAAATGCAGTCAAGAATTCCCCAATGAATAAAAAGGGGGGCAATGATTAAAAAGGGGAGCAATGATAACGGCTGAGACAGAAGAAAGACTAGAACATCTCATTATTGAAACCCTGAAATAGCAAAGAAGGATGAATCTGAGTGACTTAGTATAGAATGCAAATGTTTGAATGAGGTTACATACATGATGGAGAGTCACAGCAGGTGGCAATGTGGAGTTAAGCATTTCAGGATCTGAGATTTTCCCAACTGATACTAATCAATCAAGGTGATTCCCTTTGGTAAAACTACATTTATCCCTCAACGGAGATGGCATCAACACCATATGATGCCCTTCAGTATCCTCACATTATTCGTCTAACGTTTAATACATCAACTGCATTGACACTTGGGTTTACATTTTGCTAACTTGGCAACATTATTTCCATCTTTTAAACACCGACAGAACTTGGGTAAAATGTTGAACAAACTAAGGAAAGAATGGTCTTACCTGCAGGACAGAGAAATGTGATTGCAGCAAATAGAAACTGAAGTATGCAATATCCAGAGAAAGAATTTCACCTGATCCAAAATAAGTTGTTTCAACAGGAATGTTGAAATATTCGATCCATGTCAAGCGAAGTGTGAGATATTCCCCAGTTTCTCAGATTATGCAACCAGTGTAGACAATGCAATTAGAAGCTAATAAAAATTTACAAAACCATTTAGTTCTCTGCTGCAAAAAGCGTGCAAAATATAAGTGATCAGGTGTGATGGAGGATGAGGTGACAAAATCCTTGATTTCACTCAATCATTGCTACTGTAGACAAATGGGAGGGTGAAATACGGCTAGGATCAATTCTGCACTGGCAAATTGATGGTCAAAAACCTAACCGGCCTGGCAGGAAACTGATGGGATTGGATCGAACGGCTGTTTTACACCCCACCCGATTTTACTTTACGTTGACTTCGATTGAAAATAAAATCAGCCAGGGTGTGAAACAGGAGGCCGACGAGATCCTGTCAGTTTCCCACCGGGCAGGTTAGGTTAAAGTTACCTACATGGGCAGAATCTTCCAGAAGTTGGCAACGTCTCCCTAATTTTTCACCAAGTGGTAGAAACTTGGGTTTTACCCAATTATTACAGCAGTCTGATTACAGGATCACAAGATAAATACAGACAAGGAAGGCCATTTGACCCATTGCAGATCAGGCATCTAAAAAGATGCTAAAGTCTCCCCATTGCAGCATCCAATTGTTTTGGGGGTACTTAAGCATTGGTCTATCCCATGCTAAATGGGAAATGATCTAGCAATTTAGCCAATTATTAATGAATAGATCTAGAATCAGGTGCAATAATAGATCACAGTTAAAGGTTTCACACATGTGGAATTAATGATTACTCAGAGTGGGTTTGACAACTATACAGAATCTCTTTGCTTAAGATAGCCACAGCAATTGTTCTGTCTCTAAAGAGGAGTATGACCTGAACTCATGCAATGATGGAAAAAGAAGTCCTTCAGGTGGGATACATATCTTGGAAGAGTACTTATGGCCATTGATGAATGTCTTAGAAGAAAAGTGTGTGAGGAAATTCAATTTGACCAAGGAGGTCATCGCAGAGATCTGTGAGTTGATTGCTCCAGAAATGGTCACCTTCAGCTGCCTTGACTTCTTGGGGGGCAGGGTCCGTCCAAACACACGGCAGAAGATGTTGCAGCAAATTTGGCACACAACATCTCTACATTGTAAATTCACTCTGCAAGGATGCTACTTGAACATTGTTGGCCAAGGAATTCAAAGCAGATACTGTTCCATGCCTTTAAGTCATAAAACAATACCGGGAATTAAATCCTAGAGAGAGTTTGCCACTACATGCAGAAGTCAAGAACCATGACAAAAAATGAAGCATTTGTTTTTGTTAGTTTATCGATTGCTCTGTTTGTTGTTGGTCACAGTACACACTAGGTTGATGTTGGTTACTTTTGGCTGTTTCTACAGGGTACAAGAATATACTTCTGTCAGCTGACGGCAGAAGTATAAGGGAGTCAAGGAATATGGGTCAAATGCAGGTAGATGGAGTTGAGGTACAGATCTGCCCTGATCTAATTGAATGGCGGAACAGGCTCGAGCTGCTGAATGACTTACTTCTATTCCCAGTTTTTTGATGAGGTAACAGAGAGGGTATATGAAGGCAATGCAGTTGATGTGGTGTATATGGACTTCCAAAGGCGTTTAATAAAGTGCCGCATGGCAGGCTTGTCATCAAGATTACGGCCCATGGAATAAAGGGGGCAGTAGCAAAATGGATACAGACTTGACTGAGTAACAGGAAACAGAGAGCAGTGAACGGCTGTTTTTTGGACTGGAGGGAGGTGTATAGTGGTGTTCCCAGGGGTCGGTGCTGGGACCACTGCTTTCCTTGATATATATTAATGACTTGGACTTGGGTGTACAGGGCACAATTTCAAAATCTGTAGATGACACAAAACTTGGAAGTGTAGTGAACAGTGAGGAGGATAGTGATAGACTTCAAGAGGATATAGACAGGCTGGTGGCATGGGCGGACTCAAGGCAGATGAAATTTAATGCAGAAAAATGCAAGGTGATGCATTTCAGTAGGAAGAATAAGGAGAGGCAAGAAAACTAAAGAGCACAATTCTAAAAGTGGTACAGGAACAGAGAGACCTGAGAGTATATTTACACAAATCGTTGAAAGTGGCAGGGCAGGTTGAGAAAGCGGTTAAAAAAGCATACGGGATCCTGGGTTTTATAAATAGAGGCATTGAGTAAGGAAGTCATGATGAACCTTTATAAAACACTGGTTCGGCCACAACTGGAGTATTGCGTCCATTTTAGTTAAATGGATAGACTGGAAAAGCTGGGGTTGTTCTCCTTGGAACAGAAAAGGTTGAGAAGACATTTGATAGAGGTATTCAAAATGATGAAGGGTCTAGACAGAGTAGATAGAGAGATAGAGAGTAGATAGACTGTTCTCATTGCCAGAAGGTCAAGAACCAGAGGGCGTAGATTTAAGGTGATTGGCAAAAGAATCAAAGTTGACATGAGGAAAAACTTTTTTACACAGCGAGTGGTTAGGATCAGGAGTGCACTGCCTGAGGGGGTGGTGGAGGCAAATTCAATCATGGCCTTCAAAAGGGAGCTGGATAAGTACTTGAAAGGAAAAAAATTGCAGGGCTACGGGGATAGGGCGGGGGAGTGGGACTAGCTGGATTGTTCTTGCATAGAGCCGGCACGAACTTGATGGGCCAAATGGCCTCCTTCTGTGCTGTAAGCTTTCTATGATTCTATGATTCTATGTACCTATGTAGAAGTGAGTATCCATTTTCAAGGTCCAATGGATGTTGAAAGGTGGCTCAGCATCCTTATATCACAAAGGTAGCAAAGTTTATAAATTACTGTAAATACACTTTTTTTCTGAGTACTCCTCATTTACCTGTTCAATGTTAAATACATTGTCTGGTGGTTTCTCCAACAGACAATGTATTTCTCTGCCTGAGACAAAGTGAAAATTCAGTCCAAATAAGAAAAACGAGGAGAATCACGTGGTGGCATTGTGGTACACTCCAGCAATCTGGCGAACCATGGCAAGGGCTCTCTGTTCAATCCCCGGCTCTCAGTATCATTTACCTAGACAATGGGCAGATAAAGACACACTCCGGGCCCACAAGGGACGTGAGGTCTGCTCACAGGAGTGGTTGGTGATTCTAAACCTGACTGGAATATCTAGAGTAAGACCCAAAAATGGTAAGAACTTTGTGCACATGAAATTAGTCAAAAGCTGTAGTGTTTTTGTTCACTGAACTGGAATTTTAACTTTGATGAGGACTGGTCGATTGGCCAGTCCTGCTGAAGTAATGGAGTAATTCTCATAAGTTACAGTATATAAGTTGGAGCGTTTTGGCTTGAGGGGTTAGTACAGTAAACCGATTGTGTAGTACAGACTAGTTTCACATCAAGTGACTTGACCATTTCCACGTGTGCTATCTAACACATATCGCTGGCATCAATGGCATGACAGGGGGTGCCTATCACTTATGTCCTTAAGCGCTGCAATACAACTGGAAGTGTGGCCACGATCAAAAAAGGTCATCCCTAATTGCCCTCGAGAAGGTGGTGGTGAGCCATCTTCTTGAACCGCTGCAGTCCGTGTGGTGAAGGTTCTCCCACAGTGCTGTTAGGAAGGGACTTCCAGGATTTTGACCCAGCGACGATGAAGGAACGGCGATATATTTCCAAGTCGGGATGGTGTGTGACTTGGAGGGGAACGTGCAGGTGGTGTTGTTCCCATGTACCTGCTGCTCTTGTCCTTCTAGATGGTAGAGATCGTGGGTTTGGGAGGCATTGTTGAAGAAGCCTTGGCGAGTTGCTGCAGTGCATCCTGTGGATGGCACACACTGCAGCCACTGTGCGCGATGGTGAAGGGAGTGAATGTTTAAGGTGGTGGATGGGCTGCAGATGAAGTGAACTGCTTTGTCCTGAATAATGTCGAGCTTCTTTAGTGTTGTTGGAGCTGCATTCATCCAGGCAAATGGAGAGTATTCCATCACACTCCTGACTTGTACCTTGTAGATGGTGGAAAGGCTTTGGGGAGTCAGGAGGTGAGTCACTCGCCACAGAATACCCAGACTCTGACCTGCTCTTGTAGCCACGGCATTTATGTGCTGGTCCAGTTGAGTTTCTGGTTAATGGTGATCCCCAGGATGTTGTAGGTGGGAAATTTGGCGATGATAATGCCATTGAATGTCAAGGAGCAGTGATTGGACTCTCTCTTGTTCGAGATGGTCATTGCATGGCACTTGTCTGGCACGAATGTTGCTTGCCACTTATCAGCCCAAGCCTGGATGTTGTCCACGTCTTCCTGCATGCGGGCTCGGACTGCTTCATTATCTGAGGGGTTGTGAATGGAGCTGAACACTCTGCAATCATCAACGAACATCCCCACTTCTGACCTTATGATGGAGGGAAGATCATTGATGAAGCAGCTGAAGATAGTTAGGCCTAGGACACTGCCCTGTGGATGTCCTGCAGTGATGTCCTGGGGCTGGGATGATTGGCCTCCAATGACCACTCCAGCCACTGGAACATTTTCCCCCTGATCACCATTGACCAGTTTTACTAGGGCTTCTTGGTGCCACACTCGGTCGAACACTACCTTGATGTCAAGAGCAGTCACTCTCACTTCACCTCTGAAATTCAGCTCTTTTGTTCATGTTTGGACCAAGATTGTAATGAGCTCTGGAGTCGAGTGGTTCTGACGGAACCCAAACTGAGCATCAGTGAGCAGGTAAGTAAGTGCCTCTTGATAGCACTGCTGATGACTCCTTCCATCACTTTGCTAATGATTGAGAATTTGTCCTGCTTCTTGTGGGCAGAACATACCGTGGCAATTGTCCACATTGTTGGGTAGATGCCAGTGCTGCAGCTGTACTGGAACTGCTTGGCCAGAGGCGCAGCTCGTTCTGGAGCACAGGTCTTCAGCACCAAAGTTGGGACTTTTTCGGGACCCGTAGCTTTTGCTGTGTCCAGTACACTCACTTGGAGTGAATCAAATTGGCTGAGGATTGGCATCTGTGACGGTGGGGACCTCAGGAGGAGGCCATGAAGGATCATTCACTCAACACTTCTGGATGAAGATGGTTGCGAACGCTTCAGCCATGTCTTTTGCACTCATGTGCTGGGCTCCACCATCATGGAAGATGGGGATGTTCATGTAGCCTCTTCCTCTCGTTAAATGCTTAATTGTCCACCACCATTTGCGACTGGATGTGGCAGGACAGCAGAGTTTTGGCCTGATCCGTTGGTTGTGGATTGGTTTGGTGCTGTCTACAGCATGCTGCTTCCATTGTTTAGCATCGCATGTCGTCTTGTGTTGTAACTTCACCTGATTGGCACCTCATTTTCAAGTACACCTGGTGCTGCTCCCAGATGCTCTTCTACATTCCACATTGAACCAGGGTTGGTCATCTGACTTGTTGGTAATAGTAGAGTGAGGAATATGCCGGACCATGAGGTTACAGATTGTGCTGGAATACAATCCTGCTGCTGCTGATGGCCCACAGCGCCTCATGGATGCCCAGTTTTGAGCTGCTAGATCTGTTCTTAATCTATCCCACTTAGCAGGTGATAGTGCCACATGATACGATGGAGGGTGTCCTCAGTGAGAAGACGGGACTTCGTCTCCACAAGGACTGTGCGGTGGTCACTCCTATCAATACTGTCATGGACAGATGCATCTGCGACAGGTAGATTGGTGAAGACGAGGTCAAGTAGGTTATTCCCTTCTGTTGGTTCTCTCACGAAACCCAGTCTGGCAGCTATGTCCTTCAGGACTCAACCAGGTCGGTCAGAGGTAGTATTACCAAACCACTTGGTGATAGACATTGAAGTCCACCACCCAGAGTACATTCTGTGTCCTTGCTACCCTCAGTGTTTCCTCCAAGTGGTGTTCAACATGGAGGAGTACGGATTCATCAGCTGAGGGAGGGCGGTAGGTGGTAATCAGTAGGAGATTTCTTTGCCCATGTTTGACCTGAAGCCATGAGACTTTATTGGGTCCGGAATCAATGGGAGTCCAGACTGGCAGGGCCACTCCCTCCTGACTGTATACCACTGTGCCGCCACTTCTGGTGGGTCTGTCCTGCTGGTGGGACAGGACATACCCAGGGATGGTGATGGAGGAATCTGGGACGTTGAGTGATAGGTATGATTCTGTGAGTATGGCTATGTCAGACTATTGCTTGACTAGTCAGTGGGACAGTAATCCCAATTTTGGAACCAATCCCCAGATGAGGAGGACTTTGCAGGGTGGACTGGCCTGGGGGTGCCTTCATCGTGTCTTAATCTGATTCCTAAATCGAAGCCATGTGGTCCGTCCGGTTTTATTCTTCATATTCTTCGTAGCGGTTTGATACAACTGAGTGGTTTGCTAGGTCACCTCAGAGGGCAGTTAAGGGTCAAACACATTGCTGTAGGACTGGAGTCATGTATAGGCCAGACTGGGTAAGGACAGCAGGTTTCCTTCCCTAAAGGACATCAGTGAACCAGTTGGGATTTTACAACAATCCGACAGCTTCATGGTCACTTTTACTGATACCAGCTTTTTATTTCAATTTAGTCATTGTTTTTAAACTGTATTCAAATTCTCAAACGTGGGATTTGAGTTCACGTCTCTGGATTACTTGGTCCGTTACATAACTGCTACACTACCATACCTTTTGGGATGAGGTTCTGGTGTAAATTGTGGGAGCATCTTCACCATACAGACTGCAGGAGAAGGCCCACCACCACCTTCTCAAGGGTAACTAGGGATGGGCAATAAATGCCGGCCTTGCCAGTGATGCCCACATCCTGAGAATGAAAAAAGAACAACTGTCCACGTCACGCAAATGGAAAGTTTTGAACCAGAATAAAAAGCTGGCCTGAGCTGATGATTGGAAACCTACACAATGAAGGAGACGACACTTCCTTAGAGTCAGGACAATCTGGTGAATGCGTCGATTTTCTTAAAACAAAATTGGAAGCTTAGAAACACAGTTCATAATGACTTCTTTAATGCAGTTGCTAATATTGTGAAGTTTGAAATGATTCGAAGAAGGTCCATATTCTTGTGCTGCACATGAACTTAATAAAGTATTTTATGGCTATGTGGTGACTGCAACAGCCTTCCTGCATCTCCACTGCATAGTTAGATCACTGTAATTAATGGAACAATGTCCTCGCAGACTAAGACCCCAAATTTCCTCAGGGCTTGGGGCGAAGGTCTGGCGTAAAAGAGGCAGGAGAAGACTGGTGGGGGTAGGAAGTTGGACAGGGCCTAGAAACACCAGCGCTGTTCCATGAAAAGACAACATATTAGAATTCCTGCTGGGGGTTGGAGAGTAGTTCCCTCTGCCCCATTGATGGCCCAATGTAGGGATGGAGGCGAAGCTGGTGAGATGGTGTCGCCCTCTGAATTTCCCACTGCTTTTGCCTCCCGAGTCCGGAGTGACCCAGGACTCCAGCAAAGAAAAGTGGAAGACAGGAAAAGACCAGCTGGTCCACCGAGCCTGTCCCGTACAGTCATGGCGCAATGAAGCATCGTGCAGCCCCATTGCTCCCCAATCGCCCGACAGCCATGTACTCTCCGGGGAGAGGCAAAATAAAACTCTAGGCCAATTCAGGGGTAAAAGGGTTCTGGGAAATTCCTCTCTGAACCCAAAAGGTGTTCAAATGGGATTGCAGGAGACCACAGTGACCTTGAGGAATATCACTCAATATCCCACCTACCTTTTATACTCAGTGATACCAGCCTCAGCGAGGAACTTGTTTAGGTAATGCTCTCACTTACAATTTGTTGCATGACTGGAGACAATCTGATCAGAAGTCCCAAACAGAGACTTCACTCCTCCCTTATATAAAACTCTTTAATATTTGTGCTTAAAAAAAAACTAATTAAAAATTACATACTGTACCATTCAGTTTTCCCCATCCAGTGACGACGCACGTGTAATTATCTGGCAGTTCTTCACCCGCTAAAGGGAGACAGGTTAGTCTAATCTTGTCAGTGAAGACCACGGGCCAGGAGAGCTTTACTAAAGCTAAATCAAACCTACAAACAATAATGTACAGCTTACTTTAAAATATTTTTTTTAAAACCCTGGTTCAATTCAAATTGAATATGGGAATAAAATTTAGAGATTATTATTCACTGTACGAGCTACAAACGGGTGTTGGCAAGAATTATTAAAGCAAATCCCAAAGCAACTTGCCAAGGCTTCTTCGGCAGCGCCTCCCAAACCCGTGACCTCCACCACCTAGAAGGACAAGGCAGCGGGTGCGTGGGAACACCATCACCTCCAGATTCCCCTCCCAAGTCACACATCATCCCGTCTTGGACATATATCACTATTCCTTCGTCGTCGATGGGTCAAAATCCTGGAACACCCCACCTAACAGCACTGTGGGAGAACCTTCACCACACGGACTGCAGTGGTTCAAGAAGGCGGCTCACCACCACCTTCTCAAGGGCAATTAGGGATGGGCAATCAATGCTCACGTCCCAAGAATGAATATAAAAAAAATAATTTGTGTAACACAAGTGAATGAGAAATAATGGGTTGGATGTCTCGCCAAGGTGGGGCTCACTAGCAGGGGTGGGTTCGGGTGGAATCCCCGCTACCCCATCTCCCTAACTATGCCGCATCCCTGACACATTTTCCTGGGCCAGGGCTTATTAAATATGCAGGACCGATTGCGGCAGAATCCCCGAGGGAGCACACTGCGGCTCGCCAGCAAAGGTGGGCGGCCGTGCAATGGGGAAGAGGAGGAGGAGGAGGAGGATGAGGATGTTTTAAAGGAGGCGGAAGAGCAGCGAAGATGCCTTTAAGGGGAAGCTAGATAAGTTCATGAGGGAGAAAGGAAGAGAAGGACATGCCGATAGGATGAGATGAAATAGGGTGGGAGGAGGCTCGTGTGGAGCATAAACACCGACATAGACCAGTTGGGTCAAGGGGTTTCTGTGCTGTAAATTCTATGTAATTCTACGTAATTCTATGGACTCCTACTGAGCCCTCCTGCTGCAGGTGAGGGGCCTGAATAGACGGAGAGATGCCCTCTTTTGGGCCATCTCCCTCTAACAATGGTAATAGTGAGCTTGCTGATGCCATCCAAGGAGGTACCGCCAATCCTCTCCACCCATTCCCTTGGCGTTGGAGTTGTTTCTGGTGGGAAAGGAGGGAATCGGCCAGTTTTCCTGGGACCTACCCCCACCACCATTTAAGTGCAGCAGGGTGTGGTGGCTGAGTATCCTGCCATTTCCCTTCATTTTCTGCAACTGTATTGTTTAATTTTGGGAGGTATGGCAGAGGAATATCCAGCCCAATATTTCCCATACGACCTACCCCTTTTTTCATATTGTTATAATTTGCTCCATTTGGAACATAGGACTATAGGAACAGGAGGAGGCCATTCAGCCCCTCGGGCCTGCTCCGCCATTCAATTAGATCATGGCTGATCTGTACCTCAACTCCATTTAGCCGAACTTGCTCCATATCCCTTGATACCGTTACCCAATAAAAATCTATCGATCTCAGTCTTGAAAGATCCAATAGATCCCCAGCATCCACAGCCTTTTGGGGGAGAAAGTTCCAGATTTCCACTACCCTTTGTGTGAAAAAGTGCTTCCTGATTTCACTCCTGTATGGCCTGGTACTAATTTGAAGATTATGTCTCCTTGTTCTTGATTCCCCCGCCAGAAGAAGTAGCTTATTTACCTTATCAAATCCTTTTAACATTTTAAACACCTCAATCAGATCACCCCTCAATCTTCTAAACTCAAGGGAATACAAGCCAAGTTCATGCAACCTGTCCTCACAACTTAACCCCCTAGAAAGAAAGGGACGACTTGCATTTATATAGCGCCTTACACGACCGCAGGACCTCCCAAAGCGCTTTACAGCCAATGAAGTACTTTTGAATTGGAGTCACTGTTGTAATGTAGAAAACGCGGCAGCCAATTTGCGCACAACAAGGTCCAATAGAGAGCAAGGTGATAATAGCCAGATAATCTGTTTTTTTTTAGTGATGTTGGTTGAGGGATAAATATTGGCCCAGGTCACAGGGAGAACTCCCCCACTCTTCATCAAAATAGCAGCATGGATTTTGTTTACATCCACCAAAGAGGGCAGATGGGGCCTCGGTTTAATATCTCATCCAAAAGACAGCACCTCCAACCCTCCCTCTGTATTGCACTGGAGTATCAACCTGGATTATGTACTGAAGTTGCCGGTAGTGAGACTTGAACCCATGACCTTTCTGACTCAGAAGGTGAAAGCACTGCCCATCAAGCCACAGCTGCCACCCACACCTCCATTTCATTCTGGGTCCATCTTACTTCTATTATTGTTGCCTTTTTGTTTTAGTTTTGCTTTCCATTTCACATTTCTGTACTTTTTGGGGTTTTATTTACTCCTCTTTTCAAATATTTCATTTCTAAATGTTTCATATGAGTTTCTTTAGCCTTGGCCTAATTTATTTTATCCTGACGCTTCTCAGTGAAATAAGGAGGCTGGATTATTGCAGTTTGTATTTAATTTTTTGTTACTCTTTGACATCGCTGCCAGTTACCTTAATCTCATTTTCTGTTCTTCAACACTTTTCCTTAGGAGCGTAAAAAATCAGTGGGGTGGCAGGGGTGGGGAGTAGACTGACCAGCCCAACAGACCCACTCCATTCAAACACGGTGCAACCACAGACAACACTGACCCATCCCCTGACCACACACTCCCTTAGGAGCGGCAAACACACTGAGAGCCGGGAAGGGAGCGGGGGGAGGATTTCCAGGTGCGAAACCCGGAAGGTAAATGGGCGGGTCGCGATTGGGAGGCCATCAGTTTCACTTCCAGGTTTCGCACCCAACAGCCAGCCTGGTTGATAGGCTGGCAGGCATTTGACCAGGAAGGCCTGCTGCAGCAGACTGCAGCCGGGGATCAGAGGGAGGGATCATAGGCCGGGGAGAAGATCAGGGGCTGGGGCTGAGGAAGAGATCTGGTGGGGGGGGGGCTGAGGAAGAGATCGGAGGGCTGAGGAAGAGATCGGGTGGGGGGGTGCTGAAGAAGAGATCGGGAGAGCTGAGGAAGAGATCGGGGGGCTGAGGAAGAGATCGGGGGGCTGAGGAAGAGATCGGAGGGCTGAGGAAGAGATCGGAGGGCTGAGGAAGAGATCGGGTGGGGGGGGGGCTGAAGAAGAGATCGGGAGAGCTGAGGAAGAGATCAGGGGGCTGAAGAAGAGATCGGGGGGCTGAGGAAGAGATCGGGGGGCTGAGGAAGAGATCGGGGGGCTGAGGAAGTGATCGGAGATTGCTGGCAGTCGAGTGAAGAGCCAGAGGTAGGGGAGTCCACCATGGGCGGAGGGGTCCACCATCGGGGGGGGGGCGGGGGGGGTCAGCCGATTGGGGGTGGGGGAGGTCGGCTGATTGCGGGTGTCCTGTTGGCCAGGTGAGCTTGTTGGGCCTGGATGAAGCACTCCTGCTCCTCCAGGCCCACAAGCAGTGCAATAAAGGCCCTCACCTCATGGACCCGGCCCTTCCTGCCTGCTTTCTCCTGATGTGATTCGAAAGCGGCAGGAAGGTTAAATTCATTTTATTCTTCTAATACACAAAATATTAAGTACCTTAAGTATCTCAATGAGGTACATTGCCCTTTTATGTATCGATCGGCCAGATTTAAAGGGGAGCAGAACTTCCTGGTGTCTGCTCTCCACACGCGGATAAACCTGCCTTTGTTAAACCCAGAAGCAGGTGTGTTGGAACCAGAATGCCATCCCTCTCTGAAAACAGGGTATTTTCACTCCCCACCCTCCCCCCAACTCATCCGTCCTTGGGGATTAAAATTTACCCCACTGAGAGGCAAACCTGCAGCCAAGGTAGGGGAAACTCTGGGAAATTCCTTTTTGACTCCCTAAGGCAATAAAGCAAGGCTGCAGGAGGTCGCAGTAACCCCGAGCTGCTCATAATCACAACTAACTAGCAACTTATGACTGGACCTGTCAAGTTCCCTGTGAAAGGACTGTTGCAAATCCATAGCCACTGTCTGCTTTGAGCGTCTGTTCCTGAGGGTGATGACTGTGCAAAATGAAAAGCCCCAGATATCTAACCTAACTCTGTGCCTAAGGACATTATATACATGGCCTCTAGTCCTACCATCACTAACCATCTCAAATAACCTCTCTAACCAGGCTATATTCCAACGCTGCATCATTTTAAAAACCTTAATCATATCCCCTCTATCCTGTGTTCATCCAAAGTAAATAACCCTAACTCTTAGAATGGTTAGTTATGAAAGTAGGCTCTAAGATTTGGTATCATTCTGGTTGCCACCTTCCCAGAACCTCACTATCATTCACCACGTCCAGGGACCAAGGGCAGACCTATCAAAACATTATGTAGCCTACGTGTCGTGCTCTTCATTTTATACTTGATGGTTTGAGCAATACACCTAAAACTCTATTCAACTTCCCTAAAACTATTTCACATTATTTGTGTTCCTTTAATGAGTAACCAGCAATTACCCCAGGTGTGTTCCTT
Source organism: Heptranchias perlo (assembly GCF_035084215.1). Classification (NCBI taxonomy): domain Eukaryota; kingdom Metazoa; phylum Chordata; class Chondrichthyes; order Hexanchiformes; family Hexanchidae; genus Heptranchias; species Heptranchias perlo. Next base: position 29,599,552 of record NC_090356.1, read on the forward strand.
GCGCTGTGACCATTAACTGGTACCCTTGTATGGTATAAACATGCCTGGAGCTTCCTAATCCCAAATGCATTACATTACACTTGTCCACATTGAAGGACACAAGTGGTTCCATTAATGCCTTCATTATGAAAACCATTAATGAAAATGATGAACAGCAATGGTCCCAATGTGAACCTGCAGAGACACCAACTGTTTGTCTGTTGCATGCACTATCAGCTTGGTGTTAGATGTTAGGTACACAGTGCAGAATATAATATCCGACAAGAGTGAACCGTGTGCAGAGTACTGATGTGTTGTGTTACTCATGGGACCCTCTTTCTAATGTTGCTACAATGTCAATACAAGACTTAAGAAACAATACTGCTCTGTAGAGTAGGGAAAATATTTATAATTGTAAATGAAGATTCCATCACTCATAATTTACAGGCCTGTAGACCAAGAAAGTAAGATAAATTCCCCATCCCATAGAGTAGGGGTGTCCAACAGATAGCCTGAGGGCCGAATCCAGCCTGTTTCTTAATATTATCTGGCCCCTCACTCAGATATGATTGCTCCACCTCTTAGCATGGGCAGAGATACGAGGCCACATGGTGCAACATGAGGTTGCCTCAAGTTTTGAAGCAAGGATTAAAGTAGGCCAGTTCTGACGAAAGGTCATTGACCTGAAATGTTAACTCTGTTTCTCTCTCCACAGAAGCTGCCTGACCCGCTGAATATTTCCAACATTTTCTGTTTTTATTAAAGTGGGCCAGGATGGTCCAGGCTGGACATTCTGATTCTCCTCTCACATATAGGGGATGATTTTCAACCGCAAGGACGGGTGGGTTGGGGACGGTGGGAGTTGAAAATAGTTGTTTTTTTGGGTCGCAACTGCAAAATTTTCAGACTTTGCATTCCCAGTGGGAAGCCTGGACTTTGACGTTAAACCCAGAAATAAAGCCGGGTTGCGGTCGCGACCCAAAAAACAACTATTTTCAACTCCCACCCGCCCCCAACCCACCCGTTCTTGGGGTTTAAAATCACCCCCATAGTATCAATTCTACTTCATCTAGTAAAAGTTCAAAGCTGGATTTTTTGTTGGCTGTTGGATTTAGTAAGATTATAAAAAGACATTTTTTGTGCCTGGTTCTGCAGATACTTTCCCATACCAGCCTCTTACTAATGCAGGAAGCTCTATCTTTGATCTTGTTTCAGTGCCATCTCACCTTGCTGCTGCCTGTGTTATGACGTGTTTATTTATTTAAGGGATTTGTCTTGTTGAGGAGATTATCAGGTGGGTTGCACGCCTCAGAGTTGGCTTCAGAAGGGCTCTGCTCCCCCTCTTACTGCTGCATCCAGTGTGCATTGTGGAGTATCTCACTCCTGTTTTGGATTGAGCTATCATAAAATCATGATGCCTACACAATATAAAACTACTTTCATGATTGATGTTGGTGTGTGGGTTAGGACTTGGGCTGAGAGTCAAGGCTTGTGACTAAGCTTGGGTTTAGGGTGTTGGATGCATTTATTTCAAGAGGGTAAGTACATTACAATGGAGTATTTACTTCATGGGGGCAGTGGGGGGATGCTTTGTATTTGATGGATTCACCGGGGCTGGGGGTGGGGGAGGAATCTGTTCAGGAGGCCAATTAGTTTCATGACACTGGTCTTGATGCCATTCCCACCAGTTTTGCCTATGTCCCCATTTCCCTGTCTGTTACTCTGTGCATTCTATTGCTGCTGGCTCTGTTACTGCTGCTCACCCTCACCACTGAGTCAGTCACAAACCATGCTGTTCAATACCAGGGGGATCGGATTGTCAACGAGAAGGAAGTATTATAAGGTACGTGGATTACAGGTGCTTGATGGCCTATCTATCACAGAAATTCATGCTAACTAGTGGATCTCCCTTTATGTTGCTCATAGTAAATTGGAAGATACGGATTTTTATAAGGACAGGAGCATTATATATGTAATATACTGGTATAACTCTGTTACTGTGGGGAATCAAATGAGTGTTGCTTAAAAATAAACATATGAATGTAAAATAGATTAAACTGTAGCTAGGTATCAACATTAAATTAACTTAATTACTTGAAAATTATATTAAGTTGTGTATGAAAATAATATATATAATTTTAGAGCCTTAGGAGTAAAAGAAATAAATTAATAAAGTAAAATAGTTCAAGTTGTATATCAAAAGGTGTATGGTATATATAGAGATATACAGTAATATAATATGTATACAGTATTTATAGAATTATTTATATAAAGCGTATACAGTATTTATATAATGTGTATATAGTATTTTATATATAATTTGTAGTGGGAGCGAGAGATGGAGGAGCAGTAGAGCTGTATGTACTCAATAGTGGGATAGCAGAGCAAAATTATGATTTAAATCAAGTAAGATGGCCCACTGATGTGGAATAGCATGGCGTGTTCTTTATTTTGTATTATTATGTGAAGACAAGTTGGACGGATTGATATAGGGAGTCTGATCATATCACCAGTTCTGTATGTTCAACTTATTGTGAAATAAAGCAACTTAATGATTTGTATCTGGCCTCACCTCAACAAGAGTTTGCTCAAACTGGTCATTATCACATTCCAGTGGGCGGGATCTTGCTGTGGGCAAGTTGGCTGCTGCGTTTCCCTACATTACAACAGTGACTACACTTCAAAAGTACTTCATTGGCTTAAAAGCACTTTGGGACGTCCTGAGCTCGTGAACGACGCTATGTAAATGCAAGTCTTTCTTTTCTTTTGTTTTGAAGAGCCAGCGGCAGATTACCAATGCCATGCTGGAGGAGGGGATCTTGGTGCCTATCCCTTACTGTATCAAGTCTGGAGTGGGGTCTAGGTCGGCTCATTGGGTCAGCACCGGCTGACTGCCCAAACCACTCCGCCAGCACAATCGATGGAAGTGAGGAGCTGGAAATATCCCAAGGACAGGCAGCCTGGGGCCGGAGAGACGGCAGGAGACCGAGCTAATCAAAGAATCATACAATCATACAATCATACAGCACAGAAGGAGGACATTCGGCCCATCATGCCTGTGCCGGCTCTTTGAAAGAGCTATCCAATTAGTCCCATTCCCCTGCTCTTTCCCCATAGCCTTGTAAATTTTTCCCCTTCAAGTATTTATCCAATTCCCTATTGAAAATTACTATTGAATCTGCTTCCACCTCCCTTTCAGGCAGTGCATTCCAGATCATAACAACTCACTGCGTAAATTTCTTTTCGTCATGACGCCTCTGGTACTTTTGCTAATTACCTTAAATCTGTGTCCTCTGCCACTGGAAACAGTTTCTCCTTATTTACTCTATCAAAACCCTTCATGATTTTGAACACCTCTATTAAATCTCTCCTAAACCTTCTCTGTTCTAAGGAGAACAACCCCAGCTTCTCCAGTCTCTCCACATAACTGAAGTCCCTCATCTCTGGCACCATTCCAGTAAATCTCTCCTGCACCCTCTCTAAGGCCTTGACATTCTTCCTGAAGTGAGGTGCCCAGAATTGGACACAATACTCCAGCTAGGGCCTAACCAGTGTTTTATAAAGGTTTAGCACAACAGGCTCAGATTTGGGTGGGTTTGTGTGCTAACTGGGTGATCCACTCAGGTCCACCCATGGCTTCACCCCCTGTTACAAATGTGTGGTTCAAGGACTCCAAGAAAAGCAAAATGGATTGCAAGTTGGACCTGATTAATCAGGATTCACTCTGACTCAAAAGAAATGTAATAGTATGCAGCCCATTCACTAGAGGCAAAACACAAAGCCAGTCCATCCCTTCAAAAGTTGGAACACCCAGCAATAGAGCATTTAGTCTATATGAGTATAGGACCAATGGCATTGATTGAGGGAAGAGTCTTCGCCAGAACACCGAGAGAGCTCCCTACTCTTCTTCAAATAGTGCAATGGGATCTTTAATATTCAACTGAACAGGCCGATGAAGCCTCGGTTGGGTAACTCATTGTAGAACTGTACGTCCAACTTTCTCAGTATTGTATGGAAGTCAGAGTTCAGGTGGCATCTACCCCTGTAATTCACTCCCAGATATATCTTATTCCCACATGTTGAGGTATAAATCTAACCAAAAGGATTGACTCATTGGGTGTGAACTGAGTCCTTCTGAACTCTGACATTTTTGATGTGAGTTGCTGGCCTGCATTTGCATTGGAAACTGGAATCAAAGTGATCTGTGGACAAAAACAAACTAGATGAACCAGAACCCACTCCAGGGTCTTTGTCTTGTTCAAGTGTTTATATACAAGATGCTTCTGGTCAGTCTGATTAGCCTCCAGACTGATGTATAATGTGCCTATGCTGTATTTCTGAGTGAGCTGCTGACCCAGTAATGGATCGGCCTCCCGTTAAACACCGACAATTTCACTTCAAGGGAAAGGAAAATCGGACAGGGTGGATATCAGTCGGCCCACCTGCTTCCGCCTGTTTTATGCCCCCGCTGAAGTTGCAAGTTTTACCCATGGACTCTGCTTCAATCATGAACCCCAGTAGCACAATCTCACAACCCTCTGTGTTAAAAAGTTTCTCCTGCTCTCTGTCCTAAATCTCTTACATTTAATCTTATATCTATGTCCCCTCGTTCTTGACCCCTTCAACGACTGGAAACAGTCTGTTTCTATCTACTGTGTCATATTCCCCCTTAATATTAAATACCTCTATCAAATTATCCCATAATGTCCTCTGTTCCAATAAAAACAACCCCAACCTTTCCTCCTCTGTTGCCTCCACAACCTCCTATAGTGTGGAGCCCATAACTGTACATAAAAAGAAAGATAGAAAGAATTTGCATTTATATAGCACCTTTCATGACCTCAAAACGTCCGAAAATGCTTGACATCCAATGAAGGTCTTTTGAAGTGTAGTCACTGTTGTAATGTAAGAAATGTAGCAGCCAATTTGCGCACAGCAAGATCCCACAAACAGCATTGAGATAAATGACAATAGAATCTGTTTTAGTGGGATGTTGAGGGATAAATATAGGCCATGACACTGGGGAAAGCTCCTCTGCTCTTCACATGAGGTGCTGCTTAGTGCTACACCAGGCACTGCTTTTACCAAATGAACCTCCTATTTTAATTTCAGTTTTAAATTAATTATAAATAAAGAGTACAAGTACTGTGAATATAATTTTTTTAAACTGTTTTTGTGTTTATCAAATGGAGAGAAGACAACACTGGAAAATAGATTCCGTATTACCAGTGTCACATCGAGCATTGCTACGTGACTGCTCTTTTCTGTTCCCTGACAGCTCAGTGAGTTTGTCCGCAGAGTAGCTAATCCATGCTAGAGAGTGCTCAGGTTCAATCACCAGACTGCCTTGAGTTGGCTGATAACCACGGCAGCAAAGGATTCGAGAGAGGGGGGGAAGAGGGAGGAAATCAGCCAGTTCCTGCTCCTGAAATGAGCAAGTGAGGAGAGGACCAGATTTGGCTGTGACAAGCCCCCATCACAAGCTGAAACACAATTACAAAACTCATAAATAAAGAAGGGCTACTTCAGAAATGTACCGGGGTGAAACTGGCATGGGGGGCAGGGTAGGGCAAAACGGGCAATGGTGAATCAGAGGTCTGTTTTACACCCGACCCGAATTTCTTTTCTGTTGACTTCAATCGGGCGAAGCGTAAAACGGGCGGAGCGTAAACCGGGCGGAGTGTAAACCGGGCGGAGTGTAAATCGGGCGGAGTGTAAATCGGGCGGCCGACTCGCTAGCACCCATTTTGCGCTGCGCTCAAAGACCAATTTTAACCTCAATTACTTTGGGAGAGGGCAGGAGGGAAGAAAATCAGCAAAAAGAAAAGAGCATTTTAATCTAACCATTATCGTACTTAGGTAAAGATTTTAAAAGTTAGTAATGTTAATCCAAAACAAGATGTTTATAATCTAAACCGAGCGAGCATCCTGTCAGCCTTTGCAGTCTCCGCTCTCTCTGCCTCTCTCTTTCAATCCATGTCATTTCCACAGCCTGCCCATCATACACCTCAGTGCTCATAATCTAGGCGTCATACATTGGAAATTTCAGATTCATTTAAAATTGAGCATATTTGAGGACAGCTGCTTTCAATCTCCAATTCTGGTTTAAAGAACATGTTTATTATGATTTTATTGCATCAACTTTAATCTCCAAGCAGACACTTATTTCGATGAGTATTGGGACTTACCCGCAAGTGATACATTTGGGATTAAACATCGGGTGAGCAATCATTTTGGCAGGTTCGATGTATTGTTCCGAGCCTTCAGTCAATGTCAAGTCATATTTTCCCAGTACAACACGATACTTAACAACTTCGCTTTAAAGACAAGAACAGAATATTAATGTCACCTGTGGTAATATACAGACAAGAGAGTCATTTGTTACTACTTTTGTGAAGGGGGAGTACTATTTTAACAGAGGAAAGCAAGCTTCAATTCCAGCAGACAATACTCACTTAACGCACTTCCCCGCAGTCAAGATCCAAACAGGATCAATGAGAGCTCCTCCACACGTATGATAATATGAAATTCCTTTTTTTGCTTGCAACGAAACCTATAAATAACAAACATGCAATGATGTTTGTACTATAATACGGTGTTATTTTCTGTACTGATCAAGTCTTTGTCTTCGTTTACCTGCCATGGCCAGCTGAATGGTACTACATTGTTACTGTTTTCGTTCATATCTGGTTTGTAGACTGGTTCTCCACAACTGAACTCAAAAGCACAGGCTGAAAGTATAAGGAATCAGTATTGAGTGATCCACTCTCTGCTAACATTATCCTCACCTCTCATCACTGACCCCATTTCTGTTCTAACCATGAGTAAATGTTAATGTAATGTCACACATAACAATACAAGACAGCTGTAAGAAAGAAAGAACTTACATTTATACAGCACCTTTCACAACCTCAGAACATCCCAAAGCGCTTTACAGCCAATGAAGCACTTTTGAAGTGTAGTCTTTGTTGTAATGTAGGAAACACAGCATCCAATTTGTGCACAGCAAGATCCCACAAACAGTAATGTGATAATGACCAGATAATCTGTTTTAGTGATGTTGGTTGAGGGATAAATATTGGCCAGGGCACTGGGGAGAACTCTTCTTCAAAATAATGATATAGGATCTTTTAACATTCACCTGAGGGGGGCAGATGGAGCCTCGGTTTAACATCTCATCCTGAAAGAGTGCACCTCCAACAGTGCAGCACTCCCTCTGGAGCGTCAGCCTAGATAATGTGCTCAAATCACTGAAATGGGACCATGAGCCCACAACCTTCTAACATCAGAGGCAAGAGTGCTACCCACTGAACCAAGGCAGACATTTAACTACAAGTTCATTATGAAAGAGAATATTCAAACCTGAAAGGGCTCACATGGCGATGACCATGACAATGACTAGGACAAGAATCACTACTTCTTGGAGGTTTATTTTAACCAGGGAGAACATTCTCAATATATCACCCAACATCGCACACACGTTGCGGAGGATTTCCCTCCAAATTACTGCCCAAAATAGGTGGTCCCTGGGTGAAGAATCAAGGAAAGTGTGGTAGGGGGACCTCCCAATGATTCCCCACCACTACAATCGACTGCAGAGATTTTCTCCCACCCCCACTGCTGCCAATGACAACCGCACCCCCATTGGCCCTGCAGCTATGCGTAATTGATGGTGAGGAGGCGGGGTTTAGGATTATGGTGAATTTCCCTCCGCTCCCTCCTCTACACCACCGATGGAAGGGAAGGCAGGAATGGAAGAGGCCGCTGTGGCCCGTGCTCACGGGAAAAAAAGGGGAATTGATGGTGAGGCAACACAATTTATCTATTTTAATAACTTCAGCTGCTTTCCGGCCCTCTCCATTAAGATTCTTTGCAGCAGAACCTCAAAGTTCCTGTCATGTTCAAATAAACACTTGAATTGGTGTGGTAATAACTAACGTCTCTTTTCCAGATCTTCATGAACATTCCCCATAAAGAATAATAATAAACAATACTAAAGGTACCTTGGAGCATAATTGCTGCAATGCGCTTACTCCCATCAGGGAGCCATCAAGTGTCCAGTTAACGATATGCTAGTACCGTACATATCAGTTCCTTTGCTCCCCTGGCCTTTGAACTCTTTTCTCAGACGCTCAGTTGTTGGTTGGTCCCTTTAATCTGCAGCAGCCCAGCATTCCCCTCCCCAACAGTGTCAGGCCCCTCCAATGCAGAGCTGAGAGACTTCTGGAGCCCACCCTGCACACTTATTTGACCCCGACTCAGGAAGATAGGATGGAGTCACAATGGGGTCAAAGTCCTGTGCCGACCTACTGCTGACAACGATCCCACCCTCGAGGAAAGTTTGAAACATAGAAACATAGAAAATAGGTGCAGGAGTAGGCCATTCGGCCCTTCGAGCCTGCTCCATCATTCAATATGATCATGGCTGATCCTCTATCTCAATACCATATTCCCGCTCTCTCCCCATACCCCTTGATGCCTTTTGTGTCTAGAAATCTATCTAGCTCCTTCTTAAATATATTCAGTGACTTGGCCTCCACAGCCTTCTGTGGTAGAGAATTCCACAGGCTCGCCACCCTCTGAGTGAAGAAATTTCTCCTCATCTCAGTCCTAAATGTCTTACCCCGTATCCTGAGACTGTGACCCCTCGTTCTGGATCCCCCCAGCCAGGGGAAACATCCTCTCTGCATCCAGTCTGTCTAGCCCTGTCAGAATTTTATATGTCTCAATGAGATCCCCTCTCATTCTTCTAAACTCGAGTGAATACAGGCCGAGTCGACCCAATCTCTCCTCATGCGACAGTCCTTCCATCCCAGGAATCAGTCTGGTGAACCTTCGCAGCACTCCCTCTATGGCAAGTATATCCTTTCTTAGGTAAGGAGACCAAAACTGCACACAGTGGGCCCGATGTTACCAGGGCTGCGGGTTCTCGGCGGGGGGGCTATCGGGCGCGTGGGTAACGCGCCCAGTGAAATCAGTCAGCTCCCCGCGCGAACGTAGCCCAATTGGATCCACTTACCTGGTCTTCCGGGTTCCCCACTGCTGATCTGCGCGTCGGGCGGGCTGCGCGTGCACAGTAAGATCTGTCAGCTGGTGGAGCTCTATTTAAAGGGGCAGTACTCCACTGACAGATGCTGCAACAAATAGAAAAAATTACAGCATGGAGCAGCCCAGGGGGAAGGCTGCTCCCATTTTAATGATGCCTCACTCCAGGTATCAATACATGGGGTGAGGTGGAGGGGGAGGACAGAGATCTTTCCCCCGGCGGGCGGGAGGAAGTGGCCTGTCTCTGCCACCAGAAAAGCCTGGCTCGAGGTGGCAGAAGAGGTCACCTGCACCACCCTGCATACAATGCAGGAGGTGCTCCAATGACCTCAGTAGGTCAGCCAAAGTGAGTACATTTACTCTTTCCCCTACACTCTGTCTGCCACATCACCACCCCCACCCCACATCTCCTTCTGCACTGCCAACACTACTCTGTCACATCACCCCTCACACCCACTCAAACCTCATCCTCATCTTACCTGCACCTACTCACCTCGCCAGTACTCATCCCGCCACTACCACTCAACCCAATCCTCATACACTCTCATGGCTCTATCTCATACTCACCCTCTCATGCATCTCTTTCACAGTCAGCCTCACTCAACCTGCCACTACCTGTGCTGAGGTGAGGTGAGAGTGACTGCTCTTGACATCAAGGCAGCATTTGACCGAGTGTGGCACCAAGGAGCCCTAGTAAAATTGAAGTCCATGGGAATCAGGGGGAAAACTCTCCAGTGGCTGGAGTCATACCTAGCACAAAGGAAGAGGGTAGTGGTTGTTGGAGGCCAATCATCTCAGCCCCAGGGCATTGCTGCAGGAGTTCCTCAGGGCAGTGTCCTAGGCCCAACCATCTTCAGCTGCTTCATCAATGACCTTCCCTCCATCATAAGGTCAGAAATGGGGATGTTCGCTGATGACTGCACAGTGTTCAGTTCCATTCGCAACCCCTCAAATAATGAAGCAGTCCGAGCCCGCATGCAGCAAGACCTGGACAACATCCAGGCTTGGGCTCATAAGTGGCAAGTAACATTCGCGCCAGATAAGTGCCAGGCAATGACCATCTCCAACAAGAGAGAGTCTAACCACCTCCCCTTGACATTCAACGGCATTACCATCGCCGAATCCCCCACCATCAACATCCTGGGGGTCACCATTGACCAGAAACTGAACTGGACCAGCCATATAAATACTGTGGCTACGACAGCAGGTCAGAGGCTGGGTGTTCTGCGGCGAGTGACTCACCTCCTGACTCCCCAAAGCCTTTCCACCATCTACAAGGCACAAGTCAGGAGTGTGATGGAATACTCTCCACTTGCCTGGATGAGAGCAGCTCCAATAACACTCATGAAGCTCGACACCATCCAGGATAAAGCAGCCCACTTGATTGGCACCCCATCCACCACCCTGAATATTCATTCCCTCCACCACCGGCGCACCGTGGCTGCAGTGTGTACCATCCACAGGATGTACTGCAGCAACTCACCAAGGCTTCTTCGACAGCACCTCCCAAACCCGTGACCTCTACCACCTAGAAGGACAAGAGCAGCAGGCACATGGGAACAACACCACCTGCACGTTCCCCTCCAAGTCACACACCATCCCGACTTGGAAATATATCGCCGTTCCTTCATCGTCGCTGGGTCAAAATCCTGGAACTCCCTTCCTAACAGCACTGTGGGAGAACCGTCACCACACGGACTGCAGCGGTTCAAGAAGGCGGCTCACCACCACCTTCTCGAGGGCAATTAGGGATGGGCAATAAATGCTGGCCTCGCCAGCGACGCCCACATCCTGTGAACGAATAAAAAAAAAGAAAAAAAAAGAGCATGCATCACATATGTGCAGTAGGCAGCGTAAGGCAAACATGTCGTGAGCATGAAGGGGATGCACAAGGGTGTTTGAGGGTTTGTCATGGTTGTTACTTATATTGCATTTCTGACCAACTCACATTACATATTATATTGGCATCACTGCTGCCATGTCTTCGCGAATCTTGTCTGGTTTGTGCAATAATGCCCTTTCCTGAGGATCACTATGAAGACCCACACCTGATGCCACCCATTGTGTCACTGCAGAGTGGGTGTAGGTGTATTTGCAGGGCTCTTTTGTGCAGACGACTGAGAGACGTTGGCGATGTCCCCGGTTGCACCCTGGAAAGATGCGGAGGAGAAGTTGTTGAGGGCAGTGGTGACTTTGACAATGACAGGTAAGAAGATGGTGCTCGGGCCAGCCAGGAGCAGCTTGGCGTGAAGGAGGCTGCAGATGTCCACGACTACATGTCGAGTGACTCTGAGCCTCCGTGTACACTGCTGCTCAGCGAGGTCCAGGAAGCTGAGCCTCAGTCTGTGGACCCTGTGGCGAGGGTAGTGCCCTCTGCGACGCATCTCTCTCTGCGGTAGCCCTCCCTCCTGCTGTACAGGTGGATGTGTCACAGCACTGTTTTGTGGAGCTCCACGTGTCAGAGGTGGACAGCGTGGATGGTGAGGCTGGTGATGCTGTTCGCCCTCCGAGGAGGTCATGACTGCAGCTACGGCGGCCCCCATCCAGAAGATGTACATTTGAGGGGGTCCGCAAGGTAGGTACATGTCTCTGGACCCCGGGGTAAGTGTGCAAGTTGGTGACTTTGACCGTCAGGAGGAGGGTGGTGGAGGCCAAACTTTGTCCCAAGTGACAGAGTGGCCTCCTGCAATAGGTGAGGGTCTCCCCCCCAACCTGTCAAACGGACCTGTGCAGCTGCCACAGGCTGACAGTGTGGGAAACAGTCCCAGTTTGCTTTAAAATCCCACCCCTCCTCACATAATCCCCTAATCAGGTCAGTTAATGACCTGAACAAGCAAAGTAAATACTGTCAAGTGGCATCCCGCTGGCTTTAATTGCCTGCGGGATTCCCACCAGCGGGGGCTGCGCGCGCACGCCGGCGCGTCACTGGGGAACCCGGAAGTGCGCGGGTTCGAGGCGGGCTCCGGTCCCGCTCCGGGATTTCCCGATTTTCGGGGCCTCCCCGCCAGGAACGCACCCGATAGCGGGTGCTAAAATGATGCCCATTACTCCAGGTGTGGTCTCACCAAGGCCCTATATAACTGCAGTAAGACATCCTTGCTCCTAAACTCAATTCCTCTTGCAATGAAGGCCAACATACCATTTGCCTTCCTATCTGCTTGCTGCACCTGCATGTTTGCTTTCAGTGACTGGTGTACAAGGACACCCAGGTCCCTTTGTACATCAACATTTCCCAATCTATCACCATTTAAATAATACTCTGCCTTTCTGTTTTTCCTTCCGAAGTGGATAACTTCACATTTATCCACATTATACCGCATCTGCCATGTATTTGCCCACTCACTCAACTTGTCTAAATCACCTTGAAGCCTCTTTGCATCCTCCTCACAACTCACTGCCTCACTGCACTCCTCACAACAATGCTTGCCCACATTGTTCAATGCTCCAGGACTTTCATTATGGAGAAGAAAAGGATCTTGACCTGTTGTGGGAGTAGAAGGCCACTAAATCTATGGAAATGGATAAACTATACTTAAGGGGTTACCTGAAGAGAAAAATTGTTTTGCGAAGCCCTGGCTGCAATTTGGGAGAACCAATGGACACTAGGGAGGTTCTATCAATCTAGGAACAGACACATTTAATTTCCATATTCAAGGGTGACAGCCTCATTAGCCTGATTTCAATCATTTCCTACATTACAACAGTGACGACACCTCAAAAGTACTTCATTGGGTGTGAAGCGCTTTGGGACGTCCTGAGGCTGTGAAAGGCACTGTATAAATGCAAGTTTTTTTCTTTCTTTCTTCCTTTAATTGAAACCTCGATGGAATCAATAACAACAACTTGCATTTATATCACGTCTTTAATGCGGTAAAACTTCCCAAGATGCTTCACAGCAGCATAATCAGACAAAAAAAATTTAACATGGAACCAAAGAAAAAGACATTAGGACAGGTAACCAAAAGCTTGGTCAAAGAGTTCTTGGAGGGTTGGAGGGCTGGAGGAGGTTACAGCTATAGGGAGGGGAGAGGCCATGGAGGGATTTGAACACAAGGATGCAAATTTTAAAATTGAGGCATTGCTGCACCAGGAACCAATGTAGGTGAATGAGTGATGGGTGAACGGGACTTGGTGTGAGTTAGGATACAGGCAGGAGAGTTTTGGATGAGCATAAGTTTATGGAGGGTAGAAGAGGGGAGGCGGGCCAGAAGAGCATTGGAATAGTCATGTCTGGAGGTTGCAAAAGCATGGATGAAGTTTTCAGCAGCAGATGGTCTGAGGCAGGTGTTGAGATGGGCAGTACTGTGGAGGGGGAGTTAGGTGGTCTTTGTGATGGAGAGGATGTGGTTTCGGAAGCTCAGCTCAGAGTCAAATAGGGCGCCAAGATTACGAACAGTCAGGTTCAGGCTGAGACAGTGGACAGGGAGGGGAATGGAATCTTAGAATCATAGAAATTTATGACACAGAAGGAGGCCATTCAGCCCATTGTGTCAGTGCCGGCCGAAAAAGAGCAATCATGCCTAATCCCACTTTCTAGCACTTGGTCCGTAGCCTTGGAGGCTATAGCACTTCAAGTGCATATCCAAGTACTTTTCAAATGTGATGAGGGTTTCTGCCTCTACGACCCTTTCAGGCAGTGAGTTCCAGACCCCCACCACCCTCTGGGTGAAAAAATTTCTCCTCAGCTCCCCTCTAATCCTTCTACCAATTACTTTAAATCTATGCCCCCTGCTAAGGGAAGTAGATCCTTGCTATCCATGTCTCCGTTATCTCAACTATATCATACCCGTTAATATCTATCTGCGCTGTTAATTCATCTACCTTATTGCGAATGCTCCGCGCATTAAGACACAATGACTTTAGTCTTTTTAAGATTGCTAGTCATCTTTGTATTATTTTGCACTATGGCCCTATTTGTTTTTCGCCCTTGTTTTCTCTGCCTTCCACTATTGATTCTTCCCTTTCTGTTTTATGTTTCTATCCTTGTTTCCCCCTCCTCTGTCTCCCTGCTCAGGTTCCCATCCCCCTACCATTCTGGTTATATGTAACATAGGACGTACGATTAGATCATTAGTCTGGACTTGTGCATAGTTTATCTTTTGGGTTGGGGAGGTGGCAGGGAGACGCTTTGCCAAAGCGTTCCTCAGGAGATTAACTTTATGAGATTGAGTGAGTTGGGTCAAGTCCATGATACAGCTGATTGCATGTGGTCTGTGGAAGTTTGATGGGCTGAACGGCCTCTTTTTCATTCCAAATTATGTTCCTGCGTTCTTAGTGTTATCCATAGTCAGTGAGTATACAGTAACAACCCTAAGAGCACGTAGAGTCCCATTGAACATCATGAGTCAGTGGAGATGAAAATGAACAGAAGCATCAAAACTGAAAACAGGGGAGTGTCCGAATGGAAACCACACAGACATAAAAATCTACTTTTGACTTGTGTTCGGGATAACCAAATATAGAACTGAGTACAGAAGAGTGCCTCGTACGTTCCTACTCCAGCCATGCCTCAACATGTCCAGTGATCTGCTTGTGAACAGACCCCTGGGCAGCAATGAGGGAAGTAAAGCCCAGCAGGTTGAAATCGGACAAGGTGTCTTTCTGTATATTGGAAGCCAAAGGCTCTATAGCAGCAGTCTGAACATGCACAAGAGATACTCCAACCTGACCTAGGACCTGTGTCACTGCGAGCTCCAAGTGCTGCCACGCAGGCCATGGCGGAATGCAGTTCTGTTCAATGGTCATGCTTGATGCACAAATGCAGCTAATGGACTCCACCGACTTTGCAGCAGGCTTGGCACAATCTCTAATGGCTGCAGAAAGCATTGCTCCTTGGAAAGCCTCCTTTCAAGTGCATGCCCCATGGTTTTGGGAACCAAGGGTCCTGCAGCGGAGGAAGGATGTGTTGCCCCCTCCCCTTCCCCCTCTGCCCCGTCCAGCTGGCAGGTTCTTGCTCAATAACTGCCACCACCCATTCCTGTGCACCCGTGCACTGGGAATCACCAGGTGCCTCCAGCTATACCTCACCTTCTGTACCTAAAGGAGCAGTGGAGTGCTGGCATCTGGTGAGCCACTGGCACTGCTCCCTGTGACATTCCTATAGAAAGAGTCCAACTTCCATACCTGGATAAGCGGAAATTTCTTCCAATTAAAC
This sequence comes from Heptranchias perlo, assembly GCF_035084215.1. Lineage (NCBI taxonomy): Eukaryota > Metazoa > Chordata > Chondrichthyes > Hexanchiformes > Hexanchidae > Heptranchias > Heptranchias perlo. Next base: position 29,614,730 of record NC_090356.1, read on the forward strand.
AGTGGGCAGACGGAATCCATTGTCCTCACTTCCCACCACAAACTCCGTTCCCTAGCCACTGACTCACTATTGCACTGGAGAGGGTACAGAGGAGATTTACGAGAATGTTTCCAGGACTGGAGAATTTTAGCTATGGGGAAAGATTGGATAGGCTGGGGTTGTTTTCTTTGGAACAAAGGAGACTGAAGGGAGATTTAATTGAGGTATATAAAATTATGAGGGGCCTAGATAGAGTGGATAGCAAGGATCTACTTCCTATGTTACATATAACCAGAATGGTAGGGGGATGGGAACCTGAGCAGGGAGACAGAGGAGGGGGAAACAAGGATAGAAACATAAAACAGAAAGGGAAGAATCAATAGTGGAAGGCAGAGAAAACAAGGGCGAAAAACAAATAGGGCCATAGTGCAAAATAATACAAAGATGACTAGCAATCTTAAAAAGACTAAAGTCATTGTGTCTTAATGCGCGGAGCATTCGCAATAAGGTAGATGAATTAACAGCGCAGATAGATATTAACGGTTATGATATAGTTGAGATAACGGAGACATGGCTGCACGGTGACCAAGGATGGGAACTGAACATCCAGGGGTATTCAATATTTAGGCAAAAAGGGAAAGGAGGTGGGGTAGCGTTGTTAGTAAAGGAGGAAATCAATGCAATAGTGAGGAAGGATATTGGCTCGGAAAATCACGATGTGGAATCTGTATGGGTGGAGCTAAGAAACACCAAGGGGCAGAAAACGTTGGTGGGGGTTCTCTCTAGGCCCCCAAACAGTAGTGAAGATGTAGGGGAGGACATTAAACAGGAAATTAGAGATGCATGCAAGAAGGGTACAACTATAATCATGGGTGACTTTAATCTACATATAGATTGGTCAAACCAAATTAGCAATAATCTGTGGGGGAGGAATTCCTGGACCGTGTACGTGATGGTTTTCTAGACCAATACGTTGAGGAACCAACTAGAGAACAGGCGATCCTAGACTGGGTATTGTGCAATGAGAAAGGATTAATTCACTATCTTGTTGTGCGGGGTCCCTTAGGGAAGAGCAACCATAACATGATAGATTTCCTCATTAAGATGGAGAGTGAAGTAGTTGAATCTGAAACTAGGGTCCTGAATCTAAATAAAGGAAATTACGAAAGTATGAGGTGCGAGTTGGCTATGATAGATTGGGGAACTTTACTAAAAGGGATGACAGTGGATAGGCAATGGCTAATATTTAAAGAACGTGTGCAGGAATTACAACAATTATTCATTCCTGTCTGGCGCAAAAATAAAACTGGAAAGGTGGCTCAACCGTGGCTTACAAAAGAAATTAGGGATAGTATTAGATCCAAAGAGGAGACATATAAAATTGCCAGAAAAAGTGGCAAGCCTGAGGATTGGGAGCAGTTCAGACTTCAGCAAAGGAGGACAAAGAGATTGATTAAGAGGGGAAAAATAGAGTATGAGAGTAAACTAGCAGGAAACATAAAAACTGACTGTAAAAGCTTCTATAAATATGTCAAGAGAAAAAAATTAGTGAAGACAAATGTAGGTCCCTTACAGTCAGAAATGGGGGAAATTATAATGGGGAACAAAGAAGTGACTAGTGGGGTACCTCAGGGATCAGTGCTTGGGCCCCAGCTAGTCACAATACTTTGGTTCTCTCTTCACAAAGGAGGACACAAATAACCTCCCGGAAATGTTAGGGAACCAAGGGTCTAGTGAGAGGGAGGAACTGGAGGAAACCAGTATTAGTAAAAATATAGTGCTAGGGAAATTAATGGGGCTATAGGCTGACAAATCCCCAGGGCCTGATAATCTACATCCCAGAGTACTAAAGGAAGTGGCCCTGGAAATAGTGGATGCATTGGTGATCATCTTCCAAAATTCTATGGACTCTGGAACGGTTCCTACAGATTGGAGGGTGGCAAATGTAACCCCACTATTTAAAAAAGGAGGGAGAGAAAAAACAGGGAATTACAGACCAGTTAGCCTAACATCAGGAGTGGGGGAAATGCTCGAGTCTATTATAAAAGACTCTATTATAAAAGATATGATAACAGAACACTTGGAGGGCATTAACAGGATTGGACAAAGTCAGCATGTGTTTATGAAAGGGAAATCACGCTTAACAAATCTACTGGAGTTTTTTGAGGATGTGACTAATAGAATAGATAGGGGAGAACCAGTGGATGTGGTGTACTTGGATTTTCAGAAGGCTTTTGATAAGGTCCCACACAAGAGGTTAGTGTGCAAAATTAAAGCACATGGGATTGGGGGGAATATACTGGCATGGATTGAGAATTGGTTGAAAAACAGGAAACAGAGAGTAGGAATAAACGGGTCTTTTTCCAGGTGGCAGGCAGTGACTAGTGGGGTACCGCAGGGATCAGTGCTTGGGCCCCAGCTAGTCACAATATGTATCAATGATTTGGATGAAGTAACTAAATGTAACGTTTCCAAGTTTGCAGACAACACAAAGCTGGGGTGGAATGTGAGCTGTAAGGAGGATGCAAAGAGGCTCCAATGTGATTTAGACAAGTTGGATGAGTGGGCAAGAACATAGCAGATGCAGTATAACGTGGATAAATGTGAGGTTTTCCACTTTGGTTGTAAAAACAGAAAGGCAGATTATTATCTGAATGGTGATAGATTGGGAAAAGGGGAGGTGCAACGAGACCTGGGTGTCCTTGTACACCAGTCGCTGAAAGCGAGCATTCAGGTGCAGCAAGCAGTTAAGAAGGCGAATGGTATGTTGCCCTTCATTGCAAGAGGATTTGAGTACAGGAGCAGGGATATCTTACTGCAGTTATACAGGGCCTTGGTGAGACCATATCTGGAGTATTGTGTGCAGTTTTGGTCTCCTTATCTGAGGAAGGATGTCCTTGCCATGGAGGGAGTGCAACGAAGATTTACCAGACTGATTCCTGGGATGGCAGGACTGATGTATGAGGAGAGATTGGGTCGACTAGGCCTATATTCACTAGAGTTTAGAAGAATGAGAGGTGACCTCATCGAAACATATAAAATTCTAACAGGACTAGACAGACTAGATGCAGGGAGGATGTTCCCAATGGCTGGGGAGTCCAGAACCGGGGTCACAGTCTCAGGATACAGGGTATGCCATTTAGAACTGAGATGAAGAGAAATTTCTTCACTCAGAGGGTGGTGAACCTGTGGAATTCTCTACCACAGAAGGCAGTGGAGGCCAAGTCATTAGATGTATTCAAGAAGGAGATAGATATATTTCTTATAGCTAAAGGGTTCAAGGGATATGGGGGAAAAGCGGGAACAGGGTACTGAGTTAGACAATCGGCCATGATCAATTTGAATGGCAGAGCAGGCCCGAAGGGCTGAATGGCCTACTCTTGCTCCTATTTTCTATGTTTCTATGTTTCTATGATTCATTCATTGAGTGAAATTTCCACAGTTCCAACAGCTGAGTAGCCATGGTCTTCCTTGGAGCATTTAGTTATCTCTGCCTGTTCTTATCTTCAACTCATTCCTCACCAGCTCTTTTTAAAAAGGTTTTCATCAACACAGCATTGACTGCTTTACCTGAGAATCTATCCTCAAATCCACAACTGCTTGTAAACAGACCTCTAACCAGTAAAGATTCCACTTGGCAAAAGTGCTTTCAATGGTGGGAACTTGGGGTTGCCAACCCTCCAGGATTGTCCTGGAGTCACCAAGAATTAAAGATTAACCTCCTGGACACTGCTGAAAGCAAGCGAGGAGAAAAATCATTGGGGCATTAAAAAAAAATTGTGCGTATTTTTAACTTTCTTTGAACATTTATTAGTTATAAAAATATTGGAGATGGGGAAATTGTTTGACCGGCCAGGGCGGTTGGAGGCAGGGGGTATCATGTGATGAAATCTCCGGGAATACATCCAACCAGGGGTGATGACCCTATGGGAACTGGGTGAGTGGGGACTGGGAAATAATGTTCGCTCCCCGCCCAACACCCTGTTCCTAGTTTTCTGCCACTGTTGGTCATTGGAAATACAAGTGAAATGAGGGCATTATGAAGTAGCCCTTGTTATTCCTAGTTCCTCACCCACTGCTAAGTCCACCTATTTAAAATGAGCAACAAAGGTCAGTGAAGCTATTGTCCATCAGGAAAGAATCTCTTAAATGTACACCCTAATTTTTTGCAAGGTGTGAGGATTGCTTTTGAAGCATTGCTATCACAGAAGTTCATGTAAGAAGATGCAGATCAGATGGCACCAGACGTGGACTGTCTGTATCTGCCATTATATCGTCAACTGTATCTGCATACGGTTGCAGTATCTGCTTATTTTCCATTTTTGGTTCGAGACCTTTCAATGAAACACTCCACACACCTTCGTCCCCCCGAGGTCAGACTTTATTGCTTTTCTAAATGTAAATTCCACAGTTATACAACTCATATACTAAATGAGTACAAAATATCTATTATAAAAGAGATTCTACAAAGTAACATGTAGTATAATAATCCCCCTGTACAGTAAAGTTCGCCATTTAACAAGCTGTGTCCGTAAACTAAACAGACTGATAATTACTAAATCTGTGAGGCATGCTCCATTTAAACTGTAGCTGTCAGCTTTCGTATCCCGGGAGTAGACTCCATTATGCTGCTGACTGTCCCTCTATTTAAGTCCTGAAGCTACAGCCCATTTAACTTACATTACACCTGCTAATTAAACCAAAGCGCTGAAGAAAAGTTGCAAAACAAACAACAACAATTTGCATTTATATAGCGCCTTTAACGTAGTACAACATCCCAAGGCACTTTAACAACCTCAAGTGAAAACATTAGTGGACCAATAAAGGCCTTCGATCTAATTGAAGGAACGTTACCTACTTATCACATGACTGCATTCCTTTAACGGGGGGCCCTTGTATGATTGTCCCTTTTACAAAAACAATCAGACTGCTCGTGTTATGAGGTCGGCTACATTCAAGAGTTTCGATGGGTTGCATGGTCTCTTCATTCAAAATCTAATAGCGTCTATCTTAAACATGCACATATATTAAATAAAGATGGTCTGTCTGGTGATTACATTTTCATTCTAAATCTAATTTATTAATAAGGCCCAAACGCAGTTACCTGCCAATCACTGTGTAGGCTTCGATTCAGCAGGGAGGCAGTTACAGAGATGCACCACCTGCTGCAAGGAGCCCTGCTGCCAGCTTCTGCCATAGGGACAGCATTGCCAGTGTCGGCCAAGGTCAGCGCCCACCCTCTCCATCACTTTCCAGGTTGGCAAAGGGATTATCTACAATATCAGCCAATTTGTTGCCCAAAACTGGATCAAACAAGAAGCATTTCCTTTCCTAGTGAATAGCAACAGGATCGTGATCCATCTGCCCAATTTCACCGTGGTGCTGTCTTCTCCAAAGTACAAGGGTGTCATCGATGGTACCCCAAGGGGCCATCTGAACAATGCGGACAGGCTCCTCTTCTGGCACGTCCATTTACTCCTCCTTACCTGGGCCCTGTGAATCTACCTCACCATCTCAATCCTCTGTGCTGCTGCATGGAAATGCGGGTGAAAGTGATGGGATTGTAGGAGCAATGCCCTAAGAATTGCCTTAAATGTGTCCTCAAAATGGATTCAGTGGTCAAGATGGATGCTGGGAAAGGAAAGGACGAGTCCTAAATTAATCCACAAAGCTTTATACAAACAAAACATTCCTTACCAGGAATAGAAATCAAACCTTCAAGACCACAGGCCTGGAGACAACTCGTTAAGGGGGACATGAATATGTCTAGCCTTATATGGACTTCTGTATTGCCCCTTTGTTATCAAAAACCTGAGATGCTTTGGAGTGAACGAACAACCTGCCCTGTCTGGGTGCTGATGCTTCATTGATTTGGACATTATCAGGTTGTGTAAGGTGTTTGGCATCAGAAGGGTTGAAATCTTCGAACACATGTTTCACTCAGATTAGTCAGTAGAATTGAGTAACATTAGGAACAGCAATAGGCCATTCAGCCCCTCGAGCCTGTTCCACCATTCTATTAGATCATGGCTGATCTGTACCTCAACTCCATTTACCCACCTTTAATACCTCCATATCCCTTAATACACCTGCCTAACAAAACACTATCTGTCTCAGTCTTAAAAATTTCAATTATTCCAGCAGCCACATTCTTTTGGGGAAGAGAATTCCAGATTTCCATTACCCCTTATGTCCTTGTGTTAAAAAGTGCTTCCTAATTTCTCTGCTAAATGGCCTAGCTCTAACTTTAAGATTGTGCCCTCTTGTTCAGGAATCCCCCACCAAAGGAAATGGTTTCTCTGTATCTACCTAACTAAATCAAGTTATCATTTTAAAGACCTCGATTAGATTACTCCTTAACCTTCTAAACTCAAGGGAATACAAGCCAAGTTTATGTAATCTGTACTCATAATTTAACCCTTTAACCCCTGGTATCATTTTGGTGAATCTGCACTATACTCCCTCCAAGGCCAATACATTCACTGTTCTGACGAAAGGTCATCGACCTGAAACGTTAACTCTGTTTCTCTCCCCACAGATGCTGCCTGACCTGGTTTCAGGTTTCCAGTATCTGCAGTATTTTGCTTATTATTTTATATCTTTCTTAAGGTTCAGTGCCCAAAACTGAACGCAGCTCTCCAGCTGGGGTCTGACCAAGGCTCCGTACAATTGAAGCATAACTTCCGCCCTTTAGGATTCCAACCCTCTTGAGATAAAGGCCAACATTCCATTAGCTTTTATTGATTACTTTTAGTACCAGTGCACTGACTTTTAGTGATTTGTGTACATGGACACCTAAATCCCTTTGCTTCTCCACAGCTCCTAGTCATTAAGAAAATGTCCCAATTTGCATTTACTTGGACAAGTGTGGATTAATTAGGGAAAGCCAGCATGGATTTGTTAAAGGCAAACTGTGTTTAACTGACTTGATAGAGTTTTTTGGTGAGGTAACAGAGAGGGTCGATGAGGGCAATGCAGTAAATGTGGTGTATATGGACTTTCAAAAGGCGTTTGATAAAGTGCCGCATAATAGGCTTGTCATCAAGATTGAAGCCCATGGAATAAAAGGGGGCAGTAGCAGTAGCAGCATGGATACAGAATTGGCTAAGTAACAGGAAACAGAGAGCAGTGGTGAACGGCTGTTTTTCGGACTGGAGGGAGGTGTACAATGGTGTTCCCAGGGGTCGATGCTGGGACCACTGCATTTCGTGATATATATTAATGACTTGGGCTTGGATGTACAGGGCACAATTTCAAAATTTGCAGATTTCACGGAACTTGGAAGTGTAGTGAACAGTGAGGAGGATAGTGATAGACTTCAAGAGGATATAGACAGGCTGGTGGAATGGGCGGATACATGGCAGATGAAATTTAACACAGAAAAATGCGAAGTGATACATTTCGGTAGGAAGAATGAGGAGAGGCAATATAAACTAGAGGGCACAATTCTAAAATGGGTGCAGGAACAGAGAGATCTGGAGGTATATGTGCACAAATCGTTGACGATGGCAGGGCAGGTTGAGAAAGCGGTTAAAAAAGCATACAGAATCCTGGGCTTTATAAATAGAGGCATAGAGTACAAAAGTATGGAAGTCATGATGAACCTTTATAAAACACTGGTTAAGCCACAACTGGAGTATTGTGACCAGTTCTGGGCACCACACTTTGGGAAAGATGTGAAGGCCTTAGAGAGGGTGCAGAAGAGATCTACTAGAGTGATTCCAGGGATGAGGGACTTTAGTGACATGGATAGACTGGAGAAGCCTGGGTTGTTGTCCTTGGAACAGAGACAGTTGAGAGGAGATTTGATAGAGGTATCCAAAATTACAAAGGGTCCAGACAGAGGCCTTGTCAGCGATGCCCACATCCCATGAACGAATAAAAAAAAATAGAGAGTAACTGTTCCCATTGGCGGAAGGGTCAAGAACCAGAGGACATAGATTTAAGGTGATTGGCAAAAGAAACAAAGGTGACATGAGGAAAAACGTTTTTACACAGCGAGTGGTTATGATCTGGAATGCACTGCCAGAGGGGGTGGTGGAGGCAGATTCAATCATGGCTTTCAAAATGGAACTGGATAAGTACTTGGAAGGAAAACATTTGCGGGGCCATGGGGATGGGTGGGGTGGGGTGGGAGGGAGTGGGACCAGCTGGATTGCTCGATCATAGAGCCAGCACGGACTTGAAGGGCCGAATGACCTCCTTCCCTGCTGCGACCTTTCTATGATTTGTCTTTCTCAGATCCAAAGTGGATGACCTCACTCTTCCTTACATTGAACTCCATCTGCCACAGTTTCGACATCGATCATGGATTGGAGCAACAGAAAAGGATATTGGGGTAATTTTGACTTTGGACAACAGTATAAATCGGGCCTTATCAGATCAGCTGCTCGTTATACATCTCTCCCCATTTTCATTTCCATTGAAGGCATTGTTTCAGGTGGGGGCCCTGGACGCCTATACGTCAGCCTTTACCAATATGACAAGGGTCACTTCTAGCACGGTATGTGCGCACGCCATATTGGATGCTTATGCACCCATTTTAAAAGAGGAACCAGTTTCAGAACTAGTATTCTGCGGACTCCAAAACAATGAAAAAAAAGGGCGATCTGCCTAGAATTAAGTACAATACTCAACTAGGACGGGATACAGAACTTCCCATAGAAGAATTACCATTTATTCATGCTGCCCAAAGAGGTATGGTAGTATAGTGGTTATGTTAATGAACTAGTAATCCAGAGGGCCAGACTATTAATCTAGAGTCATGAGTTCAAATCCTACCATAACAGTTGGGAGAATTTAAATTCAATTAATTAAATACAATCTGGAATAAAAACAAGCTAGTATTAACAATGGTGGCCATAAAACTACTGGATTGTCATAAAAATCCATCTGGTTCACTAATACCCTTTAGGAAAGGAAACCTATTGTCCTTACCTGGTCTGGCCTATATGTAACTCCAGACCCACAGCAATGTGATTGATTTTTAATGGCCGAGCAAGCCACTCAGTTGTACAATCTTGCTACAAAAAGTCATAATAAGAATAAAACCGGTCGGACCACCCAGCATCGGACACAACAAAGGTAAACCAAGCCCAGTCGACCCTGCAAAGTCCTCCTCACGAACATCTGGGGACTTGTGCCAAAATTGGGAGAGCTGTTCAACAGACTAGTCAAGCAAAAGCCTGACATAGCTGTACACAGATTCATACGTTTCAGCCAACATCCCAGACTCTTCCATCACCATGCCTGGGTATGTCCTCTCCCACAGCAGGACAGACCGATCAGAGGTGGTGGTACAGTGATATACAGTCAGGAGGGAGTGGCCCTGGGGGTCCTCAACATTGATTCCGGACCCCATGAAATCTCATGGCATCAGGCCAAACATGGGCAAGGAAACTTCCTGCTGATTACCACCTACCGCCCTCCCTCAGCTGATGAATCAGTCCTCCTCCATGTTGAGCACCATTTGGAGGAAGCACTGAGGGTAGCAAGGGCACAGAATGTACTCTGGGTGGGGGACTTCAATGTCCATCACCAAAAGTGGCTCGGTAGCACCACTACTGACCGAGCTGGCTGAGTACAAAAGGACATAACTGTCAGACTGGGCTTTCGGCAGGTGGTGAGTGAACCAACACGAGGGAAAACCTACTTGACCTCGTCCTCACCAATCGACCTGTCACAGATGCATCTGTCCAAGACAGTATTGGTACGAGACACCACCGCACAGTCCTTGTGGAGAAGAAGTCCCATCTTCACACTGAGGACACCATCCAACGTGTTGTGTGGCACTACCACCGTGCTAAATGGGATAGATTCAGAACAGATCTAGCAGCTCAAAACTGGGCATCCATGAGGCGCTGTGGGCCATCAGCAGAAGCAGAATTGTATTCCAGCACAATTTGCAACCTCATGGCCTGGCATATTCCTCACTCTACCATTACCAACAAGCCAGGGGATCAACCCTGGTTCATTGAGGAATGTAGAAGAGCATGCCAGGAGCAGCACCAGGTGTACCTAAAAATGAGGTGCCAACCTGGTGAAGTTACAACACAGGACTACATGCATGCTAAATAGCGGAAGCAACATGCTATAGACAGAGCTAAGCGATTCTACAACCAACGGATCAGATCAAAGCTCTGCAGTCCTGCCACATCCAGTCATGAATGGTGGTGGACAATTAAACAACTAACGGGAGGAGGAGGCTCTGTGAACATCCCCATCCTGAATGATGGCAGAGTCCAGCACGAGTGCAAAAGACAAGGCTGAAGGGTTTGCAACCATCTTCAGCCAGAAGTGCCGAGTGGATGATCCATCTCGGCCTCCTCCCGATATCCCCACCATCACAGAAGCCGGTCTTCAGCCAATTTGATTCACTCCACGTGATATCAAGAAACGGCTGAGTGCACTGGATACAAGAAAGGCTATGGGCCCCGACAACATCCCGGCTGTAGTGCTGAAGACTTGTGCTCCAGAACTAGCTGCGCCTCTAGCCAAGCTGTTCCAGTACAGCTACAACACTGGCATCCACCCGACAATGTGGAAAATTGCCCAGGCATGTCTTGTCCACAAAATACAGGACAAATCCAATCCGGCCAATTACCGCCCCATCAGTCTACTCTCAATCGTAGCAAAGTGATGGAAGGTGTCGTCGACAGTGCTATCAAGCGGCACTTACTCACCAATAACCTGCTCACCGATGCTCAGTTTGGGTTCCGCCAGGACCAATTGGCTCCAGACCTCATTACAGCCTTGGTCGAAACATGGACAAAAGAGCTGAATTCCAGCGGTGAGGTGAGAGTGACTGCCCTTGACATCAAGGCTGCATTTGACCGAGTGTGGCACCAAGGAGCCCTAGTAAAATTGAAGTCAATGGGAATCAAGGGGAAAACTCTCCAGTGGTTGGAGTCATACCTAGCACAAAGGAAGATGGTAGTGGTTGTTGGAGGCCAATCATCTCAGCCCCAGGACATTGCTGCAGGAGTTCCTCAGGGCAGTGTCCTACGCCCAACTATCTTCAGCTGCTCCATCAATGACCTTCCCTCCATCATAAGGTCAGAAATGGGGATGTTCGCTGATGATTGCACAATGATCATTCCCATTCACAACCCCATAGGTAATGAAGCAGTCCGTGCCAGCGTGCAGCAAAATCTGGACAACATCCAGGCTTGGGCTGTTAAGTGGCAAGTAACATTCGCGCCAGACAAGTGCCAGGCAATGACCATCTCCAACAAGAGAGAGTCTAACCACCTCCCCTTGACATTCAACAGCATTACCATCGCCAAATCCCCCACCATCAACATCCTTGGGGTCACCATTGACCAGAAACTTAACTGGACTAGCCATATTAATACCGTGGCTACAGGTGCAGGTCAGAGGCTGGGTATTCTATGGTGAGTGACTCACCTCCTGACTCCCCAAAGCCTTTCCACCATCTACAAAGCACAAGTCAGGAGTATGATGGAATACTCTCCACATGCCTAGATGAGTGCAGCTCCAACAACACTCAAGAAGCTCGACACCATCCAAGACAAAGCAGCCCACTTGATTGGCACCGCATCCATCACCCTAAACATTCACCCCCTTCATCACCAGCGCACAGTGGCTTCAGTGTGTACCATCCACAGGATGCACTGCAGCAACTCGCCAAGGCTTCTTCGACAGCACCTTCCAAACCCGCGACCTCTACCACCTAGAAGGACAAGGGCAGCAGACACATGGGAACAACACCACCTGCACGTTCCCCTCCAAGTCACACACCATCCTGACTTGGAAATATATCGCCGTTCCTTCATCGTCGCTGGGTCAAAATCCAGGAACTCCCTTCCTAACAGCACCGTGGGCGAACCTTCACCACACGGACTGCAGCAGTTCAAGAAGGCGGCTCACCACCACCTTCTCAAGGGCAATTAGGGATGGGCAATAAATGCTGGCCTCGCCAGCGACGCCCACATCCCATGAACGAATAAAAAATAAGTGTGGAGTCCCAGGAGCTCCGACGATAGTGGATTGATAATGAGGATGGATGTAGGGAAATATAGCAGCCAATTTGCACACAGCAAGGTCCAACAAACGGCAATAACAACAACAACTTGCATTTATATAGTGCCTTTAATGTAGTAAAACATCCCAAGGCACTTCACAGAAACCTAATCAGACAAAACTCTGACACTGAGCCACATTAGGAGATATTAGGACAGGTGACCAAAAGCTTGGTCAAAGAGATAGGTTTTAAGAAATGTCTTAAAGGACGGGAGAGGGGTGGAGAGACGGAGAGGTTTAGGGAGGGAATTCCGGAGATTAGGCAACTGGAGGCACGGCTGCCAATGCTGAGGCAAAGGAAATTGGGGAGGGACGAGGCAAGAATTGGAGGAATGCAGAATTCTCAGAGGGTTGTGGGGCTGAAGGAGGTTACAGAGATCGGGAGTGGCAAGGCCATGGAGGTATTTTAACAAAAGGATGAGAATTTTAAATTTGAGGCGTTGCTGGACTGGGAACAAATGTAGGTCAGCGAGCACAGAGGTGATGGTTGAACGGGACTTGGTGCCCATTAGGATAAGGTCAGCAGAGTTTTGAATGAACTGAGGTTTACGGAGAGTGGAAGATGAGAGGCCGGCAGCAGATGAGCTGAGGCAGGTGCGGAGACAGACAATGTTACAGAGGTGGAAGTAGGCAGACTTGGTGATGGAGAAGATGTGGGGTCGGAAGCTAAGCTGAGGGTCAAATAAGATGCCAAGGTTGTGAACAGTCTGGTTTAGCCTCAGACAGTGGCCAGGGAGGGGGATGGAACGTTGATTGAGGGATAAATATTGGCGAAGACACCGGGAAAATTTCCCTGCTCTTCTTTGAATAGTGCCATGGGATCTTTTACATGCACCTGAGAGGGCAGCAGAGCTTCAGTTTAACAGTGCAGCACTCCCTCAGTACTGCCCTGATGTGTTAGCCTAGATTTTGTATCTGGAGTGGGGCTTTAACCCATGACCTTCAGAATCAGAGGCATGAACGCAACCACTGAGCCACAGTTGACACAATGTTCAACTGTAATATCTGGGTGAGCTCCGTCTTCCATTTTGAAAGCGGGTATTACATTGGCCATTCTTCAGTCCTCCAATATATAGAATCATAGAATGGTTACAGCACAGTGGAGGCCATTTGGCCCATTGAATCCATGCCAACGTCCACTCTCAATGGAAATATAATTTCTAAGTCCTCCACTTTTTCTTCCCTCATTTCCCTCAGGATCCTTGGATGTAGCCCATCATGTCCCAACGCTTTTTCCCCCTTTAGTTTGTCTAACTTCTCTAACACTTTTTTTTATTTATAATGTCTCTCAGCTCGCTTTTAACCAATTCAGGGTTTATCTCCTCCCCAATATCCTTCTCTTGTAAGCACTGAAGCAAAGTACTTGTTAAGTATCCTGGTGAACTTCCACTTTCATCCACCTCTTTGCAATCCAGATGACTACCCAGTCTCTCTCTCCTCATACTTATAGTATTCTCCTCACCGTACCCAACCGCCCCCCCCCACACTCCCCGGATCACATTAGCCCACTCACTTGCACCTTCCACCACTGTTTGCCATCAAAGCCCCAGACCCAGCAATTCCTCAGCCCTGGGTTCAGGCCCAATCAAAGCCTGCTACCTCTCCTGCGTCCTCCTCCTCCTCTTTCCCTCTACGGCCCTCGGCTCCAGTCCCAAACCATGCCACCGCCCAGAACTGAAGTGGGAACCGCCGACATTTTTTTTTACACCATGTCACGCACCCGTCTCTCGTCCGGAATGAGAAAAGACAAAAAAACAAAAGCAGAAAACAGAAACACCAAAAAAAAAAGTGAACGAAAACCTGATAACAAACGGTCAGAAGCAAAGAGGCGAAACAGGAGAAACAGAGAGAACTAGAAACAGCAGGATGAAAGACACAGGAAGAGAGACCAGTTGTGCTGATTCTGAGCAATGCCATGGGGCATCTGCCTGTGTATGTGTATGTGTGTGTGTATTCACTATTACTTAAAAACAATTCAAACTCAGGTATAGGGGCACAATATCAAAATTTGGTGAAAAGTTGGAACAGGAGTAGGCCACTCAACCCCTCGAGCCTGTTCTGCCATTTAATTAGATCGTGGGTGATCTGTATCTCAACTCCATTTACCCGCCTTGGTTCCACATCCCTTAATACCCTCAACTAACAAAAATCTATCAATCTCAGTTTTTAAATTTTCAATTGACCCCCAGCCTCAACAGCTTTTTGGGGGAGAGATTTCTGGATTTTCACTATCCTTTTGTATGAAGATGCACTTTCTGACATCACCCCTGAATGGCCTGGCTCTAATTTTAAGGTTATACTCCCTTGTTCTGGACTCCCCCAACAGAGGAAATAGTTTCTATCTACCCTGTCAAATCCTTTAATCATCTTAGTCACCTCAACTAGATCACCGCTTAATCTTCTACACTCAAAGGAATACAAGCCTAGTCTATGTGACCTGTCCTTATAATTTAACCCTTTTAGCCCCAGTATCATTCTGGCGAATCTGTGCTGCACCCCCTCCGAGGCCAATATATCCTTCCTGAGGTGCGGTGCCCAGAATTGAACGCAGTACTCTAAATGCAGTCTAACCAGAGCTTTATACAACTGAAGCATAACTTAGGCCCTGTCGGTGGCGGAGAGGGCCCAGAGGCTGAGTGGCCGGGTCCTGCTCCTACTTCTTGTGTTCTTTAGATTTGAGGTTCGGATCAGATCAGCCATGATCTTATTGAATGGCGGAGCAGGCTCGAGGGGCCGATTGGCCTACTCCTGCTCCTATTTCTTATGTTCTTATGTTCTTAACTTCCACTCCTATGTATTCCAGCCCCTTGAGATAAAGGCCAACATTCCAGTAGCCTTTTAAATAAAATTATTTTCTGTTCCTGTACTAGTTTTTGGTGATTTCTGTATATGGTCCCCTAAATCTCTCTGCTCCACAGTTCCTACCTTCTCACCATTTAGAGATACTCTGATCTATCTTAGGTCCAAAGTGGATGACCTCACACTTCCCCATATTGAACTCCATCTGCCACAGTTTTTCCCACTTACTTAATCTATCAATGTCCGGTTGAAACTTTCTGCTCCTATCTGCACTATTTACTGTGCCACCTGACTTAGTGTTGTCAGCAAACTTATATATATGGCAAGTCATTTATAAATATAGTGAAAAGCTGAGGTCCCAGAGCAGATCCCTGAGGAACACCACTAGTCACATCCTGTTAATGGAGCACATACCCATTATCCCTACTCTACGTCTCCTCCCTCCTAACCAATTCCCTAATGTCAATAGGTTGCCTCCAATTCCATGTGCTTTCATTTTTGCTAAAAGCCTCTTGAGTGGAACGTTATTGAATGCCTTCTGGAAGTCCATATAAATACCATCCATAGACACTCTCTTATTTACCACGTTAATGTCCTCCTCAAAAAATTCAACTAGGTTAGTTAGACATGATGTACTCTTCATAAATCTTTGATCAGATCGTATGTGTCCAAGTGCTCATTCACTCAATCTCTAAAGACAGATTCTAGTAACTTCCCCAAAACAGACATTGGACTAAAAGTTCTATAATTTCCTGGTTTCTCTCTCCCATCCTTAATGAATTGAGTGACATTGGCAATTTTCCAATCCAAGGGGACAATTCCTGAATCAAGGGAGTTTTGGAAGATCATGACTAAAGCATCTGCAATTTCCTCATCTACTTCTTTTAATATCCTGGGATGGAAACCATCGGGTGCTGGAGATTTGTCTTCGTCTCATTATTTTCCATTACCAATTTTTAATTTATATTAAATCTAGTAAGTTCCTCCCTTTTGATTTATTTTTAGTTTTCTTCATATCTTTGGTACTTTATCCTCATCCTCTGCTGTGAAGACCGATACAAAGTAAGTATTTAGCAAGTCTGACATTTCCTAATTTTCAATTACAGTATCACCTGCATCGGTCTTTAAGGGCCCCACATTACTCTTCAACACCCTCTTTCTCTTAATATACTTGTAAAAATCTTTACTGTTGTCCTTGATATTCCTGGCAAGTTTTTTTCTCATATTCCCTTTTTGCAGCTCTTACTACTTTGTAACCCTTTGCTGATGTTTATATCTCTCCCAGTCTGCGAGATCTCTACTGTTCTTTGCATTCGTATGAGCCCTTTCTTTTACTTTTATACTGTCTCTCACTTCTCTTGTTGACCAAGGTTGTTTAATTACACAAGTAGGCCTCTTGCCCTTTAGGGGTATGTACAAGTCTTGTATTGTAGCAAATACTTCTTTGAACACCTCCCACTGTTCTTCTGTAGTTTTATCCATTAATAGTTTTGCCCAGTCTACTGTGGTCAATTTCTGCCTCATCCCTCCAAAGTTTGCCTTACCTTAATTTAAAACCCTAGTTCATGACTCACCCTTCTCCCTCTCAAATCTAATATCGAATTCAATCATGTTATGGCCACTATTAGCTAGATTGTTGACTAATTCAGGCTCATTACTCATCACTAAATCTTAAAATGGCCTGTTCTCTTGTTGATTCAAGAACATATTGTTCCAGAAAATTGTCCCAAATACAGTCCAGAAATTCTGTGCCTTTGGGTCTTGAGCTGTTTCGTTTCTCCCAGTCTGTGTGAAAATGAAAGTCTCCCATTATAACTACTCAGCTTTTGCAACAAACTTCTCTGATCTCTGTGTTTATGCATTCCTCTACTTTATCACTGCTATCAGGACAACTCTCACCAAAGTCTCGCGTCTTTTTCTTTTCCTCAATTCTACGCTGCTGCCATTTTGGAAGTCCCCACTCAGCCAAACGCCCTGTCCTTACTTCGTTCAGCAGAACATGAAGCTAAACGGCATAAAGGGCTCCCCGCCAGCGGTATTTAAAGGCATCATGTGGGAGATACAGGTCAGTTGCCGGATTATTTCTTTGGGCTGCTGCTTGAATTCTAAGAAGAGGAGGAGGAAGGAGGAAGAGAACAGGCAACCTCGGCAGCCTCTTTCTGCCAGGGCTCTATGAGACCAGCTCATTGAGGAGCGCCTCCAACGACCTCATCTGCACCTCCCCATTCACCAGCACTGCCACTCTCTTACCCTTTCGTATTTCAATAACCATCACATCACCTCCTTTCTGTCAACACTTATTGGTCCCTCCCTCGCTTGACTGCAGACATGAAAATCAACACAAAATGCACATTCAAATCATAATTTATCAAAATAATAATTTTGCTAACAAAATAAAACTAATCATCCTTGTGCATTGTCTTAGTGCCTGCCTTTCATGCTCCTTTCCCTACCCTAGCGCTCCTACGAGGTGCATCCCCAGTGGTTGCAGCCTGGGTGGTGGAAGGCTGCTGATCTTCAATTAAGGGACTGCAGATGGCCTTGAAGGACGACCTCGAGCAGCTCTGGACCTAGAGGGCCTTGCTTCAGACTGCACCACCTCAGCCTAGGTTGTAGCAGTCTGGCCTGGCTGGGTGACAGGCAACAGCAAGGGCACAGGCAGAGTGACCGGGGTGGGAGCAGGAATGCTGTCACCCTGAGAGAGGACAGCAGATTCCTCTTCCATGGCCCCACTACCACCCTTCTGGGGCGACACCTCAGAAATCTTGGTGATCTGTTGGAGAACAGATCGCTGGAGTGCTGTGATGCCCTGGAAGCCCCGTTCCACAGTGGAACCCAGACCCATGATGGGAGCAGTCTGAGCTTCCATGGCAGCAGTTTGTGCTGTGATGGAAACTGTCAGATTGGTCATCAAACACTCCATCATGGTGGGGTCCACAGCTGTACTGATCAAGGTGACCACCTGTTCCATGTTGGAAAGGATGGGCTCCAATCTCGACCCAAAGCCTTAAGCCACCTTGGAGGTGGATGCTGGACTCCTCCGTGCCCCTTGACATTCTGCGCAAGCTCTCCGACAGGCTTCCCAGTGCAGCAAGCGTTTGTTGTGTACGCCCATCAGCCTTCTTCTGTAGCCTGGCCCATCGAAGTCCTCGCAATATCGAGCCCCCTCCTCATGCCTGCAGCCAATCTACAGTGCAGGTAGCGTTGGCTGCACGCAGCGTTCATGTTAATGAGCAGGCAGCACGAATTCAAGGTGCTGCCTGCATCACAATCAACAGGCACAGGTTAATCACGGACCGCAATCCGGTTCTTCCACACTATCCAATTCAATCCCCCAATATCTTTAACACTATTTATTGTCCGGACTTTGCTCTCATCCCTCTTTCTTACCTTTAGGCTATTCTCACTTTTATTATTATTTCTGCCTGAGCCCCTCCCCTCCTCCCATTTATTGGTTTAAAGTCCTTTCTACAGTCCTATTTATCCTTTCCGCCAGGTCCTTGGTCCCAGCTCGGTTCAGGTGGAGCCCGTCCCAGCAGTACAGCTCCTTCCCTGTCCTAGTGCTGGTGCCAGTGTCCCATGAAATTGAACCTCTCTTTCCCACATCAATCATTCAGCCATGTATTTACTTTCCTGATCTGTTTGTCCCTATGCCAATTAGAGTATGGCCCGGGTAGTAATCCCGAGATTATTACCTAAAATGTCCTGCTTTTTAATTAACCTCCGAGCTCCTGATATTCCTTCAGCAGGACCTCCTCATTGTTCTTTCTTAATTCATTGGTGCCGAGATGGATCATGAAATCTGGATCCGCCCCCTCCCTCTCCAAGTTCCTTTCCAGCCGCTTTGAGATATTCCTTACACTGGCACCACTTTGGGACTCTTGATCGTGACCGCAAAGGAAGCTGTCTATCCCCCTAATTATCAATACCCATATAACTACAACCTTTCTGTTCTGTTCCACCCGTCCCCCGCCCCCGGACTGCCTCCTGCTCCATGATGCCGTGGTCAGCATTGTCGCTATCTACCCCGCAGTCTGCATCATAAGAACAGAAGAACATAAGAACAGAAGAAATAGGAGCAGGAGCAGGCCACACGGCCCCTCGAGCCTGCTCCGCCATTCAATAAAACCATGGCTGATCTTCAACCTCAACTCCACTTTCCCGCCCAATCCTCATACCCCTTGATTCCCCTAGAGTCCAAAAATCTATCGATCTCAGTCTTGAATATACTCAACGACTGAGCATCCACAGCCCTCTGGGGTAGAGAATTCCAAAGATTCACAACCTTCTGAGTGAAGAAATTCCTCCTCATCTCAGTCTTAAATGTCCAACCCCTTATCCTGAGACTATGCCCCCTAGTTCTAGACTCTCCAGCCAGGGAAAACAACCTCTCAGCATCTACCCTGTCAAGCCCCCTCAGAATCTTATATGTACCAATGAGATCACCTCTCATTCTTCTAAACTCCAGAGAGTATAGGCCCATTCTACTCAACATCTCCTCATAGGACAACCCTCTCACCCCAGGAATTAATCTACTGAACCTCTGTTGCACCGCCTCTAAGGCAAGTATATCCTTCCTTTGATAAGGAGACCAAAACTGTACGCAGTACTCCAGGTGAGGTCTCACCAAAGCCCTGGACAAATGTAGTAAGATCCATATCCTCACAGGTATCAAGGACCTCATACCCTTTCAACAGGACCAGAATCTGCAGTTCCTCCTTCCCTGCCTCCACCATGACCCCCTTACCCTGCTGACTGTCAGTTGCACACTCCCTCCTCCTGCACCCGCCTCTCTCCGCTCTACTTGGTGTGTCTGTGTTCTGGAGTAAACTATCCAGCAATTCCTTCCCCTCCCTTATGAGTCGGAGTGTCTCGAATTCGCACTCCAGCTCAAAGACTCTGAACAGAGACTCAAGGCAGAGACATTTCCTACGATGTGGTCATCCGGGGCAGTCTCAGTGTCCACAAACTCCCACATACTGCAGTCCCGACACACTGCCTGTGCTGCCATTTCCTATTATATTTTTATTTATATGGCAGTTATTTATTTTCCCGAGTGCTAATTGAACCTCTTTTAATGTTAAATTAGTTTCATCCACTGCTCGGTTAATTGAGTTTAAATTCGGTCTATTTACTTATTTAATTACATATATTAAGTTGATAGATAGTTTTTCACCCTTGCTTCTGAGGCATGATTTTTTAAAGATGGTTAGCCCCTAAATCAAATGTAACCAATTACACACTTATAATTAGAGTGTGGATAATAAATTAAACACTTAGCTTAAATTCCTCGGACTCCTCCCTCTGCGTTGTCTATGACATCACATTTTCAAATTTTTCCCTCTTTCTGTTTTACAGCCGACTCTTTGCCATCTTCGAATCTCCGCTCCGTATCA
Source organism: Heptranchias perlo (assembly GCF_035084215.1). Classification (NCBI taxonomy): domain Eukaryota; kingdom Metazoa; phylum Chordata; class Chondrichthyes; order Hexanchiformes; family Hexanchidae; genus Heptranchias; species Heptranchias perlo. The sequence continues at coordinate 29,634,946 of NC_090356.1, forward strand.
TCTCCCGATATCCTACACTGTCGGCTTATTCTGGTCTTCTAATCTCCGCTCCGTATCATCTCCCGATATCCTGCACTGTCGGCTTATTCTGGTCTTCTAATCTCCGCTCCGTATCATCTCCCGATATCCTGCACTGTCGGCTTATTCTGGTCTTCTTATCTCCACTCCAGATCATCGCGCCCAGGATATGGAGCAAAGGCAGGTAAATGGGGGTCAGGCACAGATCAGACATGATCCAGTTCAATGGTGGAACGGGCTCATGGGGCTGAGTGGCTTACTCCTGTTCCGATGTTCCCAAACTCCATTTTACTCTCCACAATCCACTCTATGTCCACACTCTGCACGAATGTCCACAATCCACTCTATTGTCGACACTCCATTCCACTGTCCACTCCACTGTCCACAAGTGACTCTAATGTCCGTACTATATTCTAAAGTCCGCACTCCACTCTAATGTCCACACACCACTCCACTGCCTACCCTCTACTCTGCTGTCCACACTCCACTCTACTGCCCACACTCAATTCTACTGCCCACACTCCACTCTACGGCCCACACTCCAATCGACTGCCCACAGTCCAAACTATTGCCCACAATCCATTCGACTGTCCACACTCCACTCTGCTGCCCTTACTCCAATCCACTGCCCGCACTCCAAACTAATGTCCACACTTCATTCTACTGTCCAAAGTCCACTCTATTGACCACTCTCCACTCTACTGTCCACACTCCACTCCAATGTCCATACTCAATTCTACAGTCTACTCTGCACTCTACTGGCGAAACCCAACTTTATTGCCAACACTCCATTCTACTGTCCACACTCCACTCTACTGTCCACACTCCACTCTACTGTCCACACTCCACTCTACTGTCCACACTCCACTCTACTGTCCACACTCCACTCTACTGTCCACACTCCAATCTACTGTCCACACTCCACTCTACTGTCCACACTCCACTCTACTGTCCACACTCCACTCTACTGTCCACACTCCATTCTACTGTCCACACTCCACTCTACAGCTCACACTCCACTCTACTGTCCACACTCCATTCTACTGTCCACACTCCACTCTACAGCTCACACTCCACTCTACTGTCCACACTCCACTCTACTGTCCACACTCCACTCCACTGTCCACACTCCACTCCACTGTCCACACTCCACTCTACTGTCCACACTCCACTCTATTGTCCACACTCCACTCCACTGTCCACACTCCACTCCACTGTCCACACTCCACTCTACTGTCCACACTCCACTCTATTGTCCACACTCCATTCTACTGTCCACACTCCACTCTAATGTCCACACTCCACTGTCCACACTCCACTCTATTGTCCACACTCCATTCTACTGTCCACACTCCACTCTACTGTCCACACTCCACTCCACTGTCCACACTCCACTCTACTGTCCACACTCCACTCCACTGTCCACACTCCATTCTACTGTCCACACTCCACTCTACTGTCCACACTCCACTCCACTGTCCACACTCCACTCTACTGTCCACACTCCACTCCACTGTCCACACTCCACTCTACTGTCCATACTCCACTCCACTGTCCACACTCCACTCTACTGTCCACACTCCACTCCACTGTCCACACTCCACTCTATTGTCCACACTCCACTCCACTGTCCACACTCCACTCTATTGTCCACACTCCACTCTACTGTCCACACTCCACTCCACTGTCCACACTCCACTCTACTGTCCACACTCCACTCTACTGTCCACACTCCACTCCACTGTCCACACTCCACTCTACTGTCCACACTCCACTCCACTGTCCACACTCCACTCTATTGTCCACACTCCACTCTACTGTCCACACTCCACTCCACTGTCCACACTCCACTCTACTGTCCACACTCCACTCCACTGTCCACACTCCACTCTATTGTCCACACTCCATTCTACTGTCCACACTCCACTCTACTGTCCACACTCCACTCTAATGTCCACACTCCACTGTCCACACTCCACTCTATTGTCCACACTCCAATCTACTGTCCACACTCCACTCTACTGTCCACACTCCATTCTACTGTCCACACTCCACTCTACTGTCCACACTCCACTCCACTGTCCACACTCCACTCTACTGTCCACACTCCACTCCACTGTCCACACTCCACTCTATTGTCCACACTCCACTCTACTGTCCAAACTCCACTCCACTGTCCACACTCCACTCTATTGTCCACACTCCACTCTACTGTCCACACTCCACTCCACTGTCCACACTCCACTCTATTGTCCACACTCCACTCTACTGTCCACACTCCACTCCACTGTCCACACTCCACTCTACTGTCCACACTCCACTCCACTGTCCACACTCCACTCTATTGTCCACACTCCATTCTACTGTCCTCACTCCACTCTACTGTCCACACTCCACTCAAATGTCCACACTCCACTGTCCACACTCCACTCTATTGTCCACACTCCAATCTACTGTCCACACTCCACTCTACTGTCCACACTCCATTCTACTGTCCACACTCCATTCCACTGTCCACACTCCACTCTACTGTCCACACTCCACTCTACTGTCCATACTCCACTCCACTGTCCACACTCCACTCTACTGTCCACACTCCACTCCACTGTCCACACTCCACTCTATTGTCCACACTCCACTCTACTGTCCACACTCCATTCTACTGTCCACACTCCATTCTACTGTCCACACTCCACTCTACTGTCCACACTCCACTCTAATGTCCACACTCCACTGTCCACACTCCACTCTATTGTCCACACTCCATTCTACTGTCCACACTCCACTCTACTGTCCACACTCCACTCCACTGTCCACACTCCACTCTATTGTCCACACTCCAATCTACTGTCCACACTCCACTCTACAGTCCACACTCCACTCTACTGTCCACACTCCACTCTACTGTCCACACTCCATTCTACTGTCCACACTCCATTCTACTGTCCACACTCCACTCTATTGTCCACACTCCATTCTACTGTCCACACTCCACTCTACTGTCCACACTCCACTCTACTGTCCACACTCCACTCTATTGTCCACACTCCAATCTACTGTCCACACTCCACTCTACTGTCCACACTCCACTCTACTGTCCACACTCCATTCTACTGTCCACACTCCATTCTACTGTCCACACTCCACTCTATTGTCCACACTCCATTCTACTGTCCACACTCCACTCTACTGTCCACACTCCACTCTACTGTCCACACTCCACTCTACTTTCCACACTCCACTCTACTGTCCACACTCCATTCTACTGTCCACACTCCATTCTACTGTCCACACTCCACTCTATTGTCCACACTCCATTCTACTGTCCACACTCCACTCTACTGTCCACACTCCACTCCACTGTCCACACTCCATTCTACTGTCCACACTCCACTCTACTGTCCACACTCCACTCTATTGTCCACACTCCATTCTACTGTCCACACTCCACTCTACTGTCCACACTCCACTCCACTGTCCACACTCCATTCTACTGTCCACACTCCACTCTACTGTCCACACTCCACTCTACTGTCCACACTCCACTCTATTGTCCACACTCCATTCTACTGTCCACACTCCACTCTACTGTCCACACTCCACTCTACTGTCCACACTCCACTCTATTGTCCACACTCCAATCTACTGTCCACACTCCACTCTACTGTCCACACTCCACTCTACTGTCCACACTCCACTCTACTGTCCACACTCCATTCTACTGTCCACACTCCATTCTACTGTCCACACTCCACTCTATTGTCCACACTCCATTCTACTGTCCACACTCCACTCTACTGTCCACACTCCACTCTACTGTCCACACTCCACTCTACTGTCCACACTCCACTCTACTGTCCACACTCCACTCTACTGTCCACACTCCATTCTACTGTCCACACTCCATTCTACTGTCCACACTCCACTCTATTGTCCACACTCCATTCTACTGTCCACACTCCACTCTACTGTCCACACTCCACTCCACTGTCCACACTCCATTCTATTGTCCACACTCCATTCTACTGTCCACACTCCATTCTACTGTCCACACTCCACTCTACTGTCCACACTCCATTCTACTGTCCACACTCCATTCTACTGTCCACACTCCACTCTACTGTCCACACTCCACTCTACTGTCCACACTCCACTCTACTGTCCACACTCCACTCTACTGTCCACACTCCATTCTACTGTCCACACTCCACTCTACTGTCCACACTCCACTCTATTGTCCACACTCCACTCTACTGTCCACACTCCACTCTACTGTCCACACTCCACTCTACTGTCCACACTCCATTCTACTGTCCACGCTCCACTCTACTGTCCACACTCCATTCTACTGTCCACACTCCACTCTATTGTCCACACTCCATTCTACTGTCCACACTCCACTCTACTGTCCACACTCCATTCTACTGTCCACACTCCACTCTACTGTCCACACTCCACTCTACTGTCCACACTCCATTCTACTGTCCACACTCCACTCTATTGTCCACACTCCACTCTACTGTCCACACTCCATTCTACTGTCCACACTCCACTCTAATGTCCACACTGCACTGTCCACACTCCACTCTATTGTCCACACTCCATTCTACTGTCCACACACCACTCCACTGTCCACACTCCACTCTACTGTCCACACTCCACTCCACTGTCCACACTCCACTCTACTGTCCACACTCCACTCCACTGTCCACACTCCTCTCTACTGTCCACACTCCACTCCACTGTCCACACTCCACTCTACTGTCCACACTCCATTCTACTGTCCACACTCCATTCTACTGTCCACACTCCACTCTACTGTCCACACTCCATTCTACTGTCCACACTCCACTCTACTGTCCACACTCCACTCTACTGTCCACACTCCACTCTACTGTCCACACTCCACTCCACTGTCCACACTCCACTCCACTGTCCACACTCCACTCCACTGTCCACACTCCACTCCACTGTCCACACTCCACTCTACTGTCCACACTCCACTCTATTGTCCACACTCCACTCTACTGTCCACACTCCATTCTACTGTCCACACTCCATTCTAATGTCCACGCTCCACTGTCCACACTCCACTCTATTGTCCACACTCCATTCTACTGTCCACACTCCACTCTACTGTCCACACTCCACTCCACTGTCCACACTCCATTCTAATGTCCACACTCCACTGTCCACACTCCACTCTATTGTCCACACTCCAATCTACTGTCCACACTCCACTCTACTGTCCACACTCCATTCTACTGTCCACACTCCACTCTACTGTCCACACTCCACTCTATTGTCCACACTCCACTCTACTGTCCACACTCCATTCTACTGTCCACACTCCATTCTACTGTCCACACTCCATTCTATTGTCCACACTCCACTCTACTGTCCACACTCCACTCTACTGTCCACACTCCACTCTAATGTCCACACTCCATTCTACTGTCCACACTCCATTCTACTGTCCACACTCCACTCCACTGTCCACACTCCACTCCACTGTCCACACTCCACTCTATTGTCCACACTCCACTCTATTGTCCACACTCCACTCTACTGTCCACACTCCATTCTACTGTCCACACTCCATTCTACTGTCCACACTCCACTCTAATGTCCACACTCCACTCTACTGTCCACACTCCATTCTACTGTCCACACTCCATTCTACTGTCCACACTCCACTCTATTGTCCACACTCCATTCTACTGTCCACACTCCACTCTACTGTCCACACTCCACTCCACTGTCCACACTCCACTCTACTGTCCACACTCCACTCTACTGTCCACACTCCACTCCACTGTCCACACTCCACTCTATTGTCCACACTCGAATCTACTGTCCACACTCCACTCTATTGTCCCCACTCCATTCTACTGTCCACAATCCACTCTATTGTCCACACTCCAATCTACTGTCCACACTCCACTCTACTGTCCACACTCGAATCTACTGTCCACACTCCACTCTATTGTCCACACTCCATTCTACTGTCCACACTCCACTCTACTGTCCACACTCCACTCTATTGTCCACACTCCATTCTACTGTCCACACTCCACTCTACTGTCCACACTCCACTCTACTGTCCACACTCCACTCTACTGTCCACACTCCACTCTATTGTTCACACTCCATTCTACTGTCCACACTCCACTCTACTGTCCACACTCGAATCTACTGTCCACACTCCACTCTATTGTCCACACTCCATTCTACTGTCCACACTCCACTCTACTGTCCACACTCCACTCTATTGTCCACACTCCACTCTACTGTCCACACTCCACTCTACTGTCCACACTCCACTCTACTGTCCACACTCCACTCTACTGTCCACACTCCACTCTATTGTCCACACTCCACTCTACTGTCCACACTCCACTCTATTGTCCACTCTCCATTCTACTGTCCACACTCCACTCCACTGTCCACACTCCACTCCACTGTCCACACTCCACTCCACTGTCCACACTCCACTCTATTGTCCACACTCCACTCTACTGTCCACACTCCATTCTACTGTCCACACTCCACTCTACTGTCCACACTCCATTCTACTGTCCACACTCCACTCTAATGTCCACACTCCACTGTCCACACTCCACTCTATTGTCCACACTCCATTCTACTGTCCACACTCCACTCTACTGTCCACACTCCACTCCACTGTCCACACTCCACTCTACTGTCCACACTCCACTCCAATGTCCACACTCCACTCTACTGTCCACACTCCACTCCACTGTCCACACTCCACTCTATTGTCCACACTCCATTCTACTGTCCACACTCCACTCTACTGTCCACACTCCATTCTACTGTCCACACTCCATTCTACTGTCCACACTCCACTCTATTGTCCACACTCCATTCTACTGTCCACACTCCACTCTACTGTCCACACTCCATTCTACTGTCCACACTCCATTCTACTGTCCACACTCCACTCCACTGTCCACACTCCACTCTACTGTCCACACTCCACTCTATTGTCCACACTCCACTCTACTGTCCACACTCCATTCTACTGTCCACACTCCATTCTACTGTCCACACTCCACTCCACTGTCCACACTCCACTCTACTGTCCACACTCCATTCTACTGTCCACACTCCACTCCACTGTCCACACTCCACTCTACTGTCCACACTCCATTCTACTGTCCACACTCCACTCTGCTGTCCACACTCCACTCTACTGTCCACACTCCACTCTACTGTCCACACTCCACTCTACTGTCCACACTCCATTCTACTGTCCACACTCCACTCTATTGTCCACACTCCACTCTACTGTCCACACTCCATTCTACTGTCCACACTCCATTCTACTGTCCACACTCCATTCTACTGTCCACACTCCACTCTACTGTCCACACTCCATTCTACTGTCCACACTCCACTGTCCACAATCCACTCTATTGTCCACACTCCATTCTACTGTCCACACTCCACTCTACTGTCCACACTCCACTCTATTGTCCACACTCCACTCTACTGTCCACACTCCATTCTACTGTCCACACTCCATTCTACTGTCCACACTCCATTCACTGTCCACACTCCACTCTATTGTCCACACTCCATTCACTGTCCACAATCCACTCTATTGTCCACACTCCATTCACTGTCCACAATCCACTCGACTGTCCACACTCCATTCTACTGTCCACACTCCATTCTACTGTCCACACTCCATTCACTGTCCACACTCCACTCTATTGTCCACACTCCATTCACTGTCCACACTCCACTCTATTGTCCACACTCCATTCTACTGTCCACACTCCACTGTCCACACTCCACTCTATTGTCCACACTCCATTCTACTGTCCACACTCCACTGTCCACACTCTACTCTACTGTCCACACTCCATTCTACTGTCCACACTCCACTCTACTGTCCACACTCCATTCTACTGTCCACACTCCACTCTACTGTCCACACTCCACTCTACTGTACAAACTCCACTCTATTGTCCACACTCCATTCTACTGTCCACAATCCACTCTATTGTCCACACTCCAATCTACTGTCCACTCTCCACTCTATTGTCCACACTCCATTCCACTGTCCACACTCCATTCTATTGTCCACACTCCACTCTACTGTCCACACTCCACTCTACTGTCCACACTCCACTCTACTGTCCACTCTCCACTCTACTGTCCACACTCCACTCTAATGTCCACACTCCACTCTACTGTCCACACTCCACTCTACTGTCCACACTCCACTCTATTGTCCACACTCCATTCTACTGTCCACACTCCATTCTACTGTCCACACTCCACTCTACTGTCCACACTCCACTCTACTGCCCACACTCCATTCTACTGTCCACACTCCACTCTACTGTCCACACTCCATTCTACTGTCCACACTCCATTCTACTGTCCACACTCCACTCTATTGTCCACACTCCATTCTACTGTCCACACTTCACTCCACTGTCCACACTCCACTCTATTGTCCACACTCCATTCTACTGTCCACACTTCACTCCACTGTCCACACTCCACTCTATTGTCCACACTCCACTCTATTGTCCACACTCCATTCTACTGTCCACACTTCACTCCACTGTCCACACTCCACTCTATTGTCCACACTCCATTCGACTGTCCACACTCCATTCTACTGTCCACACTCCACTGTCCACACTCCACTCTATTGTCCACACTCCATTCGACTGTCCACACTCCATTCTACTGTCCACACTCCACTGTCCACACTCCATTCTATTGTCCACACTCCATTCTACTGTCCACACTCCACTCGACTGTCCACACTCCACTCTAATGTCCACACTCCACTCCAATGTCCACACTCCACTCTACTGTCCACACTCCACTGTCCACACTCCATTCTACTGTCCACACTCCATTCTACTGTCCACACTCCATTCTACTGTCCACACTCCACTCCACTGTCCACACTCCAATCTACTGTCCACAGTCCACTCTATTGTCCACACTCCATTCTACTGTCCACACTCCACTCCACTGTCCACACTCCACTCCACTGTCCACAGTCCACTCTATTGTCCACACTCCACTCTATTGTCCACACTCCACTCTACTGTCCACACTCCATTCTACTGTCCACACTCCATTCTACTGTCCACAGTCCACTCTATTGTCCACACTCCATTCTACTGTCCACACTCCACTCTATTGTCCACACTCCATTCTACTGTCCACACTCCACTCTATTGTCCACACTCCATTCTACTGTCCACACTCCACTCTACTGTCCACACTCCACTCTACTGCCCACACTCCATTCTACTGTCCACACTCCACTCTACTGTCCACACTCCACTCTACTGCCCACACTCCATTCTACTGTCCACACTCCACTCTACTGTCCACACTCCACTCTATTGTCCACACTCCATTCTACTGTCCACACTCCACTCTATTGTCCACACTCCACTCTACTGCCCACACTCCATTCTACTGCCCACACTCCACTCTACTGTCCACACTCCATTCTACTGTCCACACTCCACTCCACTGTCCACACTCCAATCTATTGTCCACACTCCACTCTACTGTCCACACTCCACTCTACTGTCCACACTCCACTCTACTGTCCACACTCCATTCTACTGTCCACACTCCACTCTACTGTCCACACTCCACTCTACTGTCCACACTCCACTCCACTGTCCACACTCCAATCTATTGTCCACACTCCATTCTACTGTCCACACTCCACTCCACTGTCCACACTCCATTCTACTGTCCACACTCCACTCTACTGCCCACACTCCACTCTACTGTCCACACTCCATTCTACTGTCCACACTCCACTCCACTGTCCACACTCCAATCTATTGTCCACACTCCATTCTACTGTCCACACTCCACTCCACTGTCCACACTCCACTCCACTGTCCACACTCCACTCTACTGTCCACACTCCACACCACTGTCCACACTCCAATCTATTGTCCACACTCCACTCTACTGCCCACACTCCACTCTATTGTCCACACTCCATTCTACTGTCCACACTCCACTCCACTGTCCACACTCCACTCTACTGTCCACACTCCACTCCACTGTCCACACTCCACTCTACTGCCCACACTCCACTCTACTGTCCACACTCCATTCTACTGTCCACACTCCACTCCACTGCCCACACTCCACTCTACTGTACACACTCCACTCTACTGTCCACACTCCACTCTACTGTCCACACTCCACTCTGCTGCCCACACTCCACTCTACTGTACACACTCCACTCTAATGTCCACACTCCACTCTACTGTACACACTCCACTCTACTGTCCACACTCCACTCTACTGTCCACACTCAATTCTACTGTCCACACTCCACTCTACTGTCCACACTCCACTCTACTGTCCACACTCCACTCTACTGTCCACACTCAATTCTACTGTCCACACTCCACTCTCATGTCCACACTCAATTCTACTGTCCACACTCCATTCCACTGTCCACACTCCACTCTACTGTCCACACTCCACTCTGCTGTCCACACTCCACTTTACTGTCCACACTCCACTCTACTGTCCACACTCCACTCTACTGTCCACACTCCACTCTACTGTCCACACTCCATTCTACTGTCCACACTCCACTCTACTGTCCACACTCCATTCTACTGTCCACACTCCTTTCTACTGTCCACACTCCATTCTACTGTCCACACTCCACTCTACTGTCCACACTCCATTCTACTGTCCACACTCCACTCTACTGTCCACACTCCATTCTACTGTCCACACTCCTTTCTACTGTCCACACTCCACTCTACTGTCCACACTCCACTCTACTGCCCACACTCCACTCTACTGTCCACACTCAATTCTGCTGTCCACACTCCACTCTACTGTCCACACTCCATTCTACTGTCCACACTCCATTCTACTGTCCACACTCCACTCTACTGTCCACACTCCATTCTACTGTCCACACTCCACTCTACTGCCCACACTCCACTCTACTGTCCACACTCCATTCTACTGTCCACACTCCACTCTACTGTCCACACTCCACTCTACTGTCCACACTCAATTCTACTGTCCACACTCCACTCTACTGCCCACACTCCACTCTACTGTCCACACTCCATTCTACTGTACACACTCCACTCGACTGTCCACACTCAATTCTACTGTCCACACTCCACTCTACTGCCCACACTCCACTCTACTGTACACACTCCACTCTACTGCCCACACTCCACTCTACTGTCCACACTCCACTCTACTGTCCACACTCCATTCTACTGTCCACACTCCACTCCACTGTCCACACTCCACTCTACTGCCCACACTCCACTCCACTGCCCACACTCCACTCTACTGTCCACACTGCATTCTACTGTCCACACTCCACTCTACTGTCCACACTCCACTCTACTGCCCACACTCCACTCCACTGCCCACACTCCACTCTACTGTCCACACTCCATTCTACTGCCCACACTCCACTCTACTGCCCACACTCCACTCTACTGTCCACACTCCACTCTACTGTCCACACTCCATTCTACTGTCCACACTCCACTCTACTGTCCACACTCCATTCTACTGTCCACACTCCAATCTACTGTCCACACTCCAATCTACTGTCCACACTCCACTCTACTGTCCAGACTCCAATCTACTGTCCACACTCCATTCTACTGTCCACACTCCATTCTACTGTCCACACTCCAATCTACTGTCCACACTCCAATCTACTGTCCACACTCCAATCTACTGTCCACACTCCACTCTACTGTCCACACTCCAATCTACTGTCCAGACTCCAATCTACTGTCCACACTCCATTCTACTGTCCACACTCCACTCTACTGTCCACACTCCATTCTACTGTCCACACTCCATTCTACTGTCCACACTCCACTCTACTGTCCACACTCCACTCTACTGTCCACACTCCATTCTACTGTCCACACTCCACTCTACTGTCCACACTCCATTCTACTGTCCACACTCCAATCTACTGCCCACACTCCACTCTACTGCCCACACTCCACTCTACTGTCCACACTCCACTCTACTGTCCACACTCCATTCTACTGTCCACACTCCAATCTACTGTCCACACTCCAATCTACTGTCCACACTCCAATCTACTGTCCAGACTCCAATCTACTGTCCACACTCCATTCTACTGTCCACACTCCATTCTACTGTCCACACTCCAATCTACTGTCCACACTCCAATCTACTGTCCACACTCCACTCTACTGTCCACACTCCAATCTACTGTCCACACTCCAATCTACTGTCCAGACTCCAATCTACTGTCCACACTCCATTCTACTGTCCAGACTCCAATCTACTGTCCAGACTCCAATCTACTGTCCACACTCCATTCTACTGTCCAGACTCCAAACTACTGTCCACACTCCAATCTGCTGTCCACACTCCAATCTACTGTCCAGACTCCATTCTACTGTCCACACTCCAATCTACTGTCCACACTCCAATCTACTGTCCAGACTCCATTCTACTGTCCACACTACAAACTACTGTCCACACTCCAATCTACTGTCCACACTCCAATCTACTGTCCACACTACAAACTACTGTCCACACTCCAATCTACTGTCCACACTCCAATCTACTGTCCAGACTCCACTCTACTGTCCACACTCCACTCTAATGTCCACACTCCACTCTACTGTCCACACTCCACTCTACTGTCCACACTCAAGTCTACTGTCCACACTCCACTCTACTGTCCACACTCAATTCTACTGTCCACACTCCACTCTAATGTCCACACTCCACTCTACTGTCCACACTCAATTCTACTGTCCACACTCCACTCTAATGTCCACACTCCACTCGACTGTCCACACTCCATTCTACTGTCCACACTCCATTCTACTGTC